>NW_027461711.1:0-302500 GCF_050947455.1 Rhinoderma darwinii
CCTCCAAAAATTGACCCTTTTTATTGGCAGATGCCTGCCGGGGTTCTTCCATACATAGATGTAAAAGCAACAAGCAATGGCTTTTGACAAGCCCTCCAAAAATTGACCCTTTTTACTGGCAGATGCCTGCCGGGGTTCTTCCATACATAGATGTAAAAGCAACAAGCAATGGCTTTTGACAAGCCCTCCAAAAATTGACCCTTTTTTTGGCAGATGCCTGCCGGGGTTCTTCCATACATAGATGTAAAAGCAACAAGCAATGACTTTTGACAAGCCCTCCTAAAATTGACCCTTTTTAGTGGCAGATGCCTGCCGGGGTTCTTCCATACATGGATGTAAAAGCAACAAGCAATGGCTTTTGACAAGCCCTCCAAAAATTTACCCTTTTTTTTGGCAGATGCCTGCCGGGGTTCTTCCATACATAGATGTAAAAGCAAAAAGCAATGGCTTTTGACAAGCCCTCCAAAAATTGACCCTTTTTATTGGCAGATGCCTGCCGGGGTTCTTCCATACATAGATGTAAAAGCAAAAAGCAATGGCTTTTGACAAGCCCTCCAAAAATTGACCCTTTTTACTGGCAGATGCCTGCCGGGGTTCTTCCATACATAGATGTAAAAGCAACAAGCAATGGCTTTTGACAAGCCCTCCAAAAATTGACCCTTTTTTTGGCAGATGCCTGCCGGGGTTCTTCCATACATAGATGTAAAAGCAACAAGCAATGACTTTTGACAAGCCCTCCAAAAATTGACCCTTTTTAGTGGCAGATGCCTGCCGGGGTTCTTCCATACATGGATGTAAAAGCAACAAGCAATGGCTTTTGACAAGCCCTCCAAAAATTTACCCTTTTTTTTGGCAGATGCCTGCCGGGGTTCTTCCATACATAGATGTAAAAGCAAAAAGCAATGGCTTTTGACAAGCCCTCCAAAAATTGACCCTTTTTATTGGCAGATGCCTGCCGGGGTTCTTCCATACATGGATGTAAAAGCAACAAGCAATGGCTTTTGACAAGCCATCCAAAAATTGACCCTTTTTTTTGGCAGATGCCTGCCGGGGTTCTTCCATACATAGATGTAAAAGCAACAAGCAATGTCTTTTGACAAGCCCTCCAAAAATTGACCCTTTTTTTTGGCAGATGCCTGCCGGGGTTCTTCCATACATGAATGTAAAAGCAACAAGCAATGGCTTTTGACAAGCCCTCCAAAAATTGACCCTTTTTTTTGGCAGATGCCTGCCGGGGTTCTTCCATACATAGATTTAAAAGCAACAAGCAATGGCTTTTGACAAGCCCTCCAAAAATTGACCCTTTTTTTGGCAGATGTGTGCCGGGGTTCTTCCATACATAGATGTAAAAGCAACAAGCAATGGCTTTTGACAAGCCCTCCAAAAATTGACCCTTTTTTTTGGCAGATGCCTGCCGGGGTTCTTCCATACATGAATGTAAAAGCCACAAGCAATGGCTTTTGATAAGCCCTCCAAAAATGTACCCTTTTTATTGGCAGATGCCTGCCGGGGTTCTTCCATACATGGATGTAAAAGCAACAAGCAATGGCTTTTGACAAGCCCTCCAAAAATTTACCCTTTTAATTGGCAGATGCCTGCCGGGGTTCTTCCATACATGGATGTAAAAGCAACAAGCAATGGCTTTTGACAAGCCCTCCAAAAATTGACCCTGTTTTTGGCAGATGCCTGCCGGGGTTCTTCCATACATGGATGTAAAAGCAACAAGCAATGGCTTTTGACAAGCCCTCCAAAAATTGACCCTTTTTATTGGCATATGCCTGCCGGGGTTCTTCCATACATGGATGTAAAAGCAACAAGCAATGGCTTTTGACAAGCCCTCCAAAAATTGACCCTTTTTATTGGCATATGCCTGCCGGGGTTCTTCCATACATGGATGTAAAAGCAACAAGCAATGGCTTTTGACAAGCCCTCCAAAAATTGACCCTTTTTATTGGCATATGCCTGCCGGGGTTCTTCCATACATGGATGTAAAAGCAACAAGCAATGGCTTTTGACAAGCCCTCCAAAAATTGACCCTTTTTAATGGCAGATGCCTGCCGGGGTTCTTCCATACATGGACGTAAAAGCAACAAGCAATGGCTTTTGACAAGCCCTCCAAAAATTGACCCTTTTTATTGGCAGATGCCTGCCGGGGGTTCTTCCATACATGGATGTAAAAGCAACAAGCAATGGCTTTTGACAAGCCCTCCAAAAATTGACCCTTTTTATTGGCAGATGCCTGCCGGGGTTCTTCCATACATGGATGTAAAAGCAACAAGCAATGGCTTTTGACAAGCCCTCCAAAAATTGACCCTTTTTATTGGCAGATGCCTGCCGGGGTTCTTCCATACATGGATGTAAAAGCAACAAGCAATGGCTTTTGACAAGCCCTCCAAAAATTGACCCTTTTTTTGGCAGATGCCTGCCGGGGTTCTTCCATACATAGATGTAAAAGCAACAAGCAATGGCTTTTGACAAGCCCTCCAAAAATTGACCCTTTTTATTGGCAGATGCCTGCCGGGGTTCTTCCATACATAGATGTAAAAGCAACAAGCAATGGCTTTTGACAAGCCCTCCAAAAATTGACCCTTTTTGTTGGCAGATGCCTGCCGGGGTTCTTCCATACATGGATGTAAAAGCAACAAGCAATGGCTTTTGACAAGCCCTCCAAAAATTGACCCTTTTTTTGGCAGATGCCTGCCGGGGTTCTTCCATACATGGATGTAAAAGCAACAAGCAATGGCTTTTCACAAGCCATCCAAAAATTGACCCTTTTTTTTGGCAGATGCCTGCCGGGGTTCTTCCATACATAGATGTAAAAGCAACAAGCAATGGCTTTTGACAAGCCCTCCAAAAATTGACCCTTTTTTTTGGCAGATGCCTGCCGGGGTTCTTCCATACATGAATGTAAAAGCAACAAGCAATGGCTTTTGACAAGCCCTCCAAAAATTGACCCTTTTTTTTGGCAGATGCCTGCCGGGGTTCTTCCATACATGAATGTAAAAGCAACAAGCAAAGGCTTTTGACAAGCCCTCCAAAAAGTGACCCTTTTTTTGGCAGATGCCTGCCGGGGTTCTTCCATACATGGATGTAAAAGCAACAAGCAATGGCTTTTGACAAGCCATCCAAAAATTGACCCTTTTTTTTGGCAGATGCCTGCCGGGGTTCTTCCATACATAGATGTAAAAGCAACAAGCAATGGCTTTTGACAAGCCCTCCAAAAATTGACCCTTTTTTTTGGCAGATGCCTGCCGGGGTTCTTCCATACATGAATGTAAAAGCAACAAGCAATGGCTTTTGACAAGCCCTCCAAAAATTGACCCTTTTTTTTGGCAGATGCCTGCCGGGGTTCTTCCATACATGAATGTAAAAGCAACAAGCAAAGGCTTTTGACAAGCCCTCCAAAAAGTGACCCTTTTTTTGGCAGATGCCTGCCGGGGTTCTTCCATACATGAATGTAAAAGCAACAAGCAATGGCTTTTGACAAGCCCTGCAAAAATTGACCCTTTTTTTTGGCAGATGCCTGCCGGGGTTCTTCCATACATAGATGTAAAAGCAACAAGCAATGGCTTTTGACAAGCCCTCCAAAAATGTACCCTTTTTATTGGCAGATGCCTGTCGGGGTTCTTCCATACATAGATGTAAAAGCAACAAGCAATGGCTTTTGACAAGCCCTCCAAAAATTGACCCTTTTTATTGGCAGATGCCTGTCGGGGTTCTTCCATACATGGATGTAAAAGCAACAAGCAATGGCTTTTGACAAGCCCTCCAAAAATTGACCCTTTTTTTGGCAGATGTGTGCCGGGGTTCTTCCATACATGAATGTAAAAGCCACAAGCAATGGCTTTTGACAAGCCCTCCAAAAATGTACCCTTTTTATTGGCAGATGCCTGCCGGGGTTCTTCCATACATGAATGTAAAAGCAACTAGCAATGGCTTTTGACAAGCCCTCCAAAAATGTACCCTTTTTATTGGCAGATGCCTGCCGGGGTTCTTCCATACATGGATGTAAAAGCAACAAGCAATGGCTTTTGACAAGCCCTCCAAAAATTGACCCTGTTTTTGGCAGATGCCTGCCGGGGTTCTTCCATACATGAATGTAAAAGCAACAAGCAATGGCTTTTGACAAGCCCTCCAAAAATTGACCCTTTTTATTGGCAGATGCCTGCCGGGGTTCTTCCATACATGGATGTAAAAGCAACAAGCAATGGCTTTTGACAAGCCCTCCAAAAATTGACCCTGTTTTTGGCAGATGCCTGCCGGGGTTCTTCCATACATAGATGTAAAAGCAACAAGCAATGGCTTTTGACAAGCCCTCCAAAAATTGACCCTTTTTATTGGCAGATGCCTGCCGGGGTTCTTCCATACATGGATGTAAAAGCAACAAGCAATGGCATTTGACAAGCCCTCCAAAAATTGACCCTTTTTTTGGCAGATGCCTGCCGGGGTTCTTCCATACATGGATGTAAAAGCAACAAGCAATGGCTTTTCACAAGCCCTCCAAAAATTTACCCTTTTTATTGGTAGATGCCTGCCGGGGTTCTTCCATACATGGAGGTAAAAGCAACAAGCAATGGCTTTTGACAAGCCCTCCAAAAATTTACCCTTTTTTTTGGCAGATGCATGCCGGGGTTCTTCCATACATGGAGGTAAAAGCAACAAGCAATGGCTTTTGACAAGCCCTCCAAAAATTGACCCTTTTTATTGGCAGATGCCTGCCGGGGTTCTTCCATACATAGATGTAAAAGCAAAAAGCAATGGCTTTTGACAAGCCCTCCAAAAATTTACCCTTTTTATTGGTAGATGCCTGCCGGGGTTCTTCCATACATGGAGGTAAAAGCAACAAGCAATGGCTTTTGACAAGCCCTCCAAAAATTGACCCTTTTTATTGGCAGATGCCTGCCGGGGTTCTTCCATACATGGATGTAAAAGCAACAAGCAATGGCTTTTGACAAGCCCTCCAAAAATTGACCCTTTTTATTGGCAGATGCCTGCCGGGGTTCTTCCATACATAGAGGTAAAAGCAACAAGCAATGGCTTTTGACAAGCCCTCCAAAAATGTACCCTTTTTAGTGGCAGATGCCTGCCGGGGTTCTTCCATACATGAATGTAAAAGCAACTAGCAATGGCTTTTGACAAGCCCTCCAAAAATTGACCCTTTTTATTGGCAGATGCCTGCCGGGGTTCTTCCATACATAGATGTAAAAGCAACAAGCAATGGCTTTTGACAAGCCCTCCAAAAATTGACCCTTTTTTTGGCAGATGTGTGCCGGGGTTCTTCCATACATAGATGTAAAAGCAACAAGCAATGGCTTTTGACAAGCCCTCCAAAAATTGACCCTTTTTTTTGGCAGATGCCTGCCGGGGTTCTTCCATACATGGATGTAAAAGCAACAAGCAATGGCTTTTCACAAGCCCTCCAAAAATTGACCCTTTTTATTGGCAGATGCCTGCCGGGGTTCTTCCATACATGGATGTAAAAGCAACAAGCAATGGCTTTTGACAAGCCCTCCAAAAATTTACCCTTTTTAGTGGCAGATGCCTGCCGGGGTTCTTCCATACATGGATGTAAAAGCAAAAAGCAATGGCTTTTGACAAGCACTCCAAAAATTGACCCTTTTTATTGGCAGATGCCTGCCGGGGTTCTTCCATACATGAATGTAAAAGCAACTAGCAATGGCTTTTGACAAGCACTCCAAAAATTGACCCTTTTTATTGGCAGATGCCTGCCGGGGTTCTTCCATACATAGATGTAAAAGCAACAAGCAATGGCTTTTGACAAGCCCTCCAAAAATTGACCCTTTTTTTGGCAGATGCGTGCCGGGGTTCTTCCATACATAGATGTAAAAGCAACAAGCAATGGCTTTTGACAAGCCCTCCAAAAATTGACCCTTTTTTTTGGCAGATGCCTGCCGGGGTTCTTCCATACATGGATGTAAAAGCAACAAGCAATGGCTTTTCACAAGCCCTCCAAAAATTGACCTTTTTTATTGGCAGATGCCTGCCGGGGTTCTTCCATACATGGATGTAAAAGCAACAAGCAATGGCTTTTGACAAGCCCTCCAAAAATTGACCCTTTTTATTGGCAGATGCCTGCCGGGGTTCTTCCATACATGGATGTAAAAGCAACAAGCAATGGCTTTTGACAAGCCCTCCAAATATTGACCCTTTTTATTGGCAGATGCCTGCCGGGGTTCTTCCATACATGGATGTAAAAGCAACAAGCAATGGCTTTTGACAAGCCCTCCAAAAATTGACCCTTTTTTTGGCAGATGCCTGCCGGGGTTCTTCCATACATGGATGTAAAAGCAACAAGCAATGGCTTTTGACAAGCCCTCCAAAAATTGACCCTTTTTATTGGCAGATGCCTGCCGGGGTTCTTCCATACATGGATGTAAAAGCAACAAGCAATGGCTTTTCACAAGCCCTCCAAAAATTTACCCTTTTTATTGGTAGATGCCTGCCGGGGTTCTTCCATACATGGAGGTAAAAGCAACAAGCAATGGCTTTAGACAAGCCCTCCAAAAATTGACCCTTTTTTTTGGCAGATGCCTGCCGGGGTTCTTCCATACATGGATGTAAAAGCAAAAAGCAATGGCTTTTGACAAGCCCTCCAAAAATTTACCCTTTTTATTGGTAGATGCCTGCCGGGGTTCTTCCATACATGGAGGTAAAAGCAACAAGCAATGGCTTTTGACAAGCCCTCCAAAAATTTACCCTTTTTTTTGGCAGATGCCTGCCGGGGTTCTTCCATACATGGATGTAATGTAAAAGCAACAAGCAATGGCTTTTGACAAGCCCTCCAAAAATTGACCCTTTTTTTTGGCAGATGCCTGCCGGGGTTCTTCCATACATAGATGTAAAAGCAACAAGCAATGGCTTTTGACAAGCCTTCCAAAAATTGACCCTTTTTTTGGCAGATGTGTGCCGGGGTTCTTCCATACATAGATGTAAAAGCAACAAGCAATGGCTTTTGACAAGCCCTCCAAAAATTGACCCTTTTTTTTGGCAGATGCCTGCCGGGGTTCTTCCATACATGAATGTAAAAGCCACAAGCAATGGCTTTTGACAAGCCCTCCAAAAATGTACCCTTTTTATTGGCAGATGCCTGCCGGGGTTCTTCCATATATGAATGTAAAAGCAACTAGCAATGGCTTTTGACAAGCCCTCCAAAAATTTACCCTGTTTTTGGCAGATGCCTGCCGGGGTTCTTCCATACATGGATGTAAAAGCAACAAGCAATGGCTTTTGACAAGCCCTCCAAAAATTGACCCTTTTTATTGGCAGATGCCTGCCGGGGTTCTTCCATACATGGATGTAAAAGCAACAAGCAATGGCTTTTGACAAGCCCTCCAAAAATTGACCCTTTTTATTGGCATATGCCTGCCGGGGTTCTTCCATACATGGATGTAAAAGCAACAAGCAATGGCTTTTGACAAGCCCTCCAAAATTTGACCCTTTTTAATGGCAGATGCCTGCCGGGGTTCTTCCATACATGAATGTAAAAGCAACAAGCAATGGCTTTTGACAAGCCCTCCAAAAATTGACCCTTTTTATTGGCAGATGCCTGCCGGGGTTCTTCCATACATGGATGTAAAAGCAACAAGCAATGGCTTTTGACAAGCCCTCCAAAAATTGACCCTTTTTATTGGCAGATGCCTGCCGGGGTTCTTCCATACATGGATGTAAAAGCAACAAGAAATGGCTTTTGACAAGCCCTCCAAATATTGACCCTTTTTATTGGCAGATGCCTGCCGGGGTTCTTCCATACATGGATGTAAAAGCAACAAGCAATGGCTTTTGACAAGCCCTCCAAAAATTGACCCTTTTTTTGGCAGATGCCTGCCGGGGTTCTTCCATACATGGATGTAAAAGCAACAAGCAATGGCTTTTGACAAGCCCTCCAAAAATTGACCCTTTTTATTGGCAGATGCCTGCCGGGGTTCTTCCATACATGGATGTAAAAGCAACAAGCAATGGCTTTTCACAAGCCCTCCAAAAATTTACCCTTTTTATTGGTAGATGCCTGCCGGGGTTCTTCCATACATGGAGGTAAAAGCAACAAGCAATGGCTTTTGACAAGCCCTCCAAAAATTGACCCTTTTTTTTGGCAGATGCCTGCCGGGGTTCTTCCATACATGGATGTAAAAGCAAAAAGCAATGGCTTTTGACAAGCCCTCCAAAAATTTACCCTTTTTATTGGTAGATGCCTGCCGGGGTTCTTCCATACATGGAGGTAAAAGCAACAAGCAATGGCTTTTGACAAGCCCTCCAAAAATTTACCCTTTTTTTTGGCAGATGCCTGCCGGGGTTCTTCCATACATGGATGTAATGTAAAAGCAACAAGCAATGGCTTTTGACAAGCCCTCCAAAAATTGACCCTTTTTTTTGGCAGATGCCTGCCGGGGTTCTTCCATACATAGATGTAAAAGCAACAAGCAATGGCTTTTGACAAGCCTTCCAAAAATTGACCCTTTTTTTGGCAGATGTGTGCCGGGGTTCTTCCATACATAGATGTAAAAGCAACAAGCAATGGCTTTTGACAAGCCCTCCAAAAATTGACCCTTTTTTTTGGCAGATGCCTGCCGGGGTTCTTCCATACATGAATGTAAAAGCCACAAGCAATGGCTTTTGACAAGCCCTCCAAAAATGTACCCTTTTTATTGGCAGATGCCTGCCGGGGTTCTTCCATACATGAATGTAAAAGCAACTAGCAATGGCTTTTGACAAGCCCTCCAAAAATTTACCCTGTTTTTGGCAGATGCCTGCCGGGGTTCTTCCATACATGGATGTAAAAGCAACAAGCAATGGCTTTTGACAAGCCCTCCAAAAATTGACCCTTTTTATTGGCAGATGCCTGCCGGGGTTCTTCCATACATGGATGTAAAAGCAACAAGCAATGGCTTTTGACAAGCCCTCCAAAAATTGACCCTTTTTATTGGCATATGCCTGCCGGGGTTCTTCCATACATGGATGTAAAAGCAACAAGCAATGGCTTTTGACAAGCCCTCCAAAATTTGACCCTTTTTAATGGCAGATGCCTGCCGGGGTTCTTCCATACATGAATGTAAAAGCAACAAGCAATGGCTTTTGACAAGCCCTCCAAAAATTGACCCTTTTTATTGGCAGATGCCTGCCGGGGTTCTTCCATACATGGATGTAAAAGCAACAAGCAATGGCTTTTGACAAGCCCTCCAAAAATTGACCCTTTTTATTGGCAGATGCCTGCCGGGGTTCTTCCATACATGGATGTAAAAGCAACAAGCAATGGCTTTTGACAAGCCCCCCAAAAATTTACCCTTTTTTTGGCAGATGCCTGCCGGGGTTCTTCCATACATAGATGTAAAAGCAACAAGCAATGGCTTTTGACAAGCCCTCCAAAAATTGACCCTTTTTATTGGCAGATGCCTGCCGGGGTTCTTCCATACATAGATGTAAAAGCAACAAGCAATGGCTTTTGACAAGCCCTCCAAAAATGTACCCTTTTTATTGGCAGATGCCTGCCGGGGTTCTTCCATACATGGATGTAAAAGCAACAAGCAATGGCTTTTCACAAGCCCTCCAAAAATTTACCCTTTTTATTGGTAGATGCCTGCCGGGGTTCTTCCATACATAGATGTAAAAGCAACAACAATGGCTTTTGACAAGCCCTCCAAAAATGTACCCTTTTTAGTGGCAGATGCCTGCCGGGGTTCTTCCATACATGAATGGAAAAGCCACAAGCAATGGCTTTTGACAAGCCCTCCAAAAATGTACCCTTTTTATTGGCAGATGCCTGCCGGGGTTCTTCCATACATGAATGTAAAAGCAACTAGCAATGGCTTTTGACAAGCCCTCCAAAAATTTACCCTGTTTTTGGCAGATGCCTGCCGGGGTTCTTCCATACATGGATGTAAAAGCAACAAGCAATGGCTTTTGACAAGCCCTCCAAAAATTGACCCTTTTTATTGGCAGATGCCTGCCGGGGTTCTTCCATACATGGATGTAAAAGCAACAAGCAATGGCTTTTGACAAGCCCTCCAAAAATTGACCCTTTTTATTGGCATATGCCTGCCGGGGTTCTTCCATACATGGATGTAAAAGCAACAAGCAATGGCTTTTGACAAGCCCTCCAAAAATTGACCCTTTTTAATGGCAGATGCCTGCCGGGGTTCTTCCATACATGAATGTAAAAGCAACAAGCAATGGCTTTTGACAAGCCCTCCAAAAATTGACCCTTTTTATTGGCAGATGCCTGTCGGGGTTCTTCCATACATAGATGTAAAAGCAACAAGCAATGGCTTTTGACAAGCCCTCCAAAAATTGACCCTTTTTTTGGCAGATGCCTGCCGGGGTTCTTCCATACATAGATGTAAAAGCAACAAGCAATGACTTTTGACAAGCCCTCCAAAAATTGACCCTTTTTAGTGGCAGATGCCTGCCGGGGTTCTTCCATACATGGATGTAAAAGCAACAAGCAATGGCTTTTGACAAGCCCTCCAAAAATGTATCCTTTTTTTTGGCAGATGCCTGCCGGGGTTCTTCCATACATAGATGTAAAAGCAAAAAGCAATGGCTTTTGACAAGCCCTCCAAAAATTTACCCTTTTTATTGGCAGATGCGTGCCGGGGTTCTTTCATACATGGATGTAAAAGCAACAAGCAATGGCTTTTGACAAGCCATCCAAAAATTGACCCTTTTTTTTGGCAGATGCCTGCCGGGGTTCTTCCATACATAGATGTAAAAGCAACAAGCAATGGCTTTTGACAAGCCCTCCAAAAATTGACCCTTTTTTTTGCCAGATGCCTGCCGGGGTTCTTCCATACATGAATGTAAAAGCAACAAGCAATGGCTTTTGACAAGCTCTCCAAAAATTGACCCTTTTTTTGGCAGATGCCTGCCGGGGTTCTTCCATACATAGATGTAAAAGCAACAAGCAATGACTTTTGACAAGCCCTCCAAAAATTGACCCTTTTTTTGGCAGATGCCTGCCGGGGTTCTTCCATACATAGATGTAAAAGCAACAAGCAATGACTTTTGACAAGCCCTCCAAAAATTGACCCTTTTTAGTGGCAGATGCCTGCCGGGGTTCTTCCATACATGGATGTAAAAGCAACAAGCAATGGCTTTTGACAAGCCCTCCAAAAATGTACCCTTTTTTTTGGCAGATGCCTGCCGGGGTTCTTCCATACATAGATGTAAAAGCAAAAAGCAATGGCTTTTGACAAGCCCTCCAAAAATTGACCCTTTTTATTGGCAGATGCCTGCCGGGGTTCTTCCATACATAGATGTAAAAGCAACAAGCAATGGCTTTTGACAAGCCCTCCAAAAATTTACCCTTTTTATTGGCAGATGCCTGCCGGGGTTCTTCCATACATGAATGTAAAAGCAACAAGCAATGGCTTTTGACAAGCCCTCCAAAAATTGACCCTTTTTATTGGCAGATGCCTGCCGGAGTTCTTCCATACATAGATGTAAAAGCAACAAGCAATGGCTTTTGACAAGCCCTCCAAAAATTGATCCTTTTTTTTGGCAGATGCCTGCCGGGGTTCTTCCATACATAGATGTAAAAGCAACAAGCAATGGCTTTTGACAAGCCCTTCAAAAATTGACCCTTTTTATTGGCAGATGCCTGCCGGTGTTCTTCCATACATGAATGTAAAAGCAACAAGCAATGGCTTTTGACAAGCCCTCCAAAACTTGACCCTTTTTATTGGCAGATGCCTGCCGGGGTTCTTCCATACATGAATGTAAAAGCAACAAGCAATGGCTTTTCACAAGCCCTCCAAAAATTGACCCTTTTTATTGGCAAGGGTGAGTAGTAGCAGCACATTAAAAGACACTGGACAACAGTCACAGGACAAAGCCCTGTGGTGGGGCAGGCCTGCTTGTAGCAGACGGGCGGCAGTGGAGGTGTATTGGTGGTAGTTGAGGTAGCCAACACAGACAGCAAGGGTGGTAGACTGGTAGTAGCAGCAGCACATTAAAAAAAGAGACTGGACAGTCACAGGAGGACAAAGCCCTGTGGTGGGGCAGGCCTCAGGCCTGCTTGTAGCAGACGGCAGTGGAGGTGTATTGGTGGAAGTAGAGGTAGCCAACACAGACAGCAAGGGTGGTAGTAGTAGTAGCAGCACATTAAAAAAAGAGACTGGACAACAGTCACAGGACAAAGCCCTGTGGTGGGGCAGGCCTGCTTGTAGCAGACGGCACTGGGGGTGGATTGGTGGTAGAAGTAGTAGCAGCACCAACAGCGAAACATTAAAAAAAGAGTGGACAGGACAGAATCCCGTAGTAGCAGGCGGCAGTAATAGGCGGCAGCGGCAGCAGCAGCAATGTCAGATCTAATCAGTGGCATCAGGCACAGGGGTTTTAAAATCCTCACCCATCCACGCTTGATTCATTTTCAGAAACGTGAGATTTTCCAAGCTGTTGGCGGACAATCTAGGAGCGGCCGCACTGCCGCCCTGAAAGACTAAAGGGAGGCCGCCATGACGGGATAGGAGGGAGTGTCAGGAAGGAGTTAATAGGTGGTAGTAAACGGTTGTTAGGGGAGGGAAGAGGAGTGACTGGGAGGGGAGGGGGGAGTGAGTAGCGCGGCTTCCAGCTGTTTTCCTCAGATCGAGACAGACAGCGTAGGAAGCAACAGCAGCAGAAGTCGGCTGCAATCTTACCTGGCTGATGTCTTCCTTTGAGGGACTCGTGGAGCGGCTCCGGGTGGCGGCTGATGGTCAGGAGGCAGGGTGGTTTGAAGAGGCAGTGATGAGCCTATTAGGGATGGCTGTGCCGCCGACATCTGGGCTCCGGCGCTCACATAGCGCGGTGTCCGGGGAGAGGGGAGGGGTGGCTTCTGCACTGTCGTCCCCTGCAATGTCATCCCCTGCTGTGATAGAGTTAGCACTGGGCAGCCCTCTGCTGTTCAGCCCCCCGGCTAGTGGGGGGATTATCCCTGAGTCTGGTCAGTCTGATGCCGTGCCTGCTCACAGGTCACGGCATGCCCGCCCTCCAGCTAGATTAAGCCCTGAGGAAATCCGGCGGGCACGGCGCCGCAGGGGAAGCCCCTCCAGGGTCACTGCAGGCCGGTCTCCAGGGAGAGCTGCATCCCCTAAAGGACCCCGGTCTGGCAGAAATCCCCAGCCGCGGCAGCCCGTCTGGCGTATTGCAGGTACCTGGGATGTCGGCAGCCCCGCCTGGTGATGCGCCAATCAGGGGGCTGGCTGTTGCTGGGTCTTCTACAAGGGGGACGGTGAGTCCGGTGGGCCGTGGCGTGCAGTCCGAAGTTTGGATACCGTGGACCGGGCAGCAGGCGGCTGGCCCTTTCAGCAACAGGGCCTAGAGGGAAGACGGCCCTTCGTGACAATCTGTGCAAGGATCTCCGTGCTCAAATTGTGGATGTGGGCAGCGGTCGCAGACGGTGGTTGCGTTTGAAGAAGGAGCGGTGGAGGAGCTTCAGCGTGTTCAAGTTCGTCCGGCTGGCGGGATCACAGCGCCTGAGCAGCCAGGTGGGTGTTTCTCTTCTGTCTCTTTTGCTAATACTTACATGGCGGGGGGTGCGTCGGGCAATAGGGATGTCGGCGGGTCGGCCGGGGTAAGTGGTAGTAGTTTCAGGGATCTAGTGGGTTGCTTGCGCGAGCTGGTAAATAAATTGTACGGGTCGCGGGCCCCGGGGGCGGCGGGAGTGGCTCCGGTCGCGGTTTGGGGGGGGTGGCGGCGCCGGCGGTTATCGGACAGCCTCAAGACAGGGTGCCTGTAGGTAGTTCAGGGAGGGCTGTGGCGGTGTCGGTGCAAACGGATGGGTCGCAAGAGGGTGACAGGGTGCGGTTGGATGATAGGGCAAGGGGGGAGGTTTATGTATGCTTTGAGGGCCCGTTGGGGGCGCATTTGAAACAGGAGGTGCCTCGAGCGTATATGGAAGGATGAATATGTGGAGATTTTTTCTCTTCTTCCTTTGGCAAAATTTAATTTGGATAAAGGAAAAAGGGATGAGAGTAAGAAAGAGGAGGAGGAACGGCGGCGATATAGGCTCATTCCGCAAACGTTTGTGAATTGGTTGCAGGCTTTTGCGATATTGGCTAGCGTTGTGGGGGAGAAGGCTACGGAGCATTGTTCTGCTCTTTTTTGCTATATGGATGCCATCGGTGAGGCGCATCGGGTGTACGGCGGGGTGGCTTGGCTGCGGTATGATGAGCAATTCCGGCAGAGGAAGGCGGTGCGGCCCAGCATTAGATGGGATCAAAAAGACATTGCGTTTGTGGTTAAGGGTGACGGCTCCAGTTAAGACGGGACAATCCTTTCCAGGGAGCGGGGGGGTCTGCAGGGCAGGTCGGTCAGTCCGGTCAAGGGGCTGGTTCTAAGCTCGGTTTTTGCTGGCAGTTCAACGACGGCCAATGTAAATTTGGGGCAACATGCAAGTTTAAACACGTGTGTTCCCATTGCAGCGGGTCGTCCCGTGGCGCGTCAAAATGTATGCGAAAAGGAAAAAAGGGAAGTGGAACAGGGGGTACAGCTGGTCAAGGGGGTGATGCCGGTGAAGTTGGAAAAGCTGGCCCCCTTTCTAAGTAGGTATCCGGATAGGGCTGGGGCGCAGTTGCTTGCAGACGGTTTTAGTGTGGGTTTTGTGATTCCTCCCCCTCCTTATGTTGTTCCGGTCACTCGTCGCAATCTTCGGTCTGCTTATCAACACTCTAGGGTGGTGTCGGATAAGCTGCGTAAAGAAGTGATTTTGGGCCGCATGGCGGGACCTTTTGTAGAACTCCCGGTACTGGATCTTGTTGTTTCCCCGTTGGGTGTGGTGGCTAAGCGTGAGCCGAACAAGTTTCGCTTAATACATCATCTTTCTTTTCCCCGGGGGGCTTCAGTGAACGATGGGATTGATCCGGAGTTGTGTTCAGATGTGTATGCGTCGTTTGATAAGGCGGTACTTTTGGTTCGGGAGGCGGGGGAAGGTGCCTTGTTAGCTAAAACAGACATTGAGGCAGCGTTTCGGCTATTGCCGGTTCATGCCAAGAGTCAAAGGTTGTTGGGCTGTTTTTGGGAAGGGGAATTTTTTGTGGATCGTTGTCTGCCTATGGGTTGCTCCCTATCTTGCGCCTATTTTGAGGCTTTCAGTTCGTTTTTAGAGTGGGTAGTTCGGGAAGTTGCAGGTGTACGATCTGTCATTCATTACCTGGATGATTTTCTGTGTGTTGGCCCGGGTGATTCTGGTGTGTGCGCTAATGTTTTGTATGCTTTGCAGGGCGTGATGCGAGAGTTTGGTGTCCCTTTGGCTCCGGAAAAAACAGAGGGGCCGGTCACGGTTATTCGTTTTTTGGGCATTGAAATTGACTTGGTGTTGATGGAATGTAGGCTCCCGGAGGACAAATTGACGGCTCTGCGGGCGGAGGTTCAGGCGTTGTCTCGGCTTAAGAAGGTTACGTTACGCAGTTTGCAGTCGGTTTTGGGGAAGTTGAATTTCGTGTGCCGGATATTGCCCATGGGCAGGGTTTTTAGTAGGCGTTTGGCGGTGGCAACTGCGGGGGTGGTGGCCCCACATCATTTTGTGAGGTTGAGCGGTGAACATCGGGCTTATTTGTTAGTATGGCATCGGTTTTTGGGGCAATACAACGGTCGGTCTCTTTGGATGGCTGGGGCTCTGGATTCCGTGGACTTGGATTTGTTTACGGACGCCGCGGGAGGGGGCGGCTTTGGGGCCTATTGTGGAGGACAGTGGTGTGCTAGGGGGTGGCCTGATAGCTGGGTGGAGCACGGTCTGACAAAAAGCTATTTCCCATCGTGGTCGCTGTGACCATTTGGGGGGATAGGCTCAGGGACAAGAACATCCGTTTCCACTGTGATAATATGGGGGTTGTTTTGGCTATCAATAATATCTCGGCGTCGTCTCCTCCGGTGGTTCAACTGTTGCGGCATTTTGTGTTCGTTTGTTTATCATTGAATGCTTGGGTGGTGGCGGTGCATGTGCCGGGGGTGGACAATTGTGTTGCTGATGCCCTTTCTCGCTCGCAGTGGGATCGTTTTCGCCAGCTGGCGCCGGCAGCAGATCGGATCGGCAAGGTGTGCCCGGATCATCTGTGGGATTTGGTCTCTCTGCAGCTGAAACATTGATTGAGCGATCTTTGACGAGTTCTACGTGGGCAGCATATCGGGCTGGCTGGGCTCAATGGGAGCGTTGGTTGGGGGCACTAGGTGACGTCCGGTCTGACTGGGACAGATTGGTGGCTTTGTTGTATTGGCTGGGGGACGCGTATGACTCAGGTGTGTCAGTGGCTAAAGTGAACAAGTTTGTGTCTGCAGTGGCGTTCGGTCTGAAGTTGAATGGGTTCTCGGATGTGACAAAAGAATTTCTAGCGGCGCAAGCGTTAAAAGGGTTGCGAAGGGGGAGAGCGTCGGTTGACAGGCGGCGGCCAGTTTCGTTCCGGATTCTTTGTTTGTTGGGTACGGCGGTGGAGGGGGTGTGTACTTCGGGTTTCGAGGCTCGATTGTTTCGCTTAGCTTTTTCGTTAGCTTTTTTTGGGGCTTTCAGAGTGGGTGAATTTGTGTCGCCGAGCGTGTCGCGTGCGGGAGGCATTTGTCAGGATGATGTGGAGCTTTTTGCGGAGATCGTGCTGCGCAGGTCTAAAACTGACCAGACAGGCAGTGGAAGGCGGGTGGTCTTGTTTGCAACTGAGGGTTCGGTGATGTGTCCGGTACTTTGCATTTCTGCCTTGGGGATACGGGTGGGGGTACCGGGGGTTCCCTTATTGAGACATGAGGATGGGTCTTTTTTATCTAGGTTTCAGTTTGGGGCGGTGTTCAAGCGCTGTCTACTGGCAAGTGGGATACGGGCGACGGATTACTCTTCCCATTCTTTTCGCATTGGCGCAGCGACTGAAGCGGTGAGATGGGAGTTGGATGAGGCGGGGGTTAGGCGCATTGGGAGATGGGAGTCTAACCGTTTCCGCTCTTACGTTCGGCCTCAATTGCTGTAAGTCTGTTAGAAGATGGCTTGGGTATGTTCTGCCTGGGTTGATGAAGTGTGATAGGTGGTGGTAAGTGGTATGTGTTTTCTTTTACAGGTTCACGCCCGTGTCTGGTTTGGATCTTGGGGCATTCCTTTGTTTATTGGGGCGCACTGAGGGCGGACGTTCGCCCGGATGGACGCCAACTGAGGATTCCGCGGGATGATGCTGTGCTGCATTGGTTAGGTTTTCGAGGGATGGTTTGGTCTAGGGTGTTGCAGGAATTTCAGGTGTACACACAGCTAGATAGGGTTCCTGAGATATTAGTGTTGCATGTTGGGGGGAACGATTTAGGTGTTCGCCCTTTTCGGGATTTAGTTAGGGACATTAAGCACGATTTGTTGTGCTTATGGGCATTACACCCGAGGATTCTTATAGTTTGGTCGGATATTGTGCCCAGAAGGACCTGGCGTTTGGCCCGATCCGTGGAGAGGCTGAATAAAGCCAGGATAAAGGTCAATAGGGCGGTGTCGGCATTTGTGGCAAAAAATGGAGGTGTGGTGGTCAGGCACAGGGACCTGGAATCGGGTGTGGGGTGTTACTGGAGGCAGGATGGGGTGCATTTGAATGAGGTGGGGATGGATTTGTGGAGTTTGGCCCTGGCAGACGGGATTGAAAGAGATGTGTTGGTGTGGAGGAGCTCATGGGCTTGAGGTGGTCAAGGCACATGTCGCAGTGGCGGGGGGGAGTCCTTGAGGTTGGTCAGTAAAACTGGTGGGGGGGTCGCATCAGGGGTATGCGTCCCCCAAAATATGTGGAAGGCTTCTTAGGGTGTTACCCCTTTGAAGCGCTTTATGGGCAAAGCCATCTGCAGGAGAGAGCGGTGCCTTCGAGCCGAGTTACGGCTGGAGGTAAAAGCAAGTGGTGGTGGCAGATGGCTATTTTTCTAAGTGGCGGTAACCTCAAGGGCTTCCCCTCGTCATGTTATTGATGTTATTTATATTGACCCTGTTAAGGGTCTGTTATGTGTATTTCGGAAGAATTCCAATTTTGGGGAATTCTGGGTTATTTAATGTTTGGTTATAAAAATTTTATTTTCATAAAATTTGTATTAATAAACAGCTGCTGTGGCCATTAAAATCCAATCTGGTGTGGTGTGTTTATCCCTAAAAGAGTAAGGAAGTTTTATGGAGCACTCGACTCTACTTATCCAAGTCATGTTCGCTTAGGGGTGACGAAGCCCCCTGCCGCGCTGAATACCCTCTCTGACGCTACACTGGAGTGTGGACAAGACAGTACACCCATGGCAAACTGGGCCAGTTCTTGCCAATGATCCAATCTGCTGACCCAGAAGTCCATGGGGTCTGGGATCAGCATTTCTGACGGAGAAAGGGCACAGTCCAGGTACAAGTGAACCTGGTTGTTTCGGTGCTGCACCTGGTGATGGTGAACATCCCTTTGGTGACTACGATGTGTGTCAGGTCGGGGTATTGGATGTAAAAATGTTGTCATCATATTTTCCAAACTGAATTGGCTGCTACTGCTGCTGCTGCTGCCGCTGCTGCCGCGGCTGCCGCCTATTGCAGAGGTAGCTCTGCCAGAGGCGGTGGAACGATGAGACAGTGGGGAGCGGAGAGTGGCCCCCCGGTCAGACATGCTTGCAGCAGGTGTTTGCCGTTTGAAAGCCGTGACAAGCTGGCTGCATAGCTTCTCTCGATAATAAGCCAATTTTGCCTCCCTCTCGGAAGGCGCAAAAAACTCCCCCATTCTGGATTATAACAAGGGTCTAAAAGTGTGCCTATCCAGTACTCATCTCTTTGCTTCATGCTAACAATACGACAGTCAGCGCACAAGTAACGAAGCATACAGCTCGCCATCCTGGCCAGCGTTTCAGAGGGCCCAGTTGGTTCCATCTCCGCCCCATACTGCCATGGTTGTCCATCATCAAGGTCGTCGTCAGACTCGTCATCACCACCATCACTGTCATGTTGTGCGGCTGCCTCGTCCCCTATCCCTTCCTGTGATTCCATCTCCAAATCCAGCTCCTCTTCAGGTCCTGTTTCCTCATCCTCATCCTCCTCCTCCTCCTCCTCAACATCCATAGCCAGATGTGATCCTTCCTCCATCCTTTGCTGAATCATCGCTGTGAGCGTTTGCTCCATAATGAATATCAGCGGCATAACATCGTTCATTCCGCTAGCGTCGCGGCTCACAAATCGTGTGGCCTCTTCAAAGGGCCTCAAAACGCGACATGCGTCTCTAACCAGCTGCCAGTGCCTGAGCTCGAAATTACACTGGCTCCAAACGCTGCCCGTCTGCTGCATCAGGAAATCATTCACGGCTTTCCGCTGTTCGTACAGACGGTCCAACATGTGCAGGGTGGAATTCCAGCGTGTTGGAACGTCGCAAATCAGGCTGTGTTCTGGGAGATTGTTTTGACGCTGCAAGTCCAGGAGGGCGTGCTTAAATGCATACGAACATCTAAAGCGAACGCAAACCCTCCTGGACATGGCCAGCACACCCTTCAAACCAACATATGACTTTAAGAAGCGTGTTATGACCAGATTGATCACATGTGCCATGCAAGGAGCGTGTGTCAGGTGACCTAGACGCAGTGCAGCCACAACGTTCTTGCCGTTATCAGAGACAACATTGCCCATTGTGAGTTTCAGAGGAGACAGCCAGCGTGCGATTTCCTCCTTGATGCACAGCAGCAGCTCCTGCCCTGTGTGGCTTTTCTCGCCCAGGCTCAGCAGGTGTAAGACAGCGTTGTGGCGCTTCACCTTGCACCTATGAAAAGAGGAGGGAGGAGGAGTGGAAGATACGCTGTGTCCTGTCGGGGACGGGAAGACCTCCAAGGAGGAAGGCAAGGAGGAGGAGTAGGAGGAGGAGGATGGTAGGCGCCTGGTGTCCGGAGTTGAACCAGAAAGATACAAGCGTGGAGGTGGTAATGCCTGGCATTGCTGCGGTGGTGCATCGGACTGCAAAATATTGACCCAGTGGGCCGTGAAAGACATGTACTGTCCCTGTGCATAGTTGCTGCTCCACGTGTCGACGGTGGCATGTACCCTGCTGCACACAGATAATTGGAAGGACTGGCACACCTTTTCCTCCACATGCTTGTGCAAGGCAGGGACAGCTGTTTTGGAGAAGTAATGTCGGCTAGGTATTCGCCACCTAGGCTGAGCGCACGCCATCAATTGCTTGAAGCCGGTGGAGTCGACCAGGTGGTATGGCAGCGACTGCACCACCAACAACTTAGCCAGGTGTGAATTAAGCCACACGACAAGTGGATGACTGGGTATATATTGTTGCTTATTGGACAACGATTCCGTAATGGATAACTGACGGGACGTAGGAGGAGCACTAGATGACAGTGATGATGATGATGACAACGACATGGTGGATAAGGCCTGGCTGCTACTTAGATGACAGGGACTCGGAGCAGCAGCGGCAGAGGGGTCTTCATTAGATGTACATGATAATGGTGGGGCATGTCGATTGTCCCACATGGCCTTGTGATGCCGCTCCATGTGTTTACGTAGAGCGGTAGTGTAATGGCAGGAAGGAGGTGAAGGGAAAGTGAGCCCTAATCTACCCACCGCCCTGTCCCTGCCTACTTGCAACGACCCGCCCTAGGCGACGAGGTACAACTGGGCGGCGGTCCCTACGCTGGCTAAGTGCACAGGAAGACAAACAGGGAACACGCAAGGGAAGGGGCAGTAGCCACGGAACGCCACGAGGAAACGGGGCGGCGAACGAACAGTCAGGAACAGGACGAAGTGAGTACACCCGAGCAGGCACGGAGACAGAAGCAAGCCAGGGCAAGCAAGCAGGTCAAGCAGAACTGCAGCAAGGCAGAAGCACGGCAGAAGCAGGCTGGAGCAAGCAGCAGTGGGGCCAGGAATCCAAAAGAATTACAAGCACTGAGGGAGAGCACAGGGCAGGTAATAAAGGGCAGGGGGCGGAGCTAACTCCGAGAGACCAGGCCGCGATAGGCTCTCCCACTCCTGAGCCTGCCACCCTGGTTGGTGGGAGATGGTGTCAGTCGAGCAGGTCTGGCCTCAGGTGTGGATTGATTAATCCCAGGAGTATAGCTAGATGAAGTACCTGGCAGATCCCTAATAGTACTCCCCCTTTTATGAGGGGCCACCGGACCCTTACTAAGGGGACCCGGTTTAGTGGGGAAGAGGAGGTGGAACCTCCTGATCAATACCCCAGCGTGAACATCACGGGCAGGTACCCAAGTCCTCTCCTCCGGCCCGTATCCTCTCCAATGGACCAGGTACTGGAGGGAGCCCTGGACCATCCTACTGTCTATAATCTTGGCCACCTCGAATTCCACCCCCTCAGGGGTGAGAACGGGAACAGGAGGTATCCTCGAGGGGGACCAGGACGGGGAGCAGCGTTTAAGGAGGGAGGCATGGAAGACGTCATGTATGCGAAAGGATGGGGGGAGCTCCAGACGGAAGGATACAGGGTTGAGGACTTCAATGATCTTATAAGGTCCAATAAATCGGGGAGCAAACTTCCTGGACGGGACCTTAAGGCGCAAGTTCCTGGACGACAACCAGACCAAATCCCCGACGACAAACCGGGGGTTAGCAGAACGTCTACTATCCGCCTGAATCTTTTGTGCGCTCTGGGACGCCTCTAGGTTCTTCTGAACCTGGGCCCAGACAGTGCACAGTTCCCGATGAACCTCCTCTACCTCAGGATTATTGGAACAACCAGGGGAGACGGAGGAGAACCTTGGGTTAAACCCGAAATTACAGAAAAACGGGGAGACCCCTGACGAGTTACTGACCCGGTTATTCAGGGAAAATTCAGCAAGGGGAAGGAATGAGACCCAATCGAATTGACAGTCAGAGATGAAACACCTTAAATATTGTTCCAGGGATTGGTTGGTCCTTTCCGTTTGGCCATTAGTTTCGGGATGGAAGGCGGAGGAGAAGGACAGATCAATCTCCAACTTTTTACAAAAAGCTCTCCAAAATAAGGAAACAAATTGTACCCCTCTGTCAGAAACGATATTGACTGGGGCCCCATGGAGACGCAGGATGTGTTTCACAAACAAAGAAGCTAACGTCTTGGCGTTAGGTAGCTTCTTAAGGGGCACAAAGTGGCACATCTTGCTGAAGCGGTCGACTACCACCCACACCACCGACTTGCCCTGAGATGGAGGCAAATCGGTGATAAAATCCATGGAGATATGGGTCCAAGGTCTCTGGGGAATGGGCAAGGAACGTAGTAGGCCCGCAGGTCGGGACCTAGGGGTTTTGGACCTAGCGCAAACCTCACAAGCGGCGACGTAAGCCCTAACATCTTTAGGCAACCCAGGCCACCAATAGTTTCTGGTAATGAGGTGTTTGGTGCCCAAGATGCCAGGATGACCAGATAGAGCGGAGTCATGGTTTTCCCTGAGTACCCTCAGCCGGTATTGCAGGGGAACAAACAGTTTGTCCCCAGGGACGTTCCCGGGAGCTGCACCCTGATCAGCCGCGATATCAGAAGCTAAATCAGAATCCGTGGCAGAGACGATTATACCAGGGGGTAAAATACAAGCGGGATCCTTCTCGGAAGGAGGATTGGCCATGAAACTACGTGACAGAGCGTCAGCCTTAATATTCTTGGACCCAGCCCTATAGGTAACCAAGAAATTAAATCTGGTAAAGAATAGTGCCCACCGAGCTTGTCTAGGATTAAGCCTCCGGGCCGATTCTAGGAAAACCAGATTCTTGTGATCCGTAAGGACCGTTACCTGGTGTCTGGCCCCCTCCAGGAAGTGCCGCCACTCCTCAAAAGCCCATTTAATGGCTAGAAGTTCGCGGTTACCAATATCATAGTTACTCTCTGTGGGCGAAAACTTCCTAGAGAAGTAAGCACAGGGGCGGAGATGGGTGAGGGAGCTGGTACCCTGGGACAAGACGGCCCCCACTCCCACCTCGGAAGCGTCAACCTCCACAATAAATGGCTCCTCTTGGTTGGGCTGAATCAGCACGGGGGCCGAGATAAAGCACTTCTTGAGAGTCTCAAAGGCCTGGACGGCCTCAGGGGGCCAATGGAGGACATCGGCACCCTTGCGGGTAAGGTCCGTAAGAGGCTTAGCGACGACCGAGAAGTTGGCAATAAATCTCCTGTAATAGTTGGCGAACCCTAAAAAACACTGTAACGCCTTAAGGGAGGCAGGTTGGACCCATTCCGCCACAGCTTGAACCTTGGCAGGGTCCATGCGGAATTCATGAGGAGTGAGGATTTGCCCTAAAAATGGTATCTCCTGTACCCCAAAGACACATTTTTCAGTCTTAGCAAACAGATTATTCTCCCGAAGGACCTGGAGCACCTTCCTGACATGCTCCACGTGGGAGGACCAGTCCTTGGAAAACACCAGTATGTCATCAAGGTACACAACAAGAAAATTACCCAGGTACTCTCTCAGGATTTCATTAATAAAATTCTGGAAGACAGCAGGGGCATTACACAACCCAAAGGGCATGACCAGGTATTCGAAATGACCCTCGGGTGTGTTGAACGCAGTTTTCCACTCATCCCCCTCTTTGATGCGGATAAGGTTATATGCCCCCCGTAGATCGAACTTAGAAAACCATTGGGCTCCCTGAACCTGATTAAAAAGATCCGGAATCAAAGGAAGTGGGTACTGGTTCCTTACGGTGACCTTATTCAGGTTACGATAATCAATGCACGGCCTAAGACCACCATCCTTCTTCCCCACGAAGAAGAAGCCAGCACCTACAGGAGAAGTCGAGGGGCGAATGAAACCCTTGGCCAGGCATTCTTGGATATACACCCTCATCGCTTCACGTTCAGGACATGAAAGATTAAATATCCTACCCTTAGGAAGCTTGGCACCAGGCACCAAATCGATAGCGCAATCGTAATCTCTATGGGGGGGCAACACCTCGGAGGCCTCCTTAGAAAACACATCGGCGAAGTCCTGAACAAACTCAGGAAGCGTGTTTACCTCCTCCCGGGGAGAAATAGAGTTAACAGAAAGACATGACATAAGACATTCATTACCCCATTTGGTGAGATCCCCAGTATTCCAATCAAATGTGGGATTATGCAACTGCAACCAGGGAAGACCTAATACCAGATCAGACGATAATCCCTGCATCACCAGTACAGAGCACTGCTCCAAATGCATGGAGCCAACCAGGAGTTCAAAAACAGGAGTATGCTGAGTAAAATAACCATTAGCAAGGGGGGTTGAGTCGATTCCTACTACAGGGATGGGATAAGGTAAATCAATACAAGGCATCTTTAGAGACATAGCAAATTCCACAGACATGATATTAGCAGATGAGCCAGAATCCACGAAAGCACTGCCCGTGGCAGACCGGCCAGCAAACGAGACCTGAAAGGGAAGCAAAATTTTATTGCGTTTCACATTAACGGGAAATACCTGTGCGCCCAAGTGACCTCCCCGATGATCACTTAGGCGCGGAAGTTTTCCGGCTTCTTATTCTTGCGCCTGGGACAGGTGTTCAGTAGATGCTTGTCGTCCCCACAGTAGAAGCAGAGACCATTCATTCTGCGAAACTCCCTACGTTGTCGAGGGGACATGGAGGCCCCGAGTTGCATAGGTACCTCCGAGTCCTCCGTGGAGGGGCGAGGAGACGGGACCTCGGGGGGAATCGCAGAAAAGTCAGAGGGGAGCACACTGAAGCGTTCTAGCTGACGTTCCCTGAGACGTCGGTCAAGTCGTACTGCTAGGGCCATAACCTGGTCAAGGGAGTCAGGCGAGGGGTAGCTAACCAGCAGATCCTTCAGGGCGTCAGATAATCCTAACCTAAACTGGCACCTTAGGGCCGGATCGTTCCACTGAGAAGCTACGCACCACTTCCTAAAATCAGAACAGTATTCCTCAACCGGTCTCCTACCCTGACGTAAGGTCACCAGCTGACTCTCGGCTAAAGCAGTCCTGTCAGTCTCGTCGTAAATGAGTCCGAGGGCAGAGAAAAAACGATCAACAGAGGAAAGTTCAGGGGCGTCAGGAGCCAAGGAGAAGGCCCACTCTTGGGGCCCTTCCTGGAGTCGGGATATGATGATACCCACCCGCTGGTTCTCGGAACCTGAGGAGTGGGGCTTTAGGCGGAAATACAGTCTGCAACTCTCCCGGAAGGAGAGAAACGTCTTACGGTCCCCTGAAAACCGGTCAGGTAACTTGAGGTCGGGTTCTAGAGGTGAGGTGAGGGGTACTACTAAAGCAGCGTCACCCTGATTGACCCTTTGGGCCAGGGCCTGGACCTGTAGGGAGAGGCCCTGCATCTGCTGGGTCAGGGTCTCAAGGGGGTCCATGATAGCGTCAGCGTAGGAGAAATGGTAGACTAGGTAAGGGCTTGTAATTATGTAATGGCAGGAAGGAGGTGAAGGGAAAGTGAGCCCTAATCTACCCACCGCCCTGTCCCTGCCTACTTGCAACGACCCGCCCTAGGCGACGAGGTACAACTGGGCGGCGGTCCCTACGCTGGCTAAGTGCACAGGAAGA
This sequence comes from Rhinoderma darwinii, assembly GCF_050947455.1. Classification (NCBI taxonomy): domain Eukaryota; kingdom Metazoa; phylum Chordata; class Amphibia; order Anura; family Rhinodermatidae; genus Rhinoderma; species Rhinoderma darwinii. The sequence goes on from NW_027461711.1 coordinate 25,420, forward strand.
CAAACAGGGAACACGCAAGGGAAGGGGCAGTAGCCACGGAACGCCACGAGGAAACGGGGCGGCGAACGAACAGTCAGGAACAGGACGAAGTGAGTACACCCGAGCAGGCACGGAGACAGAAGCAAGCCAGGGCAAGCAAGCAGGTCAAGCAGAACTGCAGCAAGGCAGAAGCACGGCAGAAGCAGGCTGGAGCAAGCAGCAGTGGGGCCAGGAATCCAAAAGAATTACAAGCACTGAGGGAGAGCACAGGGCAGGTAATAAAGGGCAGGGGGCGGAGCTAACTCCGAGAGACCAGGCCGCGATAGGCTCTCCCACTCCTGAGCCTGCCACCCTGGTTGGTGGGAGATGGTGTCAGTCGAGCAGGTCTGGCCTCAGGTGTGGATTGATTAATCCCAGGAGTATAGCTAGATGAAGTACCTGGCAGATCCCTAACAGGTAGTTCCTACATTGCTGCCCTGCCCACGCCTTACTTTCTGCTTGCAGATACGGCACTGTGCCATGTTTTCGTCCTCCGGGAAGGTACAGAAAAATTGCCACAATGCAGAGTACCGTAAAGAGGTAGTACCATGTCCACCACCACCACCACAACCACCACCACCACCCGAGCTTGCCCCTTGTCTGGCAGGCTTTTTTCGGGAGCCTACACCAGCATCAGTGTCGCCGTCACCGGCTCCTGAGCTGACCCTACCGCTGCAACGTTTTGCAGATTGACTTCTGCCCTTACCTCGGCTTGGCTGTTTATCATGGCCAGTGTCGCCGCTACTACCCTCCTCCTCTGACGCCGTCATCACCTCGTCACCTGGTTCCCACGTCCTGTCTAAAACAACATCATCATCATAGCCTTCCTCATCATCCCCTCCACTTCTGTCACTGTGTTGTGAATGTGATGTGACATCATGGCGGGCTCCATGCCCCCCCTCATTACTGCGTCTGCCACCACGGCTACCACCACCAACACCCCCACTACCGCAGCTATGCGTCTCGGACACCGCTTCCACCTCCACCACCGCCGCAACACACTCCGTTGGCTGACTCGTGGAAAACAAATCATCATCATCACTATGTTGTTCAGTATCTTCCTTCGCACCCGAGGAGATGTCTCTTAGGACTCTCAGGAAAGATGGCTTCCCGCTAGGAAGGGGGAGCGAAGACATAGATGATGGAATGGAAACACTAGAAATACCTATATTACTACTGTCACTGTGCCAAGGAACTGTAGAGGATCTGGAATCCAACGAAACCTGGCTTGAAGCCAGATCGTCAGAGTCTGCCTGCTGAGATGACCGCGAGCCAGCCAACCAGTCCACAATGGCCGTATTGTCTAAAGAAACCCGCCCACCGGAGGAGATGGACAAGTCTGACTTGGTGCTACTACTACCAGCAGGCACATGGCAGCTGCTACTAGTGGAACTGGGCACATGTATTGTGCCACAAATGCTGGTACTGGGTCTGGCACCAACAGATCCAACAACTGGAAGAGGAGACGGCATGGGTGTTTTCCTCTACCCCGTCCTTTCACAACCTTTTTTTTCCCAGACATATCAGAGCCCCTTCTAAAAGCGTATTCACACACTGACACTGGCTTGGCAAATGGCAATGAATGAGAATTTCTATCAGCCTCGCTGCAGTGCACTCAGGGAATGCTGGGCCTTGTAGTACTACTAGGCTGCCTGTATTGCAAGTTGGATTGTTTGTTATGTTAACGGCCGGGGATGAGCCCCTTCTAAAAGCGTATTCACACACTGACACTGGCTTGGCAAATGGCAATGAATGAGAATTTCTATCAGCCTCGCTGCAGTGCACTCAGGAAATGCTGGGCCTTGTAGTACTACTAGGCTGCCTGTATTGCAAGTTGGATTGTTTGTTATGTTAACGCCCGGGGATGAGCCCCCTCTAAAAGCGTATTCACACACTTACACTGGCTTGGCAAATGGCAATGAATGAGAATTTCTATCAGCCTCGCTGCAGTGCACTCAGGGAATGCTGGGCGTTGTAGTACTACTAGGCTGCCTGTATTGCAAGTTGGATTGTTTGTTATGTTAACGGCCGGGGATGAGCCCCTTCTAAAAGCGTATTCACACACTGACACTGGCTTGGCAAATGGCAATGAATGAGAATTTCTATTAGCCACTGTGCACTGACTCAGGGAATGCTGGGTGTTGTAGTACTACAAAGCCTGCCTGTATTGCAAGTTGGATGCAATGGGGATGAGCCCCTTATAAAAGCGTATTCACACACTGGCTGAGTAGTGAGTAGTGGATGAGCCCCTTAGATTTCTGGATTCCTGCCTTTTAGATTCCTAAAGCTTTCCCTTACTGCACAGAGATGCTATCCCTACAGCTCCTGTCTGTAAAATGGCCGCTGAGCTCCGTGCATAGACTTTTATTGCAGGCTTGAGCCCGCCCCTATGCTGCCTCCCGATTTGCTGGGAGAGCCGTTTGCAAGGCATTATGGGGTAGCCTGATGTCAGGTGATCTTGTGAAATCCTCCATTTTAGATGTAACATGTGGCAGGCGCCAAAACGTAGCCGGGTTCGGTCAAAACGGGTTCGGCCGAACCCGGTGAAGTTCGGATTCGCTGCGAACCGAACTTTTCGGGAAGTTCGGACGGAAACCGGGTTCGGTTGTCCCGGTTCGCTCATCTCTAGTCACAATCAGTTAAAGTTAAAGCTTTATAGTTGGGGACGTTAAGGAAGCGGCGATACCAAATACGTGTACTTTTTTAATGTATTAAATTTTTTCCTATAATAAAACTTTTATTATGGGAAAAAAGGCTTTTTTTTGTTTATGTAACGTGAAACTATTTTTTTTTTTATTCAACATTTTTAATAACTTTTTCAAATATTTCTTTCTACTAGGGGACTTGAAAGCCTGAAGACCTGATCGCTATTCTAATACACTGCACTACATACATAGTGCAGTGTATTAGACCTGTCCGTCATAAACTGACAGCAAGCTTATTAGGTCCCGCATCTAAGCAGGTCCTAATAGGCTTCTGTACTTGGCAAGCAGTAGGCTATTGTTAGGCCTACAGTTGCCATAGCAAACATCGCCACCCCCGCAATTGCGTCACAGGGATCCAGATAGCGTACAAACCAACCAAATGCTGCGGTTGCAATTGACCGCACCATTTAGGGAGTTAATCGGCGGAGATCAGACCTCAGTCTGGTCCCTGCCGCTACAGGAGAGTTTCAGCCCATTGGTTATGGTGCAGGCTCAGCTCGATGTGTGCTGTACGTAGAATTTATGGTCCAAATCCTTCATCTGCCACGATGAGAAATGGGGCAGGAGGTCCAGTAGATCCAGGCAGTTGTCTCGGTTCTGGAACGGAGAGCTGTTTGGACTGAAGCCGTTCACCCATTCTGGAAGCCCTGAAGATGCCAGCATCTGAAGAGCTCCCATAGGCCCCTATATCTACAATTACAAACTGGTAGTTGCTGTCAGCCAAGGCGAACAGCATCACCAATAAATACTGCTTGTAATTGAAATCTAGGTACCATGAGTGAGGTGGCTTCTTCACACTAATGTGTTTACCATCCAGTGCGCCAACACAGTTGGCAAACTGTGATTGTTGGTAAAAGCCCACGGCAATCCGAAACCAGTCTTGTGCCTTGGGCTGTGGCATCATCGTCGCTCTCAGTCGCTGCCAGATGACTTCGCAGGGTCAGACAGATGATCTGTGAAATGGTGGAACACCCCAGTAGAAATTCAAAATGCAGTGATGCAAATGAGTTCCCTGTTGCCAGGAATCTGTGAAAAAAATATTTCGAATAATTAGTGCTAGCAGTACCAGGGTGACATGGTGGCAATGGGCAAAGGCTACAACCAGGGTTATATAGTACTTGTAGCAGAGTGACATGGCGGCAATGGGCACAGGGGCAACTACGGTTATATACTACTTGTAGCATTATGACATGGCGGCAATGTGCACAGGGGACAACTACAATTATATACATACTACTTGTAGCAGGGAGACATGGCGGCAATGGGCACAGGGGACAACTACGGTTATACTACCTGTAGCAAGGTGACATGGCAGCAATGGACAAAAGGGACATTTGGTGTTCTTACCTGAGAGAAACGATGAGCCGTTCCTCCGAGATGCACCGTCGGTCAAAGCTGGAAATCGACATGTAGCAGAAGTTGTGAAACTTGTCCGGGTGCTGCCGCAGGTCTGCATACAGGGTATGGAAATGCACCTTTCTGGGCTGTTGGGAGACAATGGGGTGAACCCAGTACCTCCTCCTCCTCTTCGGTTCTTCTTCCAGCATAGCTTACTGTCCGAATCGCCGAGAGACGAGCCAGTCCAGAAGAGCATGAGAGCATGAACCACACGTGGGTAGTGCATCCTTGCAACGAAAGAAATGCCAGAAACCAAAGTTATATCAGCCGAGGATTCCAACAGAGCTCTCACAAAGCACAAATGCCAGAGAAAATGGTGCCAGAGCGATCATGTGACCTTTTCAAGGGGTTGCGACATAGTGGTGACATCATTTGTAGACTCCCATTTCTTTTTTTTGCGGATCCGTAAATGCGGATGTACTAAGGATGCATGACGGTACGTATTTGCGGACAGCGTGCCTATATGCGAATGAGTCGCAGATGACTTTGGATGACTAGGGATCCGTATTTGAGTAGAATAAAAGCCATTACAGTCGTGTGCATGAGGCCTTAGAGTCCATGCTGTTTAGTTTACAGACGATTGCTTAGGCTGGATACAATTGTAGCATATTACTATCCATGAGAAGTATTTGGCTTCTTTGGGTTTTCACTCCGTGTTTTCATCCCATTACAGCAAAAGTTAAAACAGAAATTTTAGCACAAAGGATATTATAAAGTTGTATAACATTTTTTATTTTACAGTGATCAAGGTTTATTTGCAGAGAACCCCTTTAATACTTACACCCATATTGTCCAAGATTCATATCCCTACATCCAGAGAATTAGAAATTCTACAAGTTTCAGTGTACCAACTATTCCTGTCCAACAGTGGAATGAGATGAACTGGACTTTACTAAATATATCACGCCATGAATTATTACTTATGTTACCTATAACCTCATATTTAACCCCTGACTTTTACAGTTACTTTTGGTTTTTCATTTTCGCTCTTTCCTCCCCAACTTCCAGAAGCCATAAGTTTTTATTTTTTGGTCCAAAAAAAACGTATGAGGGATTGTTTTTTGAAGGACAAGTTGTACTTTTTCACGGCACCATTTATTGTACCATATTATATACTGGGAAACGTAAAGAAAATATTTGCTTAATCGTATTGTCTCCGCTTGTAAAGGGAGTCTAATATTACATTTTAGGAAACTGATGCTTAACCCCTTCGCGCTCAGCGACGTACTATTCCTTCGTGCTAAGTGCATCGTTCGCGCTCAGCGCTGGAATAGTATGTCACGGGAGGAACGGCCATTTCGGCCGTCTTCCCGACACATACAGGAGCTGTAACAGCTGCTTTCTCGTACAGCAGTCGCCGCAGCTCCTTCTGCGGAGACTGATCGCTGTGTCCCCGCTGATTAACCCCTTGAAAGCCGCTTTCAATAGCGATAGCGGCTTCTTAGGGGTTAAGCTGCTACATCGGCCCGCTACACGATAGCGGCCGGCGATGGTGGCTATAGCAACCGGACACCTAACAATGGCATCCAGCTATGCCATTTATGGAAGCCTTGCTGTCAGTGAGTAGCTGACAGCTGTAATACACTGAACTCCGCATATAGTGCAGTGTATTAGAATAGGGATCAGGGCCTCCTGCCCTCAAGTACACTAGTGGGACAAAGTAATAAAGTTAAAAAAAGTTAAAAAAAGGTTTTGTAAAAATAAGAAAATAAACGTTTTAAAAGTAACAAAAGTAAAAATCCCCCTTTTTCCCTTATCAGTCTTTTATTATTAATAAAAATAAATAAATAAACAAATAAACTATACATAATTGATATCGCCGCATCCGTAACGGCCTGAACTACAAAAGTATTTAGTTATTTATCCCGCGCGGTGAACGCCGTAAAAGAAAATAATAATAAACCATACCAGAATCACAGTTTTTTGGTCACTTCACTTCTCAAAAAATGGAATAAAAAGAGATCAAAAAGTCGCATGTACCTAAAAATGGTACTGATCTAAACTACCATTCGTTACGCAAAAACAAGTCCTCACACGGCTTTCCTGATGGAAAAAAAGACAAAAACTGTATGGCTCCTAGAATAAGGCAACACAAAAAGTAAATGATTGTTAATAAAAATTATTTTATTGTGCAAACACCATAAGGCATAAAAAAAACCTATAAACATTTGGTATCGCCGTAATCGTATCGCCATGCTGAATAAAGTGAATATGTCGTTTATAGCGCACGGTGAACGCTGTAAAAAAAATAGAATAAAAAACAATAGAAGAATTGCTGTTTTTTAGTCACCACGCCTCTTAAAAGTAGAACAAAAACTGATCAAAAAGTCACATGCACCCCATGAAAACTACAATGAATTCCTCAAGGGGTCTAGTTTCCAAAATAGTGTCACTTTTGGGGGGTTTCCACTGTTTTGGCACCACAAGACCTCTTCAAACCGGACATGGTGCCTAATAAAAAGGAGGCCTCATAATCCTCTAGGTGCTCCTTTGCTTCGGAGGCCGGTGCTTCAGTCCATTACCACACTAGGACCACATCTGGGATATTTCTCAAAACTGGAGAATCTGGGCAATAAGTATTGAGTAGTGTTTCTCGGGGTAAAACCTTCTGTTTTACAGAAAAAAAAAAGGAATAAAAACAATTTTCTTACAAAAAAACTGAAATATGTAAATTGCACCTCTACTTTGCTTTAAATTCCTGTGAAACACCTAAAAGGTTAATAAACTTTCTGAATGCTGTTTTGAATATTTTGAGGGGCCTAGTTTCTAAAATGGGGTGTTTTATAGGGGTTTCTAATATATAGGCCCCCCCAAAGCCACTTCAGAACTAAACTGGTAACTAAAAAAAAAAGAGGCTTTTTCTTATACCACACCCCGATGTACCGTATGGCCGTGTCCAGGATGCGTTATGAGGCAATACTTCGCTTCTTACATTATACTGATAATGAGCAGCGCCCACCCTGAGATGACCCCAGTTTTGACCGTTTGTATAAACGGAGACCCCTATTAGACCATTTTAGTGCCCGGTTTTCCAAAGCATACACCCCCGAGAATTGTATTTCTATTGATGAGTCCCTGGTCCATTTTAAAGGGAGGCTTCAATTCCACCAGTACCTGCCGTGTAAGAGGGCAAGGTATGGCGTGAAGATGTATAAGTTGTGCGAGAGTGCATCAGGGTATACTTACAAGGACAGCAGTATTCAGCCCTTAGAATGCCCCCCCCTTACTGGGAGTTAACGCAAAAATTGGGTGGGATTTGGTGCACCCACTGCTGGACCAGGTTTACCACCTCTAACTGGATAATTTTTATACCAGCATCCTACTCTTCAAGTGCCTCGCTTCCAGAAGTACTGTGGCATGCGGCACTGCTAGAAGAAATCGCAGAGGCCTCCTGTGAAGGATTTGCCTGACACAGCTTCTGTGTCGACGCCCGTGGTTAATAAGCCTGCATCTGTGTCTAGGTCTGCTAGAGTGACTCGATCTGCTACAACTCTGGCTGGTAGGCTGAGGAGTGGGAGAGCCTATCGCAGCCTGGCCAGACGGTTCTAGCTCCCGCCCTTGGTCTACTTATAACTTCATTTGATGCTTGTCCTTTGCCTGTGATTCTCTTGTTTCCTGGCTCTGCTGTTCCTGCTGTTACCATTGACCTCTGCTTCATATTGACCCTGGCTTGACTGACTATTCTCCTGCTCTGCAATTGTTACCACGTACCCTCCTGGTTTGACTCGGCTCATCCACTACTCTGTTGCTCACGGTTTTGCCGTGGGCAACTGCCCCACTTCCCTTTGCTTTTGTGTACCCTTGTCTTGTTTGTCTGTCGTGCATATATTGAGCGTATGGACCGTCGCCCATTTGTACGCCGTCGCCTAGGACGGGCTGTGAAAGTAGGCAGGGTCTGAGTGGCGGGTAGATTAGGGCTCACCTGTCTGTCTCCCTATCCTGACATTACAACTCCCTAAGACACTGCTTGGGCAAACAAGAAGGGGTGGAAGCAGGGCACATTCTAGCAGCAACATATTGTGTGTTAAGTACAAGGACAAGAGAGATGTTGTTGTATTGACAACAATACATGGCCACACCAGTGCCCATGTACCTGTACGAGGTACCAGTACAGAGAACCCCAAACCAGACTGCATCCTGGACTACAATAGGTACATAGGAGGGGTGGATTTGTCAGATCAAGTCCTGAAGCCCTACAGTGCCATGCGGTGTGGTATAAGAAGCTGGCCGCGCACATCATTCAGATTGCATTGTACAATGCGTACGTATTACATCGATGTAAAGGCCAGACGGGAACTTTCCTGGAATTTCAAGAGGTGGTTATCAAGAACCTAATCTTTAGGGACCATGAAGGGGGGGCACCAAGTACTTCTGGAAGCGAGCCCACACGCATCGTACCAGGGCAACACTTTCCAGGAGAAGTTCCCCAAACTGGCAAGAAGGGAAAAAGTCAAAAGAAGTGCAAAGTCTGCTATAAGAGGGGGATAAGGTAAGACACAATATATCAATATGACACGTGTCCCGAAAAACCAGGGCTCTGTATGAAAGTGTTTTAAAATTTATCATACATCCCTTGATTTTCAATCTACCCCAGTTTTACTTACCATGATGCACGCCGCACAGCTTATCCCCCTCATCTTTACACTCTGGGCCCTGCTGTGTGCCCAGGCAGCTGTTAACATCCACATGTAGGGTATTGCCGTACCCGTGAGAACCCACATTACAGTTTATGGGATGTATGTCTCCGGTGGCGCATGCTGGGCACAATATATCGGACACTGAAATGGCATATATGTATAGAAAATTGCAAATCTCACTCTGCACTATCTGCTGCGCATTATCTTTTACACAATACCTGTGGGGTCAAAATGCTCACTACACCTCTAGATGAATGCCTTAAGGGGTGTAGTTTTTAAAACGGGGTCACTTCTCGGGGGTTTCAACTGTACTGGTACCTCAGGGGCTTCTGCATACATGACTTAGTACCAGAGAATCCCCAGTAGGCCAAATGGTAGTCCTTTCCTTCTTAGCCCTCCCATGGGCCCAGTTTATCACACATTTTTTTTAATTCACAGCCCATTTCAAATAAATTCAGAGAATAAACTGTGGGGTCTAAATGGTCACAAAACCCATAAATGAATTCCTTGAGGGGTTTAGTTTCCAAAATGGGGTCACCTCTGGTGGGTTTCCATTGCTTTGATACCTCTGGGGCCAGGGGCGTAGCTAAAGGCTCATGGGCCCGGGTGCAAGAATTCAGCTTGGGCCCCCCTACTCCTCCCCAGCACCACCATCATCATCAGACCCCTGCGCGCTCCTATGCCCAGATGCCTTGCCCAACAGCCCCCATAGTATAATGCCCCCACACAGTTAATGCTCCCATAGCTGCCCCCACACAGTATAATGCCCCATAACGTATACTGCCCCCCCATAATAGCCCCATACCGTATAATGCTCCCCATATCAGCCCCCCATACAGTATAATGCCCCCCCACAATATCAGCCCCCCCATACAGTATAATGCCCCCATATGTGCATAATTACTTACCTATCCCCATTCCCACGTTGAGTGGAGGATCCTTCGCCTCCTCCGGTGTGTACTATGAGTGACTCAGCGCAGGCAGGCGCGATGATGTCGCTACATCCCGCCTGCCTGTGTCGAGCCACTCACGGCACAGGGAATGCTGGATCAAGGAGATGTCAGCTCCTTGCTCCAGCATTGATTGGAACCGGGACCTCGGTGAGTGACTCACGAACCCCCAGGGGGACGCGACCCACAGTGTAGGGATGTCACGATACCAAAATTTGAACTTCGATACCGATATTTCGTTTACTTTGCCAACAGTAATAAAAATAAAAAAAAGTTCTTCCATTTTCTGATGTGAGGCAGGAGGTGTGATTATGAATTTTGAATGTGCCTCACATTAATAGTAATTAACCCCATTATGTTTCTCAGTCATAATGGGTTAATATGTAAGGTACATGATGGAGTTAATTACTATTAATGTGAGGCACATGGAGGTTAAATTCATCATCGCACCTTGTGCCTCATAATTAGGCCCCATGCACACGACCGTAAATAACCTCCGTTCACTTTCATTGAGCGCGGACACATTTCCGTAGCGCTACGGATGGTTGTCCGTGCCGTAGAAATGTTCCGAAAATTATGGAAGATGTCCGTCCTTTTGCATTTTGCGGGCCGTTCTCACATACTTTGTATGGGAGCACGGCCCGAAAATGCGGGTGGCAGTGGGCGGCGGGCCGTGATTGCGGGCACGGTCGTGTGAATGGGGCCTAAGTGATAGAAAGCAATTTTTATTTTATTTTTTTACAGAGTACACATCATAAATGATGCAAAAAAATTGTTGTGCAGGTTATTACGGCTGCGCCAATACCGATTATGTGTATGTTTTATGTATTGAGACTTATTTTAATGTTTATTATAAAAAAGGTGTATGTGTATTTTTTTTATTTAACATTACTTTGTTTTTACTTTATTTTAAAACTTCAATGTACTGGCATATAGCTATATGCTAGTACATTAGCCTGTGTACTGATAGTACACAGGCAGTTGTTAGGACATACCTCAGTATGCCCTAACAACAGGAAATATGGTAGGACAGCCCTGGGGTCCTTCAATAGACCCTGGGCTGTCTGCCCATATATGGGATGTCCCTTAATCGCGTCACAGGAATTCCCTGTGACGCGATCCAGGGGCATCCCCCCTTCTCATTTTCCCCTGAATGCTGCTGTCAGCTTTGATCGCAGCATTCAGGAGAATAGCGGTGGAGATGAGCGGTTTCTCTGATCTCCGCCGTTATAGAGCAGGGCTGCGGCTGTGTAATACAGCCATTGCCCCTGCTCCTACTAATGAGCGGCGGTTCAGGCATTGAGGACAGAACATGGGGGTGTTTTGTAGCGCGCCCACCATGTTCTGTCTTCAGTGCCGACGCTCATTAGTGCAGCGCCGGCCGCATCACATCATCTTGACGGCGCGCAGATGTCAGGACTCAGGAGCGGGGCAGTGACTGTATTACACAGCCGCAGCCCCGCTCTCATACACTCGTACTATACTGTATTGTGTTGTATTGTGCAGTTTGCGGTGGAGGAGGGGGGGGCTGTGATTTAACGCCCCCCCTCTCCACTGCAAACAACACAATACATTACAAGGCATCACAACACATTACATTACAATACATAACGTTACAACACAATACATTACATTACAATATACATTACATTACACTGCAGCTTACCTGGAGTCCTCCGCACCGCCTCTTCTGCTCTGTCTGGAAGCCGTGTCACGTGACAACACGGTCACATGGTACACTAAGTGTACCATGTGACCGTAACCAGGAAGTGCCGGCTTCACGGACAGAAGATTCAGTTAGAAAACATGCTGTATGGCAACGGGGGCCCATGGGCCCCCCAGGCTTAGGGGCCCGGTCGCAATTGCGACCGCTGCAAAAGCTATAGCTACGCCACTGTCTGGGGCTCTGCAAATTTGACATGGCACCCGAAAACCAATCCAGCAAAATCTGGACTCCAAAGAACACATAGCGCTTCTTTCCTTCTGAGACCTCCCATGGGCCCAAACGGCATTTTATCACCACAAATGGGATATTACCGCACTCAGGACAAATTGGGCAACAAAATGGGGCATTTTGTTCCATGCGAAAATAAGAAATTTTGATCAAAATGACATCTTATTGGAAAAAATGTCATCTTTTTAATTTCACAGCCCAATTCAAAGACGCTCTGTGAAGAAACTGTGGGGTGAAAATAGTAACAACAACCATTAGTGAATTCCTTGAGGGGTGCAGTTTCCAAAATGGGGTCACTTTTAAGGGATTCCTACTTTTTTGCCACCTCAACACCTCTTCAAACCTGGCATGCTGCCTAAAATATATTCTAATAAAAATGAGGCCCCAAAATGCACTAGGTGCTTCTTTGCTTCTGGGGCTTGTGTTTTAGTCCAAGAGCACACTAGAGCCACATGTGGGACATTTCTAAAAACGGCAGAATCTGTAAAATACATATTTAGTAGTGTTTCTCTGGTAAAACCTTCTGTGTTACAGAAAAAAATAGAATAAAGTTAAATTCAGCAAGAAAAATGAAATTTGCAAATTTCACCTCCACTTTGCTTTAATTCCTGTGAAATGCCTAAAGGGTTAAAAAAAACTTTCTAAATGCTGTTTTGAATACTTTGAGGGGTCTAGTTTTTAAAATGGGGAGTTTTGTGGGTGTTTCTAATACATAGGTGCCTCAAAGCCACTTCAGAACTGAACAGGTACCTTAAAAAAAAGGCTTTTGAAATTTTCTTAAAAATATGAGAAATTGCTGTTTATGTTCTAAGCCTTGTAACGTCCAAGAAAAATCAAAGAATGTTCAAAAAATGATGCCAATCTAAAGTAGAATTATGGGAAATGTGAACTAGTAACTATTTTGGGTGGTATAATCATCTGTTTTACAAGCAGATGCATTTTTTACTTTAGAAAAATTCTATCTTTTCTAAATTTTCTCTAAATTTTGCAATTTTTCACTAATAAACATTGAACATATCAACAAAATTCTACAGCTAATATAAAGCCCAATGTCTCACGAGAAAACAGTCTCAGAATCGCTTGGATAGGTTTAAGCATTCCGACGTTGAAAAATGTCAAAAGAAATAGCGCAGACCCTAGTAGCTGGCAGGAATGGATTATATACAAAAGCAAATTGGTGTGCAAGAGCAGTAATGATCCCAATTTCCCAGCTGCTATTAAGTTGTTGAACTTATTAAAATGTAACTTTTAGGGTATGTGCACACACACTAATTACGTCCGTAATTGACGGATGTATTTCGGCCGCAAGTACCGGATCGAACGCAGTGCAGGGAGCCGGGCTCCTAGCATCATACTTATGTACGATGCTAGGAGTCCCTGCCTCGCTGCAGGACAACTGTCCCATACTGAAAACATGATTACAGTACGGGACAGTTGTCCTGCAGCGAGGCAGGGACTCCTAGCATCGTACATAAGTATGATGCTAGGAGCCCGGCTCCCTGCACTGTGTTCGGTCCTGTACTTGCGGCCGAAATACGTCCGTCAATTACGGACGTAATCAGTGTGTGTGCACATACCCTTATTATTTGAATTTAGAAATGAAGCGCAGCAGAGAGAAGAAAGACGTACAACATTGAGGTGAGTTAAAAGGATTATTAAAAGAGCGCTACCCCCCCCCCCGACATGTTTCGCTGCTTCAGACCATTAGCCCCGAATTTATCCCCTGAGGATGCTGCTGAAGCAGCGAAACATGTCGGGGGGGCTAGCGCTCTTTTAATAATCCTAGTCGGCACAAGCTACTGCATCTTACCCTGTGTGACAAAGACGGGACCCCATACGGCGCTGCTACTCAGGAAGGATACAGTGGTAGTTATAAATGATACTTTATTGTAGGCTACGCGTTTCAATGCCGCACCGGCATCTTCCTCAGGCCACACACATTGCAGTCTGAACAACAGCCCTTTAAATACACCACGCGGGAGAAAAATCCGCCAATGTAAACAGGGTTAAAGTGCAAGGTTACGTAATCACCGGGAGAAGTTCAAACTTAACAGATACAAGAAAGACATTCAATTGTATATACTGCTAATTTATACTAAAATCGGCAGAGTTGAATTAAAATGCGGTATGGGATCTTAACATAAAAAAGGGGACAATTGCAGACAATCTATAAAACATTAATATCCATATCGATGAATTTAAACAGTTGCTAAAACATAATAAAATATACAGAAGTTTAGCGATGTATCGTACTTGCAATATTTTGCGGTAATTCACCAATTAATTAAAATGAAAACGAATTAAAGGAAAATAAACTGAATGGGTGAAAATAATAAAAACTGCTATGGAACCCATATTACTGGGAACTCAACTGAACGTGGAAAACATATAAAATGATGTATATTTTGGTAAAAAAACAACAATCAACCATTAAGTTGATCTAAATGTCATTTATATTTTTATTTTCAGTAGTTATCCTTTGGAATAAAGTGAGGACATTCCATCATAAAAGAGTATGGGTGTTGAGTAAAATTAATTTGAATAAAAGAGAGGACTATTTAAGACAATCTCAAATATTTATCTATCAATTAAGATAAAAGTTTAAAAGCTCAAAAGAATATACAGAAGTTTATGCTGTATCAAAACAGCGATATTTTGCGGTAATTCACCAATGATTTGCAATCAAAACGAATTTAGAGAAAAATGGATTCAGGAAGAGAAAATGATTAAAAATACCATAAAACCCATAACGGCCAGAACTCAACTAATCAGGGAAATTCCACCCAATGATGTTGATTTTAATAGAACCACTGCTCATCCTTTACGATGATCTTGATATTATTAACAGTGGTTAACCTTTTTAATAAATTGTGGAAAATTCACTAAAGATTTCTAACATGAACAAATATATATAAGTATTAGGTATACATGTATAAGTCAAAAGTGAGTACTATATGCTAAAAAAACACAAATTCATCTGTAATAAAAGAAGCATTAATCAAGACTAGTTTCCGTGATGTCATTCAAACCGTTTGGATGTAGGGTCAATAGTTTAAAAATCCAAACATTTTCTCTTTGCTTGAGTTTTTGGAACCGGTTGGGAACGTCACAAGGAATTTGTTCAATAGGCGTAATGGTAATTCTATTAAACTGGCAGTTATGGGAAGAAGCACAGTGTCTCGAAACACTGTGTTTTAAAAACCCCTTTAGAACATTATATCTATGTTTGTTGATTCTGCTTCTCAAACATTGGATGGTCCTCCCAATGTACTGTAAGCGGCACGAACACTCAAGGAGGTAAATTACAAAATTACTACCACAATTAAGGAAAGCCTTAATTGGGAAAATTTCTTTGGTTGTATTGGAACAGAAGGTCAGTTTTTTGTGTGAGATATTGTTACAACACAGACAACGTCCTTGGCTACACTTATAGGATCCATTCAAAACTGGTAAAACTCTTGGAATAGAAGGTTTAAGGTTATTGATAAGACTAGGGGCCAATATAATCTTCAAATTAGCTGACCGTCTAAAGGTGATATTTGGTTTGTCGGGTAGAGAATTTTTGAGGAAAGGATCATTTTTCAAGATATGCCAATGTTTGGACAAAATAGATCTCACCAATTTATGTCCACTGTTATATGATGTAATAAAATTATTTGTAAACTTAATCTTGTTGGTATTAGTTTTTCCATTTTTATTAGTGCAATCGGTAGTATCCTCTGTCTTTTTTGTTTGGTTAACACAGGACTTTTGGGTCAATTCTGCTGCTTTTAAACGTGCACCTTTAATCAGTTGTGTAGGGAAATTTTTCACCTTAAATCTACTTTCTAAAATCTCACATTCCCTTAAAAAATTAATTTCAGACGAGCAATTCTTCCTCACTCTCCTGAATTGGCCAAAGGGTCACGTTCAGTTGAGTTCCCAGTAATAGGGGTTCCATAGCAGTTTTTATTATTTTCACCCATTCAGTTTATTTTCCTTTAATTCGTTTTCATTTTAATTAATTGGTGAATTACCACAAAATATTGCAAGTACGATACATCGCTAAACTTCTGTATATTTTATTATGTTTTAGCAACTGTTTAAATTCATCGATATGGATATTAATGTTTTATAGATTGTCTGCAATTGTCCCCTTTTTTATGTTAAGATCCCATACCGCATTTTAATTCAACTCTGCCGATTTTAGTTTAAATTAGCAGTATATACAATTGAATGTCTTTCTTGTATCTGTTAAGTTTGAACTTCTCCCGGTGATTACGTCACCTTGCACTTTAACCCTGTTTACATTGGCGGTTTTTTCTCCCGCGTGGTGTATTTAAAGGGCTGTTGTTCAGACTGCAATGTGTGTGGCCTGAGGAAGATGCCGGTGCGGCATTGAAACGCGTAGCCTACAATAAAGTATCATTTATAACTACCACTGTATCCTTCCTGAGTAGCAGCGCCGTATGGGGTCCCGTTTTTTCAAAGAATTTACACATTATCTATTGCGGTGGTCCTTCAGGATTGACCGGCTGGGATCTCGGCAGCAGCACTCATCCAATACTTATCTACCTACTACACGCTCCTGACCTTTCCACCTGTGGTAAGCCTCCATCTGTCAAACATAGTTTGTTTTTTCCTGGGCTTACTCACACTATGTGGCGCCGTGCTTTTCTCTTTCAATTCTCTGTGTGACAAAGAGGCTCTCTAGCAGTCTGCAGCTGCTGACTGCGCCTGCCACTTTATTCTTATGAGACCCTAATACACATTGGATCTCAAACGTTACGCTAACCGACTTGGAACCATTTTAACTCACCTCAATGTTGTACGTCTTTCTTCTCTCTGCTGCGCTTCATTTCTAAATTAAAATAATAAAAGTTACATTTTAATAAATTCAACAACTCAATAGCAGCTGGGAAATTGGGATCATTACTGCTCTTGCACACCAATGAGATTTGAAAAATGAGCTCTGAGCCCTAAGGCCCAAACTAGGCTGCGTCCTTAAGGGGTTAAGCAACTATCAAATATATCAATGTTTTACTTCTCCTGTCACTCTTTGTCCTACAGTATATAATCCAGTACATATGGCGGCACGTTCCATACACTCTGTATTGTGTACATATGATACAATGTCCTGTCACCTACCACTGGATTAAACGCGATGTCACACAAATAGCGCTGTGAAGGGTCGGTTAGGTGAAATGTATACACTGTGGTAAGTTGCAGCCGCGCACATAACAATTATCAGTCACACTTGGATTGATGTTAAAGATTTATTTAAGGTTTTTGTAGATCAAAATATATAATGGTAAAGATGATGGTAATACAAGATCCAGCAAAAACGACGGAATATGTCACAGTATATACTGTAGTATCAGTAAGGGGTGGAAAATCTGGATTCCACAGACACAAGAAGAGATGACATATTGTCCTGTTCTGAACCTGGTCTTCTGCGTGATATTGATGCCCTGGTGACCACATTGATGTCTCTTCTGTGACAGATGTTGTAGAAATGTTAAGTCTCGCCATTGGAATTCTTGTAAGATGGCGGATTCTGCCCTTGGTTGTTATTGGTGTTGATGTTCTGTTGATATCTGCTGACTTGTTCTGGGGGGAGAAGCACACAACCCTATTAAATATTGATCATTCAGGCTGCTTGATAAATATAGAGAGGGGACACATCCAGAGGAACTTACCTTTCTATCAGCATTGATGGTGGCTCCTCCGGTGACAGGGAGCGCTATTCTCGCCAGATGTACTGCGGAATTGATGTTTATGCTGCAAGACAAATATTTGCTATTAATGTTCTATAATGTGTGTTTCTTAGCAGATCTAGAAGACTTTTTAAGGTGATTTGAGGTAAATACATTTCTTAATTGATCCTTGGCGTCACACTACAAACCTTGAAGATGGTTGATGCAAGCAGTGGGTCTGACCTAGAGCTGCGTTCTTCAGCATGTTACGGGAACTTTCTAATGTTCCGATGTTTTATGCCCCGGAGATTGTAACTGTTCCTTAGGAGTCCTGCAAGATGCCAAGTAATGTCTTCCATCAATAGCAATGTTCCTTGTATCCATCATTTTTGCTTAGAAGCTAATGCATCATAAAATCCAGTTGTTCCATCCATTCAGATGACAGGTTCCTTTAGGAAACTCATTGTACTATACTACATACATGCTTACAGTTGGGGAAGTTGTTCCCCAAAGCCCACAACCTTCATTCAGAAATGAAAACGTGTCTAAATACAAGGAGTTGGAATTTTAAGATTGAAAATACTTATTTACACTTTAGTTAAATTAGTTGATAAAATAAATTACAGATACAGAGGAAAACCTAAGAGATGGAAGAACATTTTCACCGCAAACATAATAGACAACTACAAAGCTCTTACCTGTAAGGACATGAACAGATGCAGCTACTTTTTTTGTCCTTTCCTCCTAATGCCCGTTACATAGATTTTACGATCAAAGCGTCCACCAGCCAAGGGGATGCTGGAATGAGAAATATATTTATGTAAGACATATGATAATGTTAGCAGGTAACCACACTTTGCTTAGTTTCACATCCTATAATCCTCCAGTACTGTCACCAAGGTGTACAGCCACCTGCCCCAAAGTGTGAGCTCTGGCTATAAGGACCATGTAGTAATGACGGCTACTGAAAGTATCATACGAACAATATGGAGGAAAACATGACTTACTCATCTGAACCGGGCCTGATCTTTACTTCAAAGATGCCAAAAACAGGTCGGTGGTCTGAGGTCTTCAAAACAGGGCAAGAGTCGTATCTCAGGACTCGCACATCTCCCTCACATTGGCTTTTAAACAACACCCTGTCCTGTAGAGGTCATGAAAATAACAAATATCATTAGTGAAATCATATTATAATATATTATTAAACTGCAAAACAACACAGACCTAAATGTTGGGCCTACTTTATTTATATTGCAGAATATTGAGACTTTATTGCATTTTAGGTTTGACTTGGTCACACAGATTTCATTAAATAAGTATCCTTGACCCATGCTGGGCAACGACATATTACACTGGGAAACTGTGATGACAAACTCACTACATAAAAGTAAAATTAACTGAAAGCTTTGTTCATAAGAAATTACTCTTCCAGCTATAATAATAACAATTCATTACATTGGGGGAGGGGATTCATTATATAATGGGTGCTCTGGCCCATGGATTCTATTGTCTCTCAAGCTCTGTAGACCTGGAAATAAGATATCTTACCGTATATGATGGAATTCTCTGCTTTGCTGATGTATCATAGGTGTCTGTGCCAATGTCAAACTTATATGTAGGAAGGAAATCAATGGTGTGCTCCTTGAACCCTAGAAATATGGACCCTTAAGTTGAAAGAAAAAAAAGTTGTCAGTATTAAAAAAAAAAAAGGAGCAATTGATAATTTTAGCACTATATAAGAATTTGGGGAACATATCAACCATCATGTCAGTGATTTGTATTAATCTGTGGAAGTGGTTGTGGTATTAAAGGGGTTTTCCAACTTCTGACAACTGATGACATACTCACCAGATAGGTCATCAGTACATGATCTG
Organism: Rhinoderma darwinii; assembly: GCF_050947455.1. Classification (NCBI taxonomy): domain Eukaryota; kingdom Metazoa; phylum Chordata; class Amphibia; order Anura; family Rhinodermatidae; genus Rhinoderma; species Rhinoderma darwinii. Next base: position 44,631 of record NW_027461711.1, read on the forward strand.
TGGTGGTCCGACACCCGGACCCTGCACTAATCAGCTGGTCCGGTGCCTTTGAGCACTGGACGTACATGCCGGATGCAGTTGGCACCGGCCACGGAATTGCTACCGAGCTGCAGTACTGCAACTCTGCTCCTATTCAAGTGAATAGGAGGCAGACCCGCAGTTATGCATCATGGCAGCTATGCTATGTAAGGAGCCAACTGCTTCTGGCTCCGTAAATAGCATTGTGTGCCATAACATCCGGTGCCCGCAGGCCACTGGAGCAGCTTAACGGTGCAGCGTCCAGGTGTCGGACCCGCACCGATGATATACTGATGAGCTATCCGGTGGATAGGTCATCAGTTGTCAGAAGGTGGAGAACCCCTTTAATGAAGGTTGAGGAGTGATAGAGATCTGTCTACTAGTAAATATACCATTGTTCTTGGCTTCATTCAGATGGTCGTGTTTGAGGAGACTGGATATATCTTTTCCTTCGATCTTCTGCAGAAGAGATTCCACATTTTTTCTGTCCTCTTTAAGCTGAAAATTGAGGTCTCCAAACCAAAACACCCGATCAAAGCGGCTGGTGACGTCCACTGTAGAATAAAAAAAAATAAAAAAATTATAGCACATGACTGCATTAGACTCAACTGAGACAAATTTAGAGATAAAAGGATCCATAGGTTCAACCACATAAGTAATACTCACAGGCATTGGAGTTGATTCTTTCCGGAATAATTTGAGGCAGACGGAGACCCTCAGTGATGGTTTTATAGTCCTGGATCCTCTTGTTGACTGCCCCAACTGCCAACAAAAAAATACATATTAGCAGTGGCAGATGATCATATGGGCGGCCCGAATCGCATATTATTTTCAAAAAAACACATTGCAGCGTGCCACCGCTGCTAATGGAGAGGAGGGGTGGGTGTGAGGGATTATACAGCCGCACCGTCCGCCCTGCTGCCTCTCTGAGGGGGAGGCGGCGCAACTGAAACCAGCCGCCGCCACCCCCTCCTGCACTAATTGTACCTGCGTGTATCTGTATTACTGGCCACTCACAACATAGAATGAGATTGATAGATTAGAAAAAGTTTGATCAAACTGGAACAAACCTTTTATTTTTACCAAAACATTATTAGTACAGATCTCTTCATATCATCCCATATATTTCAGTTAATTATCAAATAGCAGCAATTTTATACAAAGTAAAACTGTACATGGTCATATATTAATATTGTAAATACTTACATCTCAGATGTGAATTAATAAAAAGGAAAGATGTTCCAAAGACGGTGAAGGCAACACCCAAGGCTCCTTTAGTTTTCACATGGTGGAATAGCCTGGTTGTTACATGGGTGTGCTCTACCTCTGTATAAGAAATTAAACACAAAAAGACGGGTCAGTGGTTAAGAGTACTACTTGCAACAATGGAATAGAAATTATTTCCAATTAAACTATGGAAATATTACTAGAACATAATTTCATACTTTGTAACTGTGGTGTGAACTTTTAGATCTCCAATACTCAGAAGTCAAGAATCTGAGAGCCAAGCTCTTAGGCATCTAATTCTAATAACTAAATAAGATGTTCCAGGTAATGACTACATTCAAGACTTCTTATGTAGACGTAGGAATGTGAATCTTACCTGAGCAGAACCAGATTAGTTCCCGTCGAACAAAGATGGTGAGATACAGGACTCCGAGCCCGGAGGAGTGGTATAATACATAGTGTGGTCCAAGGGTCTCCTGTAATTTTATCTCCCATTCCCGTCTACAAGAAGACACAATTTCAGATTTACATATTAATAAATGACACAAGATTAAGATACTCAACTCATCTGTATCAACACTCAATATAATAACCTCTGGTGTTGAATTTTGAAAATTAAGGAGTGATAATACAATAAGTAGAGCATTGAGAGAGAATTTGTATCAGCCGACCTGCTGTCCATCTGCAGTCATAGGCTGGTGTAAGACAACCTGAGAAGACTTACCTGTTTGGACATCCTTCCTGAACGCCAATAACATAAATGTCTTTCGTATCATCTGATGGTAACAGCAGATCCTCCACATTTTGCGGGTAATCCTGTTCAAAATATACAAACATTAATATTGTATACAAAGAGCGCCAACTCAACTGACATAGGGTAGAATATAACCTGTCTATGTGATATTCAACTACAAACTAAAGAGACATGGTTACTGGCCCATTTCATCCAACTTGAGCTCGGGCACACTGATGGGTCACAATAAATATTGTACATTACTTCTCACCTTTCCCTCCATATTCCAGGTGGCAACATATAGTCTCAACCGTCTATCTGGGAAATAGCGATCCAGTTCTCTAGCGCCGATCACAGCGCTGCTGCCAAAGTTTCTGTGAAGATATGGGGAGAATTAAAGATCTAGTGACTGTTATACCACAGCTCTGGATATCTGAGCAATGTATGAGAATTATTAGTTACATACCTTTTACGGATATTTTTGGAGCGCAGGCGGGTCAGCAGGCTGAATGCGCTCTTCTTGGTGTTCTTTGACGTAATGTCACAATATTTGCTGTGACTAAGATCGCTGGATTTTTCATCTGCCATATCTTTGATGACAGAAAACTTCTGGAGCGAGATGTTAGGCTCCTCCATAGTTGGTATGTCTCCCATCAGATTTCCTTCATCAGGAATTTGGGAGACATGATATTTCTTAGATTTTTTCCAAAAGGGCATGGTTGTTTAATGCCCGGGTGCAAAACTGCACCAATGTCCTTGGTAGAAAACCAGGAGACAGTCAAGATAGAATTTGACTAATCGCCTCTAGTTCTCCGAAAATAGGACAAATCGCTAACCGTATAAGCAACACAGTAAGTAACACAGTGTCAATCCAACAGCAAGACCTAGAAAGACCAGAAAACTATAAGGGAGTCGTTACTTGTGATGAAACTAGCTGGAAAAATTAGTTATTAAATAGGGTATTCCTATAACAGAATATTGTCAATCATAAGTGTCAGAGGATCACATGACTTGGGGTCTTGGACCTGGGAGCCCCTGTTGATAACATTGCATTAGGTTTGGAAGCTGAAACAATGTATTGGTTGTTAAATTGACCATATGGCATTTTAAAGGGTTGAATTTTTTTTTATATTAATTGATAACCAGAATTTAGAACCTAAGTAATTGGAGTTAGTAATAAATACTTTTTATTGTTATCTTTTTTATTGTTATTATTATTATTATTATTATATACATAATTATTAACCCCTTAGTGACCAACAGTACGCCTTTTTACGTTCCTCACTAATGGGCTTTAGGCTAATGCGACGCCTTTTAACGTGATCGCATTAGCCTAAAGTAGCGCCGAAATTAAAGATCGGAGCTCCGTTCTCTCAGCTACCGGAGGTAGCTGAGAGTTCGGGGCAACGACCAGAGACCATAACGAGTGGTCTCTGGTCAAGTGATCGCCGTGAATCGCTATTTCACGGCGTTCACGCTAAAGCGGCAGATAATCGCCATTTCTCTCTCCTCTCATGGAATAACTCCTTAGAGAGGAGAGAGAATGGGTAATTAGTGCGCCCCCCCTCCCACGTCCGATCCCCCCCGTCCGATTCCCCTTCATGTCCGATTCCCCCCCCCCCGGTCCGATCCCCCCCCACGGTCCGATTCCCCCCCCCAAAATTGCGCCCGAGTGCGCTTTGCATATCTTACCTGTGTCGTCATCTGGCACAGCAACAATCAGGGACCGTTGTGACTGGTCCCTGATCAGGTGATCTCTGTGATAAAACCTATCACAGAGATCACTGACAGTTATTTTCATAACACAGCCAGGACATGGGCTGTGTTTCTCTCTCCTCCCATTGTAGTTGTTCTGAGAGGAGAGAGAAATCAGTCTAAGTCCTGTGCTGTGAAGAAAGAAAAAGTGAAAAAAAATCATCGTTCTTATACACACACATATATATATATATAATATATCAAATCTATATTATCGTCAGCGCTAGATTAGCGTCAGCGCTAGTTTAGCGTTAGTGCTAGTTTAGCGTTAGTTCTAGTTTAGCGTTAGTGCTAGTTTAGCGTTAGTTTAGGTTTAGTGCTAGTTTAGCGTTACTTTAGGGTTAGGGCTAGTTTAGCGTTCGTGTTTAGGGCCGTTTAGAATTAATTTTACGTCTGTTATATAAAAAAAAATATATATATAAAAAAATATATATATATAAAAAAAAATAATAATAATTTGTGTCGTTTTTAGGATTTTAGGTTTACTTTAGGGTTAGGACTTATAGGGCATATATATATATATATATATATATATATATATACATACACATCTATAAAATATGTCTCAGCGTATGTACAGCGCGGAGCAAGCCTACGCCTTGCTATGTTCCAACACTCCTGAAAGCGAAACAGACACCGCTTCAGAATTTGTTCCAGACAGTGACAGTGATGATTCTAATTCCACCGCTGAACCCCATAGTCCTATGGTGGTGGATACGTCAGTCGCTGTAGAGGTGTCAAGTGCAGGGCCGAGTGTTGCAGTCCCTCCCGTGATGTGGGATCCTGCACTATCATTTTCCCCCCAAGTACCCCAATTTGAAGCGACCCCAGGAATTAGTGTCGACATCCAAAATTTTACCCCCTATAATTTTTTTAATTTATTTATATGTGATACGGTCCTAGACTTGATAGTCCAGCAGACTAATCTGTATTCTAGGCAGTTTGTTCTACAAAAGCCTGCGTCTATGTACTCCAGAATGTGGAGACCCACAAGTGTCCCAGAAATAAAAAAGTTTTTAGGCATTACCCTCAATATGGGTTTGGTTAAAAAACCCTCTGTCCGGTCCTACTGGACTTGTAGTGCTGTCCACGCTACCCCTGTATTTGCAGCAGTGATGTCCAGAAACCGCTATGAGGCCCTAATGCGATTCATGCATTTTACTGACAATTCCCAAGTCCCCCCAAGAAGCGACCCAGCCTATGATCGGCTTAATAAATTAAGGCCATTAATCACCCTTCTAAATGATTTATTTTTAAAGTTGTACACCCCTGACAAAAATTTGTCAGTAGATGAATCGCTCATGAGCTTCAAAGGGCGTCTTTCCTTTCGTCAATTCATCCCTTTTAAACGAGCCAGATATGGGGTGAAATTGTACAAAGTGTGCGAGAGCACAACGGGTTACACCTTCGGTTTCAAAATCTATGAAGGCAGGGACTGCCAAATTCATACCCCAGGCTGCCCAGAAACTATTGGCACCTCTGGCAAAATTGTGTGGAACCTAATGGAGCCATTTCTGCACAAGGGGTACCACTTCTATACAGACAATTTTTATACCAGCGTTGCCCTTTATAAAGCCCTCCATGCTGCAAATACAGGGGCCTGTGGGAGAGTACGGAAGAACAGAGTGGGACTCCCACAACAGTTGGTGTCCAGGCGTTTGGGAAAAGGAACATCCATGGCCCTTGCAAGTCAGGAATTGCTTGCAGTGAAGTGGGCCGACAAGAAGGATGTCTACATGCTGTCCACCGTACACACGGACACCACTGTGGCAATTACGGAGAGGGGGGCTACCACTGCAAAGCAGAAACCTGTCTGTGTAACAGACTACAACAAATTTATGGGGGGTGTAGACCTTTCCGACCAGGTGCTTCAGCCTTACCTGGTGAAGCGCAAAAATCATGCCTGGTACAAAAAGGTAGCAATCTACCTCATCCAGGTTGCTACCTATAACAGTTTTGTTATTTTCAAAAAAGCCCAAGGAACGCTCACTTTCCTTCAATTTCAGGAGAAGGTCATTGAGCATCTCCTTTTTGAGTCCACTATACCGGCACAATCCTGCGAATCTGAGGATGTGCGCAGGCTTTCAGAGCGCCACTTTTTACACCCTATTCCTTCCTCTGAGACCCAAAAATATCCCCAAAAAAGGTGTCGGGTATGTAGCAAGCATGGCAGGAGGAGGGATACCCACTTTTATTGCCCCATGTGTCCATCAAAACCAGCCCTTTGTAACTACCCCTGTTTCGAAACCTTTCACATGGTTGCAAATTACTAGAATTTAACACAAAAAAAAAAAAATGGGTTGGGGGCCTTTTTAGGGAGTCAATTTCTTTATATTTTCTTTTTAGTTTGTGGGCTTTCCAAGTAGGGATTATTTCTTGTGGGAGAGGTTGTAGAGCACATTTTTTTCAGACCGTGAAACTAATTTTACCCCTTATGATTTTTTTTATTTATTTGTGGGTGATCAAGTGCTGGAATTAATTGTCCAGTACAAAATCCCACATCCACAATTTTTTTATTTTGACTGTTCTTATGACTATGTCCTGCCACATACAGCTGTTACATTCCTAATTCTGTACCGTGATACGGGCATGATCTTTTTTTTTTATTTGGAGGATCTCTAATAATTGAGCTGTTCCTTATCAATACACCATGGGCTTTGTTACGGTTCTTCTGGAAATACTGAGATCATTTTGGGGATTAGTGATCCTTTACTGTTCCTATAGATGGTTTTGGACACTGTCCTTTTATATATTCTGTAGGTGATTGGTTGTTTTGTGCACATAGCAGTTCCTACCTTGCCGGGCAGGGGTCTGTTATGGTGTACCGCGTCACTTGGCACATTCGTCCCTCATAAGGATTGATGGAGCTAAAGAGACGTTGTACAACCAGTCACTGAAAAAAAAAATCCTTGTCATGACAGCCCTGCAGGTGTTCTTCTATCTAGTGAACAGACTCGAGTTTGCAACATAGTTGGATACATTTTCCTCCATTTGTTTGAAGATATTGCCCGTCACTCCAGTACAGTTTATTTTTTCCTCTCTGACTGATTTTATATTAGGACAGAATTCTGTCCACAATGACATCATAATGGCACCAACTGCTTCTTCAGCAAGACATAGTCATAAGTACAGGCAAATACGCCTATAGCAACATGTATCCGTTATGAATACACGGCTTCACTTCTATTCTGTGCCGCACAAATTTATTAATGTGGCGTATTTCTAACAAAATAACCTTCTACCACGTCTCCTCTATTTCATGTGGAAACGTAATAAAAGCTTGAAGAAAACATTATATACCCATAGTGTCTGAAATGATACCCATTATTTCCTCCTTTAAAAAATTTTTGGTCCGCATGCCCACTACACCACTAGATGAATACCTTTAGGGGTTTAGTTTTTAAAATGGGGTCATTTCTGCGTGTTTTTTTTTTTGTTCAGGCAGCTCAAAGCCTCTAAATGCATGATATGGGGCCTAGAATTTATTCAATTGTGCCCTGAAAGCCAAAGGGTGCTCCCTCTCTTTTTGGCCCAGCCACACGTCTAATAAGCAGATTGGGGCAACAATGGGAGTATTTTTGAAAACAGGATAAACCGGGTGATAGATTTTGGGGTGTGTTTCTTCATTCTCATGGTCGCTTTACAAAGAAATCGGTCTTCAAAGTGATACTTTTATATAAAAAGTGATTTTTTTTTAAATTTCACCAGCTATGCATTCAATTTAGCAAAAAACTGTGGGGTCAAAATACTCACTACACCCCTAGATAAATACCTTAAGGGGTCTAGTTTTCTAAATGGGGTCGTTTATGGGGAGTTTCTATAGTTCTGGTAGTTCAAAACCTCTCCAAATTAACAGTGGGGCCTAAAACATTTTCAAGCAAAATATGAGTCCTGAAAGCCTCCGGGTGCTCCCTCCCTTTCGGGCCCTGCCGTGTGTCCAGGCAACGCATTAGGGTCACAATGGGGGCATTTTTGAAAACAGGAGAAACAGGGTGATAGATTTTGGGGTGTGTTTCTTCATTCTCATGGTCGCTTTACAAAGAAATCGGTCTTCAAAGTGATACTTTTATATAAAAAGTGTTTTTTTTTTAAATTTCACCAGCTATGCATTAAATTTAGCAAAAAACTGTGGGGTCAAAATACTCACTACACCCCTAGATAAATACCTTAAGGGGTCTAGTTTTCTAAATTGGGTCGTTTATGGGGAGTTTCTATCGTTCTGGTAGTTCAAAACCTCTCCAAATGTACAGTGGGGCCTAAAACATTTTCAAGCAAAATATGAGTCCTGAAAGCTTCCGGGTGCTCCCTCCCTTTCGGGCCCTACCGTGTGTCCAGGCAACGCATTTGTGTCACAATGGGGGTATTTTTGAAAACAGGAGAAACAGGGTGATAGATTTTGGGGTGTATTTCTTCATTCTCATGGTCGCTTTACAAAGAAATCGGTCTTCAAAGTGATACTTTTATGAAAAAAGTTAAATTATATTTTTTTATGCCTGCTTTGCATGAATTCTTACAAAAAAACTGTGGGGTCAAAATACTTACAACACCCCTTAATAAATACCTTAAGGGGTCTAGTTTTCAAAATGGGGTCACTTGTGGGGGTTTCCACCATTCTGACACCTATGAGCCTATGAAAACCTGGCTTGGTGCAGGAAAACAAAATGTACTACAAAATTGATACAATTATTACTTAACTTGTAAGTCTTCTAAATTGCTCAAAAAATATTTTTTTTTATTCAAAAGTGCTGCCAAAATAGAGTAAAGAGATGGAAATATATATTTAATAAAAAAAATTGTACAGTATGTGTGTACATATGTGACATATTGCAGTTAAAAATAGGGAAAAATGATAATTTTTACAAAATTTCTTCAATTTTTCTATTTTTTAAGTTATTTCTGCAAATCGTATCAGTCTACTTTTACCACTAAAATAAAGTACAACATGTGACGAAAAAACATTGTCAGAATTACTTGGATATTCAAAACTTTCACAGAGTTATTCTCTGATAAAGTCACACATACCAGATTTGACAAATTTGGCTTGGTCATTAAGGTCCAAACAAGCTTGGTCACTAAGGGGTTAAGGAAAAAAAGTTTCTGTGAAGCAGGTAGCCCGAATAAGATGTTAATAAACATTATTAAAAATCAAAATAAGGGTAATAATGTTTCAGCGTTGAGGAACAGGGCATGCTTAATAATTATAGATGACTCTATGATTAGAGATTAATTCTTTGAATACTATTCAAATTTATATAAGTCCAAGGTAAAGTATAGCAAGGTACAGTTAGAGGAGCATTTGGACTCTATCCCCTGGACTCAAATATCATGCACTCAAAGGGAACATTTAGACCTCCCAGTTACTCCCAGTGCTTTAACCCCTTCCCTCTTTGGCCGCTTTTGACCTTCCTGACAGAGCCTCATTTTTCAAATCTGACATGTTTCACTTTATATGGTAATAACTCCTGAATACTTTCACCTATCCAAGTGATTCTGAGATTGTTTTCTCGTGACACATTGGACTTTATGTTACTGGCAAAATTTGCCCCATACATTCAGTATTTAATTGTGAAAAACACCAAAATTTAGCGAAAAATTGCAAAAATTTGCATTTTTCTCAATTTAAATGTATCTGCTTGTAAGACAGGCAGTTATACCACACAAAGATGTTGCTAACTAACATCCCCCATATGTCTACTTTAGATTGGCATCGTTTTTTGAACATCATTTTATTTTTCTAGGACGTTACAAGGCTTAGAACTTTAGCAGCAATTTCTCACATTTTCAAGAAAATTTCAAAATGCTATTTTTACAGGGGCCAGTTCAGTTGTGAAGTGGCTTTGAGGTCCTTAGATATTAAAAACCCCCAATAAGTGACCCCATTTTAAAAACTGCACCCCTCAAAGTATTCAAAACAGCATTTAGAAAGTTTCTTAACCCTTTAGACATTGCACAGGAATTAAGGCAATGTAGAGGTGAAATTTACAAAGTTCATTATTTTTTTCCAGAAATTCATTTTGAATCCATTTTTTTTGTACCACAGAATGTTTTACCCAAGAAATGCAACTCAATATTTATTGCCCAGGTTCTGCAGTTTTAGGAAATATCCCACATGTGGCTCTAGTGTGCTACTGGACTGAAGCACCGGCCTCAGAAGCAAAGGAGCACCTGGTGGATTTTGGGTCTCCTTTTTATTAGAATATATTTTAGGGACCATGTCAGCTTTGAACAGGTCTTGTGGAACTAAAACAGTGGAAACCCCCCAAAAGTGACCCCATTTGGGAAACTACACCCCTCGAGGAATTTATCTAGGGGTGTAGCAAGCATTTTGACCGGCCAGTTTTTTTGCAAAAATTTTTGGAACTTGGCCATGAAAATGAAAATCTAAATTTTTTCAAATAAAATGTAGGTTTAGCTAATTTTTTTTCATTTCCAAAAGAACTAAAGTAGAGAAAGCACCACAACATTTGTAGAGCAATTTCTCCCGAGTAAAACAATACCCCACATGTGGTAATAAACGGTTATTTGGACACACAGCAGGGCTTAGAATGGAAAGAGCGCCATTTGGCTCTTGGAGCTCAAATTTAGCAGGAATGGTTTGCGGATGCCATGTCGCATTTTCAAAGCCCCCTAGGGGACAAAACAGTGGAAACCCCCAACAAGTGACCCCATTTTGGAAACTATACCCCTCGAGGAATTTATCTAGGGGTGTAGCAAGCATTTTGACCGGCCAGTTTTTTTGCAAAAATTTTTGGAACTAGGCCATGAAAATGAAAATCTACATTTTTTTCAAATAAAATGTAGGTTTAGCTAATTTTTTTTAATTTCCACAAGGACTGAAGGAGAAAAAGCACTATAAAATTTGTAAAGAAATTTCTCCCGAGTAAAACAATACCCCACATGTGGTAATAAACGGCTGTTTGGAGACACGGCGAGGCTGAGAAGGGAAAGAGCGTCATTTGGCTTTTGGAACTCAAATTTAGCAGGAATGATTTGCGGAGGCCATGTCACATTTACAAAGCTCCTGAGGGGACAAAACAGTGGAAACCCCCAACAAGTGACCCCATTTTGGAAACTACACCCCATGAGGAAATTATCTAGGAGTACAGTGAGCAGTTTGACCCCACAGGTGTTTTACAGAACTTATTGGAAGTAGACCGTAAAAATGAAAATCTACATTTTTTCAAATAAAATGTAGGTTTAGGTATTTTTTTTCATTTCCACAAGGACTGAAGGAGAAAAAGCACCATAAAATTAGTAAAGCAACTTCTCCCGAGTAAAACAATACCCCACATGTGGTCATAAACGGCTGTTTGGACACACCGTAGGGCTCAGAATGGAACTAGCACCATTTGGATTTTGGATAGTGTCTGGGCGCCATGTCACATTTGCTGAGCCCCTGTAGTACTAGTACAGTGGAAACACCCCAAAATTGACTCCATTTGGGAAACTGCACCCCCTGAGGAATCATCTAGGGGTATAGTGAAAATTTTGATCCCAAAGGTTTTTTGCTGAATTAATTAGAATTAAGCTATGAAAATGAAAAATATTTTTTTTTTCAAACAAGATGTCGTTTTAGATCAACATTTTTCATTTTTACAAGGAATAGAGAAGAAAAAGCACCCCAACATTTGTAAAGTAATTTCTCCCGAGTACGGTAACACCCCATATGTGGTTATAATCGGCTGTTTACGTATATGGGAGCATTCAGAAGAAAAGGAGCGGTATTTATCTTTTGGAGCGTAGATTTTGCTGGAATGGTTTGCGGACGCCATGTTGCATTTGCAAAACCCCTGATGTACCAAACAAAAGTGACCCCGTTTTAGAAACTACACCCCTAAATGCATTTATCAAGGGGTGTAGTGAGAATTTAGACTCCACAAGCGTTTTTCAGAAATGAATACGCAGTGGATGGTGCAAAGTGAAAATTGCAATTTTTCCACTGATCTGCCTATTCATCGCACAATATGTTGTGCCCCTGGAGAATCTAACCCCATAAATTGTTAAGCGGGTTCTCCCGGGTATGGTAATGCCTTACTTGTGGCCATAAATTGCTGTTTGGGCACGCTGTAGGGCTAAGAAGGGAAAGACCGCCATTTTGAGCATGGATTTTGCTTGGTAGTTCTGTTTGGGGTTTTGCTGGTATTTCAGTTTATAATGTGGGGGCATATGTAATCTTTGCGGAGTACATCAGGGTATATGTAATCTGTGCGGAGAACATCAGGGTATATGTAATCTGTGCGGAGTACATCAGGATATATGTAATCTGTGCGGAGAACATCAGGGTATATGTAATCTGTGCGGAGAACATCAGGATATATGTAATCTGTGCGGAGAACATCAGGATATATGTAATCTGTGCGGAGTACATCAGGGTATATGTAATCTGTGCGGAGAACATCAGGATATATGTAATCTGTGCGGAGAACATCAGGATATATGTAATCTGTGCGGAGTACATCAGGGTATATGTAATCTGTGCGGAGTACATCAGGGTATATGTAATCTGTGCGGAGTATATCAGGATATATGTAAACTGTGAGGAGTACATCAGGATATATGTAATCTGTGCGGAGAACATCAGGATATATGTAATCTGTGCGGAGTACATCAGGATATATGTAATCTGTGCGGAGTATATCAGGGCATAATAAGAGGGTATAATAATGGGGTAAATAATACAATTCTCCATAGATGTGTGTTACGATGTGACGCGATCCGTTATGCACAGGCCGGTGTCACACTGATAAACGGTTTTCTTTCTTATCCCCCTTCTGTAACGTTCTGCACCTTTTGGGGACTTTTTCTCCTTCGTTGTTTGGGAAATATTGCTGGGAAAGTTTTGCGCTGGTATAATACGGGCGCCCTCGCTTCCAGCAGATGTGCTGTGTCCATTCCCTTTCCTAGTTCCTAAATACTAGGGCCCTGAAACTGAAGGAATGTTCCCCTCCGGCCTGCGCATTCAGATGTTTTTCATCACCGCATTACTAGTGCCGTAACTTTTTTGTTTTTCAGTTGATTGAGCGGTGTGCGGGCTTGTTTTTTGCGAGACGGGCTGTAGATTTTATTGATACCATTTTAGAACACATACGACTTTTTGATCACTTTTTATTTCATTTTTTGGTAAAGGAAATTACCAAAAACAAGCAATTCTGGAATCGTTTTTTATTGGTTTTTTTATCGGCATCCACAGTGCGCCATAAATTACATGTTAGCTTTATTCTGCGGGTCGATACGATTACGGCGATACCAAATTTATATCGTTTTTTTCATGAATTGCAGCTTTTGCACAATAAAATCACTTTTTTTATAAAATCATTTGTTTTCTGTGTCGCCATTCTAAGACCCATAACTGTTTTATTTTTGCGTGCACGAAACGGTGTCAGGGATTATTTTTTGCGGGACGGATTGTAGTTTTTATTAGTACTATTTTGGAGTAAATGTGACTTTTTGATCACTTTTTATAGCATTTTTTGGAAGGAGATGTGACCTAAAAACAAAGATTCTGGCGCTGTTTTTCATGTTTTTTTTTTACGGCGTTCACCGTGCGGGATAAATTACATAATAGTTTTGTAGTTTGGGTCGTTACGGACGCGGCGATACCAATTATGTATAGTTTTTTTAATTTTTACGGTTTTTCCCATAATAAAAGACTTACTATGGGAAAAAAGTCAGTTTAGCTTTATTTTTATTTGAAATGTGTGTGTTTTTATTGTTTTACCACATTTTTATTAACTTTTTTTTACTTTTCTGACTTGTCCCACTAGGGGACATGAGGGCCTGATGCCCCGATCGCTACTCTAATACACTGCACTACATACGAAGTGCAGTGTATTAGCGCTGTCAGTTATTCACTGACAGCAAGCCTATGAGGACACGCCGAAGGCGGGTCCTCATGGGCTCCCGTACAAGGCAGACTCGGACGCCATTTTCTGGCGTCCGATTGCCACAGCAACCCAGCGATTGCATCACTGGGTTGCCGATCGGGTGAAAACCTATCAGATGCTGCGCTCTATTGAGCGCAGCATCTGAGGGGTTAATCTGCCGGATCGGAGAGTAGCTCTGGTCCTGGCAGTTACAGGAGGGTGCCAGCTGTATAATACAGCTGTCACCCCGCGGTGATGGTGCCGGCTCTGCTCCTGAGCCCGCACAATCACTGCGCCGTACATGTACGGCGCTTTGCGGGAAGCACCTCCCGACAGCGCCGTACATGTACGGCGCATGTCGGGAAGGGGTTAAAGGGGGAAAGGGTAATTCAGCCCCAGGTTTGGATGGGTTTCCCTTTGAGCTGTACAGAAAATACGAGGAGGAATTGCTTACAGCACTATATAGGACACTGTGCTCATCAATAAAGGTGTAATGTCCATGGTCACTGACCACGAACTCCTTCCATCCAGTCGATGCCCTTTTCTCTAGAGATGTCTGCACATGCGGCCGTCCTGTTCCATGGTGAACACCAGGGTGTGCTCGCGAGCTCAGTCCAGACTTAAGGAGCCAAAGCGCACACAGGTGGGAGATTGAGTTGCTTTTTCCCAGATCACCCTGGGCTATAAGAAGGGCTGTGCCCCTCCCTGCAGTGCTTGAGCCTTTTTGTCTACCCTAGTCTGTCTAAGCAAATGGTCTCCTAGTGTTTCCCAGTTCCCAGTGCTTCCCGTTCCTGCCACCTGTAACCTGTATCCCGTGCTGTCCTGGTCAAGTACCAGGTTGAGCTGAAGTTTGACAGCTGTCAAGGCGTTATGGTCCAGTGGGTCCACGTACCCAACGTGACAGTAGGCTCAGGACATGGACCCCGCTGGTCAATACAAGACCATGATGACGTCACAAGAGATGGGGGCGGATATGCTAGACCTCCAGTCTCAACAGGACCAACTCCTCCAGACCTTGAACATTATTGCACGTCGGCTGGAGGTGCAAGCTGCCGATCGTCTGACTAACACCTCCTGGCAGTGCTGATCCCAGATTTTCTTTGCCACTACCTGACCACTATGATGGAGACGCAAGGACCTGCCATGGATTTTTGAACCAGTGCCAGATCCACTTTAGCCTGTATGCAAGGGCATATATGTCTGATGGCGCAAGGGTCGCTTTCATCGTCTCTCTCCTCACTGGCAGGGCCCTTGCATGGGCGAATCCTATCTAGGAGAGACAAGGACCAGAGACACGTGACTTCCAAGGGTTCCTCCAGACATTTTGCACAGTGTTTGAGTAGCCTGGATGAGTCTTGTCTGCAGCCGCCGCCTGCTGAACCTACGCCAGGGAGACACCTCCGTGGTCGAGTATGCCATCCGCTTCCGCACCCTGGCGGGAGAACTGTTGTGGAACAATGAGGCCCTGGTTGCTACATTCTGGCAGAGACTGTCTCCTGAGATTAAGGACGAGCTTGCCGCCCGAGATCTACCATCTACCCTAGATGACCTCATCCTTCTGGCCACCCAGATTGATATAAGGATCCGAGAACAGCTCCAAGTAGGTCGTTGGGAGAAAGGACTCCCTAGTCCGGTCCCTACTTTGCAGCAACCCCTGCTGTCCTCAGATGCCGATTCTCCTAAGATATCTGTGGGAACGGACCAGTTTAAGCTATCTATCCAGGAGAGACAACACAGACGCATCTCGGGACTCTGTCTATATTGCTGCCTCGGAGCCCATCTTGTGCGTCTGTGTCCCCAAAAGCCCCAGAGCCTAGGGTTGGTGGGAGAGACAACCTTGGGTAAAAAAGGACTTTCATCTAAATTGTGCATTCCCGTGACCATAGTGTCCGACGAGAAAACGCATCAGGTCTCTGCGTATCTGGACTCTGGATCCACCGCTAATTTCATTCGTAGAGACCTGGTGGATCTTCTCCAATTGCCCACTACCCCTCTGGAGAGGCCGTTGATGGTTGCTTCTGTAAATCGACTACCTCTGCCAGACCCAATTATAGCTGTGACCAAGCTGCTGAGGCTCCAAGTGGGAGCCCTCCACTCCGAGCTCCTCTGGTTCTTTGTCCTGCCTAAGGCCGTCAACCCGTGCTGTTGGGTCTCCCTTGGTTTCCGACTGCATGCCCCAGTCCTGGACTGGAATTCTGGAGAGGTTTTCCAGTGGGGCCTGAGTGTCTCAATCGTTGCCTGGTACAGATTAGTTCAATTCAGCCTCCTCTGCCTCGGTCCTTGGCAGGATTGCCTGGTCATTATTTTGCATTTTTGGACGTCTTCAGCAAGAAAGGGGCTGAGATGCTGCCCCCACACCGTGCGTATGACTTTCCTATCGACCTAGTTCCTGGTGCTTCCCTTCCCCATGGTAGGGTATATCCTCTCTTTTGCCAGAGACTCTGTCCATGTCCGCCTATGTTAAAGAGAACTTAGAGAGGGGCTTCACACGGAAGTCTTCCACCCCGGCAGAAGCCGGGTTCTTCTTCGTCAAGAAAAAGGATGGTTCTCTTCGTCCTTGCATCGACTACCAGGGTCTCAACCAGATCACGGTGAATAATAGGTATCCGTTGCCATTGATCTCTGAACTGTTTGATCGTATACGTGGTGCCAAGATTTTTTCTAAACTAGACCTGCATGGGGCTTACAACCTAATTCGGATTAGCCGGGGTGAGGAATGGAAGACTGCATTTAACACCCGTGACGGACACTATGAATATCTAGTAATGCCCTTCAGCCTGTGTAGTGCTCCTGCGGTCTTCCAGGAGTTCGTTAATGACGTCTTCCGCGACCTCCTCCAATGTTTGTGTTGTGGTCTATCTTGATGACATCTTGATTTTTTTTTTCCTGATCCAATGACTCATCAGAGACATGTCCGGCAAGTTTTGCTGCGGTTGAGGGAGAATCGCCTGTATGCCAAGTTGAAGTGCATGTTTGAGAAAGATGCTCTACCCTTCCTGGGCTACATCATCTCGAATCAAGGTCTCAAGATGGATCTTGAAAAGGTAAAGTCTGTTCTGGAATGGCCACGCCCTCAAGGCTTGAGGGCCATAGAGCGCTTCGCCAATTTCTACAGACCGTTCATTCCAAACTTCTCCTCACTGACATTTCCTATCTCTAACCTCACCAAGAAAGGCATGAACGCCAAGTTGTGGACTCCAGAAGCAGAGTTCACATTTAATAGTCTGAAGAGTGACTTCACGTCAAGCTGTATCATCCATCATCCAAATGTTTCTCGACAGTTCTCGTTGGAGGTGGATGCCTACTCTGTTGGTGCTGGAGCACTCCTGTTCCAAAAAGGTTCCAAGGGCAAGTCAATGGTATGTGGCTATTACTATAAGCTCTTCTCTTCCGCAGAACGCAACTACTCGATTGGGGATCGGGAGTTACTGGCCATCAAATTGGCTCTGGAGGAGTGGAGACATCTATTAGAGGGTGCAGTTCATCCTATCTTGATATTTACGGACCACAAGAACCTCACTTATCTCCAGACGGCCCAACGACTGAATCCTGGTCAGGCCAGGTGGTTGCTGTTCTTTACCCGGTTCTAATTTGAGCTCCACTACCATCCAGCCGATGCCTTGTCCAGGTCATTTAAGACAGAGGACACTATGGAGTCTCCACAGAGTATCATTAACCCATCCTGCATCATCCCTGTTAACCCTCTGCGAGTTAGAGACATTCCCCTAGGGAGGACTTTTGTGCGTCTGTCGGACAGAAGAAGAATCCTCCACTGGGAACACCGTTCCAAATGGGCAGGTCACGCGGGCGCCCGTAAGACCCGAGACCTGATTGCTCGTCAGTTCTGGTGGCCCACCTTGCCCAAAGACATCATGGTCTTTGTCTCCTGCACGGTGTGAGCAGCAAATAAGGTTGCCCACTCCAAACTGGCAGGCCTGCTCCAGCCGTTGCCTGTGCCCGATGCCCCCTGGCAACATATTGCTATGGACTTTGTCACGGACCTGCCTCTCTCTGCTGGTTGCAGTACGGTCTGGGTGGTGGTTGTCCGATTCTCCAAAATGGCTAATTTCATTCCACTGACCGGCCTACCGTCCGCTTCCCAACTGGCCAATCTCTTTGTCCAACACATGTTCCGTCTGCACGGCTTGCCTCTACATATTGTGTCGGATCAGGGGGTTCAGTTCACCTCTAAGTTCTGGAGAGCCCTCTGCCTACTTCTCGGTGTGAAGTTGGACTTTTCCTATGTCTACCATCCCCAGTCCAATGGTCAATTTTAGAGAATAAACCAGATTATGGAGAACTATCTACGACACTTTGTCTTCAGGCAGCATGAATACTGGGTGCAATACCCTCGTATACCTCTTCCTGTTTCCACTACGTCCCATGTGCCTGCAGCTGACCCTGCATACAGAGACTTTCTACAAATCTGGCAGCAGACTCGATCTTCTTTTCTTCTGGCAGTCGACCACATGAAGAGAAAGGCAGACACAAGAAGACGAGAGCCTCCCCAGTTCCTTCCAGGTACTAAGATCTGGCTGTCCTCTAGGAATATCCAGCTGAGGATGCCATCGTACCAGTTTGCTCCCAGGTTCCTTGGACCCTTCGAGATTTTGCAACAAATCAACCCTGTTTCCTACAAGCTTCGGCTGCCTCATGCCCTCAAGATCCCCAACTCCTTACATATCTCCCTGCTGAAGCCGGTGATCTTGAACCGCTACTCCAAGACTTCCACTCCTGCAGTGGCTCCCAGTGGTACATCAGAGACTTTTGAGGTTAAGGAGATCCTGGACACTAAAAAAGTTGATTGGAAGGGGTTTGGTTTTGAAGAGAGGTCCTGGGAGCCAGAAGAGAATCTTAATTCTCCTACCCTCATTAAGAGGTTTCTCTCTCGCTCTGGCCACAAGAGGAGGGGGCGTAAGAGGGGGGATACTGTAACGTCTGTGGTCACTGACCACGATCTCCTTCCATCCAGTCGACGCCCTTCTCTCCAGAGATGTCTGCACATGCGGCCGTCCTGTTCCACAGTGATCACCAGGGTGTGCTCGCAAGCTCAGTCCTGATTTAAAGAGCCAAAGCGCACACAGGTGGGAGATTGAGCTGATTTTTCCCAGTCCACCCTGGGCTATAAGAAGGGCTGTGCCCTGCCCTGCAACCCACCAGGTTGAGCTGAAGTTGTGATGTGCTGTGTACCACGCCTGTCCTGCTACACCACGCCTGGAGCCTGCCTGCTGCCTAGTCCCAGCCGAGCCTGTCTTGCTACTGTCTGAGCTACCACAGGTACACTATACGAACTATAGACTGTGACCCGTGTCCTGTTGGCCAGCTGCCATACCGTCAAGGCGGTACGGTCCAGTGGGTCCACATACCCAACGTGACAAAAGGCATGTAAACTGCCAACTACCATGACAGAAGCAAAAATTATTTTAATATTAAAAAAAGATAAGTGCTTAGTAAAGGTGGACTCATTAAGACCAAGCTCACTGTTAAATACAAGCGTTAAACTTTTTGCAAAAGTCTTGGTAATTAGATTGGCAAAAATAATCACAACGGTAATTCATGAGGATCAAAAAGGTTTTATTCCAGGCAGAACGGTGCGGCAAAGTGTCTGACGAGTGTTTGGTAATATTCAAGTGACATCTGGGTGGGATCCCCGCTCCATCCGGTCTTTTGTCGCAGTTAAAGCGTTCAACAGGGTGGAGTGGGGATACCTTTGGGCAGTGTTGAGGAAAATAGGATTTGGCTATTTTTTTATTGGATTTTTTAGCCAAAATTCAGAAGTTTTTTTTTTTCTCTGGTCTTGAAATTAATTGGGCGAAAGCCACGTTGTTGTCCCTTCATAAAAGAAATGTAATACTACAAAATAAAATAAGTGATTTTACCCGGGTCAAACATTTTAATACCTAGGAGTTTAAATCTACAATAAGATAGAATATTTTGGGGCTCTTAACCTTACCTGTATGATAAAATAACTGGGGAAAAAACAAAAATTTGGTGTAAACTACTTATATCAAAAGCTGACAGAATTATTCTGATAAAAGCAGTTTATTACCTAAATTATTGTTTATTTTTGGAGTATGCCCAGTCGGGATCCATGATAAGCACTTCAAAATAATAATTATTATGTCCAATGAACTTATATGGGGGAGGAAAAGGGTTCGGATAAAATTAGACTTTTTATGCCTTCCAAAGACAAGTGGAGGTTTGGCATTCGCTGAGATCCGCTTGTATTTTTTAGCAGCCCAACTACTTTACATTAAGGAATGGAACAAGGATTTGCTGTGGGTTATGTCTAAGACCAAAGGTTAATACTCCAATTTTTTTTAAGTGTTAGAGTCAGGCCAATTACTATCCGGTGTACTAGCAATTGTGCCAACAGCCCGTCATCTACATGACTGTTGTACTCTCATGGGTAAAATTATAGGAAGGAAAAGTTCAATATAATTCTCGCCTTTATGGCATAATTCATGGTTCAAGCAGCTCAAGGATATCTCAGAGCATCCTCTCCTAAGACAAAAAGAAATAAGGCGTATACTAGACGTAGGGGAGGAGGGAAAAATTAAATCATGGCAGCAACTTTCTGCAGTTTTTGGTCTATCCTCAAAGGAAAGGTTCTCCTTTGCTCAATTAAAACCTGCCCTTAATCACTTGGACAATAAATTGCTCCTTTACAAGGATGTTACGAATGGCTTCTATTCAAGATTTTTCATCCAAGAAGTAGGGGTCAAGGCTCTAATATCTATAAAACATTGTTAGAGGTTAATTCAGATCAATTTCAATTTAGGAATATTGAAAAATGGGAAAATTATTTGAAATGTGTAGGCAAGTTAAAATGGGATATTATATATAAAAACATTAGTAGAGCCTCATTAAACAGGAATCACCAATTGATACAATTCAATATAGTTCAAAGACTTTATTACACTCCAGTGTTCCTGAACAGAATCTATTAAAAAAAAAAGTCATCTAACTGTCCCAGATGTATGGTAGTGAAGGCCGACTATTTGCACATCCTATGGAGCTGTCCGACAGTTATAACATTTTTGGTAGCAATTTCTAAAGAAATGTTGGACCGTCAGGAAGTGGATATTCTTTTCTCTCCCCAATTAGTATTACAGGGAGATGATTCTGCTTTAAATGTACCTAGACACTGGAAAAATGGTGTAATAAAGTTATTGTTTATCGCCAAACTTCAGATCATTAGAAAATGGATCTCTAACACTCCTAAGGTGTAAAAGCATGGATCCATAATGTGAAAAAATCATAAGTTATGAAAAAATAAACAACAATAGTACCTCCTGGAGTAACCTTAAAAATTGCTACTGGGGTCAATGGTAGTGATCCTATTCCTGTGTAATTTCTAGTAATTTTCAAGTAGTCTGATTCTATGCCTTTCTAAAGGTGGATAAGGGCGGAGGGGCATTATGGGGGGTGGGGGGTTGTCAAGGGTTATGGTAAAAGTTTTAAAAGTAATTTTGTATTATAAAGTGTGTATTGCAATATTCTGTTAAAATTTATTCTATTCCTGTCAAATTTTTACACTGTGTTGAATAAAAATGTTCATTTAAAAAAAAGAAAAAGTTATATGAATTGTGTATCATTAAACATGTATTATGAATAATTAATAATGTATTATGTATCATGAATCTTGAATCATAAATCGTGTATCCTTAATCATTAATCACGAGTTATTGATCATGAATTATTAATCATGAATAATGTGTCATGAATCACTAATATTGTATTATGAATCATGTATCATGAATCAATAATCGTGAATCGTGAATCATGTATTATGAATCATGAATCATGAAACATTAATCATTAATTATGAATAATATATAATGAATCATTAAACATGAATCATTTAATCATGAATAATTAATCATGAATCATGTAACATGATTCATAATACATGATTCATGATAAATGATTCATGATTTATTATTCATAATACATGTTTAATGATTGATGATACATTATTCATAATTAATGATGATTCATGATTCATAATACATTATTCATGATTTCCGATTAATGATACATAATAAATGATTTATTATTAATTATTCATAATACATGATTCATGATACATTATTCATGATGAATAATTCATGATTAATAATTCATGATTTATGATTTAAGATGTATAATTCATGATTAATGATACATGATTTATGATTCATGATTTGATTTATGATTGATGATTCATGATAAATGATTCCAGTGGCGTAACTACCTCTATAGCAGCCGTAACGGCTGCTACGGGGCCCGCGGCATGAGAGGGCCCGAGTCGCCTGCCGGCACGGGTCCCCTCCATGGCCGGAGGCTTCGCTAGCTGCCGCTATGGCTGCTACAGCGCGACACCACTATACACTATGGCAGAGCAGGGAGGTATCTCCCCGCTCTGCCATTAAAGGGGTTGTTCCTACATAAGACATGTATCCCCTATCCACAGGATAGGGGATACATGTGTGATCGCTGGCAGCGACAGGGAGAACGGGGGACCGAAAGTCCCCTGAAGTTCTCCATCACAAACCTCGGACTTCCGGGGTCTGTGTCAGCAGCTCCGTAGAAATGAATGGAGCGCCGGTCGCGCTTGTGCGCATGCGTGACCAGCGCTCCTTTCATTTTTATTGAGCTGTGCAGACTCCGGAAGTCAGAGGTTAGTCATGGAGAACTTCGAGGGACTTTCGGTCCCCCGTTCTCCTTATCAGTGCCAGCGATCACACATGTATCCCCTATCTTGTGGATAACCAGTAATCATGAATCATGCATCATAATTCATTAATCGTTTATCATGAATCATGTATCATGAGTTATTAATTTTTTTAATCATGAATCATTAACCCATTCCCGACATTTGCCTAATGGATATGTCATGGAATGCTAGTGCTTCCCGCATTTTTCCGTATCTATACGACAAATGCATGGCGCCGTCTCAGAAGCGGTGTCATCATCGCCGGATGTCAGCGGTGCATTACAGCTAACATCCAGCTGTAATGGCGGGGACCAAAATGAGCTTCGATCCCCACCATTAACCCCTTAAATGCAGCTAGCTGTCAAAAGCGAATTAAATTGCAGGGGTTCCAGTGATTGCAATGGCAACCGGAGGCCTAATACAGGCCTCTCGGTCTGCCTAGCACAGAAATCTTCCAGGCCCCGCCCAGAGGCGGAGCTTGAAAGGCTTTCGTAGCTGACGGCAAGATGGCGCTGGCTCTGGAGCTGAGCCGGCGTTATCAGCAGTGGATGTCAGCCGTATGTTACAGCTGACAATCCACCTGTAATGGCAGGAACTGGAGCTAGCTCCGATCCCTGCCATTAACCCCTTAGATGCAGCGATCGAAAGCGATCATTTATGTTTTCATTAGTACTATTTTGGGGTACATAGGACTTATAGATTAATTTTTATTTAATTTTTTATGGGGGGAATGGGAGAAAAGAGCGAATTTTGCCGTTGTTTTTTGAGGTTTTTTTGGACACCGTTCATCCGGCGGTTTAATTAATGTGTTCATTTTATTGGTCAAGTTGTTACGAACGCGGGGATACCATATACAGTGGAGGAAATAAGTGTTTGATCCCTCGCTGATTTTGTAAGTTTGCCCACTGTCAAAGTCATGAACAGTCTAGAATTTTTAGGCTAGGTTAATTTTACCAGTGAGAGATAGATTATATATATAAAAAAAAAAAGAAAATCACATTATAAAAATTATATATATTTATTTGCATTGTGCACAGAGAAATAAGTATTTGATCCCTTTGGCAAACAAGACTTAATACTTGGTGGCAAAACCCTTGTTGGCAAGCACAACAGTCAGACATTTTTGGTAGTTGATGATAAGGTTTGCACACATGTTAGATGGAATTTTGGCCCACTCCTCTTTGCAGATCATCTGAGAATCATTAAGATTTCGAGGCTGTCGCTTGGCAACTCAGATCTTCAGCTCCCTCCATAAGTTTTCGATGGGATTAAGGTCTGGAGACTGGCTAGGCCACTCCATGACCTTAATGTGCTTCTTTTTGAGCCACTCCTTTGTTGCCTTGGCTGTATGTTTCGGGTCATTGTCGTGCTGGAAGACCCAGCCACGAGCCATTTTTAATGTCCTGGTGGAGGGAAGGAGGTTGTCACTCAGGATTTGACGGTACATGGCTCCATCCATTCTCCCATTGATGCGGTGAAGTAGTCCTGTGCCCTTAGCAGAGAAACACCCCCAAAACATAATGTTTCCACCTCCATGCTTGACAGTGGGGACGGTGTTCTTTGGGTCATAGGCAGCATTTCTTTTCCTCCAAACATGGCGAGTTTAGTTAATGCTAAAGAGCTCAATTTTAGTGTCATCTGACCACAGCACCTTCTCCCAATCACTCTTAGAATCATCCAGATGTTCATTTGCAAACTTCAGATGGGCCTGTACATGTGCCTTCTTGAGCAGGGGGACCTTGCGGGCACTGCAGGATTTGAATCCATTACGACGTAATGTGTTAACAATGGTTTGCTTGGTGACTGTGGTCCCAGCTGCCTTGAGATCATTAACAAGTTCCCCCCGTGTAGTTTTCGGCTGAGCTCTCACCTTCCTCAGGATCAAGGATACCCCACGAGGTGAGATTTTGCATGGAGCCCGAGATCTATGTCGATTGACAGTCATTTTGTATGTCTTCCATTTTCTTACTATTGCACCAACAGTTGTCTCCTTCTCACCCAGCGTCTTACTTATGGTTTTGTAGCCCATTCCAGCCTTGTGCAGGTCTATGATCTTGTCCCTGACATCCTAAGGCTGGGTTCACACGACCATGTTACGTCCGTAATGTACGGAACGTATTTCGGCCGGAAGACCCGGACCGAACACAGTGCAGGGAGCCGGGCTCCTAGCATCATAGTGATGTACCATGCTAGGAGTCCCTGCCTCTGCGTGGAACTACTGTCCTGTGCTGTAATCATGATTACAGTACGGGACAGTTGTCCTGCAGCGAGGCAGGGACTCCTAGCATCGTACATCACTATAATGCTAGGAGCCCGGCTCCCTGCACTGTGTTCGGTCCGGGTCTTCCGGCCGAAATACGTTTCGTACATTACGGACGTAACATGGTCGTGTGAACCCAGCCTTAGGGTATGTTCACACGGCCAAATTTCAGACGTATACGAGGCGTATTTTGCCTCGTTTTTCGTCTGGAAATACGTCTCAAATACGTCGGCAAACATCTGCCCATTCATTTGAATGGGTTTGCCGACGTACTGTGCAGACGACCTGTTATTTACGCGTCGTCGTTTGACAGCTGTCAAACGACGACGCGTAAAAATACAGCCTCGTCAAAAGAAGTGCAGGACACTTCTTTGGACGTTTTTGGAGCTGTTTTCTCATAGACTCCAATGAAAACAGCTCCAAAAACGGACGTAAAAAACGCAGCGAAAACGGCGTGAAAACGCAGCGAAAAATGCGAGTTGGTAAAAAAACGTCTGAAAAGCAGGGTCTGTTTTCCCTTGAAAACAGCTCTGGATTTTCAGACGTTTTTGGTCACTACGTGTGCACATACCCTTAGAAAGCTCTTTGGTCTTGCCCATGTTGTAGAGGTTAGGGTATGTTCACACGCTGAGAGGCAGTTACGTGTGAAAAGACAGACTGTTAACAGCTGCCTCGTTTCACACGTAAAAGCTCCTCCTCGTAATTTACGAGGCGTCTGAGACGCTCGTAAACCTTGAGCCGTGCTTCATTGATTTCAATGAAGAACGGCTCAAATTACGTGGCAAAGAAGTGCCCTGCACTTCTTTGCCGAGGCAGTAAATTTACGTGTCGTCGTTTGACAGCTGTCAAACGACGACGCGAAAATTACAGGTCGTCTGCACAGTACGTCGGCAAACCCATTCAAATGAATGGGCAGATGTTTGCCGACGTATTGCAGCCCTATTTTCAGACGTAAAACGAGGCATAATACGCCTCGTATACGTCTGAAATTTGGCCGTGTGAACATACCCTTAGAGTCAGACTGATTAATTGAGTCTGTGGACAGGAGTCTTTTATACAGGTGACCATTTAAGACAGCTGTCTTTAATGCAGGCACCAAGTTGATTTGGAGCGTGTAACTGGTCTGGAGGAGGCTGAACTCTTAATGGTTGGTAGGGGATCAAATACTTATTTCTCTGTGCACATTGCAAATAAATATATATAATTTTGACAATGTGATTTTCTTTTTTTTTTTTTTTATATAATCTATCTCTCACTGGTAAAATTAACCTAGCCTAAAAATTCGAGACTGTTCATGTCTTTGACAGTGGGCAAACTTACTAAATCAGCAAGGGATCAAATACGTATTTCCTTCACTGTATGTGTATGTGTGATTTGTTTTGACACTTTTACTAAATAAAACCACTTTTTGGGCAAAAAAAGTAGTTTTATTTGATTTTCACTGTAATTTTTATTTTATTTTTTTCTTTCACAAACTTTATTTAACTGATTGACATATTTTTTTTTAGTCCCACTAGGGGACTTCACTATGCGATGTGCCGATCGCATATATAATGCTTTGGTATACTTAGTATACCAAAGCATTATTGCCTGTCAGTGTAAAACTGACAGGCAACCTGTTAGGACATGCCTCCGGCATCGCCTAACAGGCAGTTGCGGAAGACAGACCTGGGGTTCTTTGTTAGACCCCCGGCTGCCATGGAAACCCGACGGCGACCCGCGATTTGTTTGCGGGGGCGCCGATCGGGTGACAGAGGGAGCTCCCTCCCTCTGTCAAACACATTAGATGCCGCTGTCACTATTGACAGCGGCATTTAATGGGTTAAACTGCCGGAATCGGAGCGCGCTTCGATTCCGGCAGTTGCAGCAGGAGCCAGGCTGTGTATAACAGCCGTGCTCCTGCTGCTGATCGCGTGGCTACAGTGACAGTACCCACGCCATCACAGGACGGATATATCCGTCCTCCTGCGCGAACTAGCAGCTGCTGAGGACGGATATATCCGTCCTTCGTCGTTAAGAGGTTAATGATAATAATATATTTGTTATTTCTAAAATCGAAAAACAATAAACAGTTTCAAACTTCTTTCCATTCATATCTCCATCAATCACCGGGTGGGGGTCCCTTGAGGACAGGATCTTCGGTTTTGTTGAGAGACTCTAAAATAATATGGAGAATGCTAAGAAAAAGCTTTGATTTATCCTATAGCTTGTCAGGGTTTCTGACCATTAGGGAATATTTACAATCTAAAGGCTATCAGAATTATATAGAATGGAAAAAAAATGGGCTAAAAAAGGTATATGCAGAATCTCTGATTTGATGGATGAACAAAATAGAAAACTTAAAACCTTTGGCCAAATAAAAGAAAAATGTTGTCTTGAGCAAGGGTTTTTCTTGCAACAAATTCAAATATGCCACATAATACAAAAACAAGGGGATTTAAAAAAAATGACTGGGTATCAAACAAAAAGAATTCGGAGATATGATGAGAGGTATGCAGGGGAGTCCATCGATTGCATTTATTAGAATAAATATCTCAGTTAAGGAGGATAGGAAAGGTATAAAAAATATAATAAAAAAATGCAAATGAGATCTGGATACACATATCTCGGATGAAGAAGTAGAAGAACGCCTGGTAAAAGGATGGGCCTGGGTTAGGAGGGCAACGTCATCTGAAAATTTAATGGAGATGCAGTGGAAGGTAGGGGCTAGACTTTATAATTCATTTAATCTGCTTTACGAAAAATATGTACCTAATTATACACGACAAAAAGAAATTGAGGCAGCACTACCAAATATTTGGATGAAGATCCTTTTATTCCACGTGTGTGCAACGTTTCAGCTCGGTGTGAGCCTTTCTCAAGCACAACAAGCTGAAACGTTGCACACACGTGGAATAAAAGGATTTTTATCCAAATATTTGGTAGTGCTGCCTCAATTTCTTTTTGTCCTGATTGAGGGGTCACTCTTGGACTGTGACCTAGGAGGCGTGCACCCGCTTTAGAAAAATTGTCCTGTGCTGCTGATCTGCATCTGTCTAATTATACACGACGATGCTCAAAATGCGGGGAGATTAACGCAGGATTGATCCATTGTTTCTGGCTATGCCCGGCAATCAGAAGGTTGTGGGTTTTGGCAGAAAAATATATTAGCTATGTACTAAATAAAGAGGTAAAACTAGACGAATGGATGTGTTTTGGTCCAGTTTAAACCGGGTGAAAACGATGACTATCTTTCTGATCTAATTCATTTAATGACACTTTCAGTGAAAAAAGTTATTCTATCAGAGTGGGTATCAAAGCACATTCCGTCATTTCTGCAGGTTAAGAGATTATGGAAAAAAATATTATATTAGCAGTGGATCGACAAAAAAAAATTAAAAAGAGAGAATAATCCAGCTAGATGGAAAACAAAATGGGAGCCAATTGTTAATAGAATATTATCTAGAGCAGAGTTTAAAGAGATGCACATAAATTAAAATAAAAAGAAAGGAAAGTGGATGAGCACGGATCATGGATAGGGGGGGGGGGTAAAGTATATTTCAAATATCTCTTTTGTCAATATAAATGTATGTTTATACAAAATTCCACCCGCGAGTTGAGTTGTTTTTTTATATAGATAAAAAACCAAATAAAGCATTTAAAAAAACAAAAAACAAAACTTTCTAAATGCTTTTTTGAATACTTTGAGGGGTCAAGTTTTTAAAATGGGGTGACTTATTGGGGGTTTCTAATATATAAGGCCCTCAAAGCCACTTCACAACTGAACTGGTCCCTGAAAAAATAGCCTTTTGAAATTTTCTTGAAAATGTGAGAAATTGCTGCTAAAGTTCAAAGCCTTGTAACGTCCTAGAAAAATGAAAGGATGTTCAAAAAACTATGTCAATCTAAAGTAGACATATGGGGGATGTTAATTAGAAACAATTTTGTGTGGTATAACTGCCTGTCTTACAAGCAGATACATTAAAATTTAGAAAAACTTTGAATTTTCGCAATTTTTCACTAAATTTTGGTGTTTTTCACAATTAAATACTGAATGTATCGAGCAAATTTTGTCAGTAACATAAAGTCCAATGTGTCACAAGAAAACAATCTCAGAATCGCTTGGATAGGTAAAAGCATTCCGAAGTTATTACCACATAAAGTGAAACATGTCAGATTTGAAAAATGAGGCTCTGTCAGGAAAATCAAAAGTGGCCAAAGAGGGAAGGGGTTAAAGAGCCGCCGCAGGAGAAGCCTTAGTAGGCTCATCAGACAGCCCAAGACACGGACAGTCTGTATGAAGTGGAAGCCCGCCCTTCTCCTTCACACTCCAGCAAACCAGGCCCTATTCTGAGTTTTATACCCAAGCAACAGCAGAGAAAACCCTCTCTGCTGTACATATTCCCTGGTCGCTTAAAACCGGACAGTTTCTGTACTGTCATTAGCTGCACTGCTACAATATATATATATATGTAATGACGGGGGTAGGGAAACGGACAAGTGAGCCCTAATCTACCCGCCACTCTGTCCCTGCCTACTTGCAACGACCCGCCCTAGGCGACGGGGTACAACTGGTCGGCGGTACGCTCAGTAAGTGCAAGAGACAAACAGACAAGGGAACACAAAGCAAAGGGAAATGGGGCAGTTGCCCACGGCAACAACGTGAGCAACAAGAGTGGTGAACGAGTCGAGTCAAACCAGGAGTGCACGAGGTACCAAACGCAGAGCAGGAGAGTAGTCAGAAAGCCAGGGTCAGTATGGAGCAGGATCAAATAGTCAGAAGCTGTAGCTGGGCCAGGAAACCACACGAGAAGAATCACAAGCAAAGGAGGAACAGGAAAGGCAGGTATAAATAGACAGAGGGCGGGAGCTAGCTCCGTCTGGCCAGGCTGCGATAGGCTCTCCCACTCCTCAGCCTGCCATCCTGAGTGGTGGAAGCTGGAGTCAGTCTCAGAGACATAGACTCAGGTGCAGGCTGATTACCTATGGGCGTATACACAGAAGTTGTGCCTGGCAGATCCTTTACAGTACCCCCCCCTTTTTATGAGGGGCCACCGGACCCTTTCTAAGTGGACCTGGTTTATTGGGGAAACGAAGGTGGAACCTCCTGACCAATACCCCAGCGTGAACATCCCGGGCGGGTACCCAAGTCCTCTCCTCAGGCCCGTATCCTCGCCAATGGACCAGGTACTGGAGGGAGCCTTGGACCATCTTGCTGTCCACAATCTTGGCCACCTCGAATTCCACCCCCTCAGGGGTGAGAACGGGAACAGGAGGTTTCCTCGAGGGAGCCAAGGACGAGGAGCATCGTTTAAGGAGGGAGGCATGAAACACGTCGTGTATTCGAAAAGATGGGGGCAACTCCAGTCGGAAGGAGACAGGATTGAGGACTTCAATGACCTTATACGGCCCAATAAACCGGGGAGCAAACTTCTTGGACGGGACCTTAAGGCGCAAGTTCCTAGACGATAACCACACCAGATCCCCGACCATAAACAAGGGGTTAGCAGAACGTCTTCTATCAGCCTGAGTTTTTTGTACGCTCTGGGACGCCTCTAGGTTCTTCTGAACCTGGGCCCAGACTGTGCACAGTTCTCGATGAACGACCTCTACCTCGGGATTGTTGGAACTACCAGGTGAGACGGAGGAGAACCGTGGATTAAACCCAAAATTACAGAAAAAGGGTGAGACCCCTGACGAGTTACTGACCCGGTTATTAAGGGAAAATTCGGCAAGGGGAATGAATGAGACCAAATTATATTGACAGTCAGAGATAAAACACCTTAAATATTGTTCTAGAGATTGATTAGTCCTCTCAGTTTGACCATTAGTTTCAGGATGGAAGGCAGAGGAGAAGGACAGATTAATCTCCAACTTTTTACAGAAGGCTCTCCAAAACAATGAAACAAATTGTACCCCTCTGTCCGAAACAATATTGACAGGGACCCCATGGAGACGCAGGATGTGTTTGACAAACAAGGTAGCTAACGTCTTAGCATTGGGTAGTTTTTTGAGGGGCACAAAGTGGCACATCTTACTGAAGCGGTCTACTACAACACACACCACCGACTTGCCTTGAGATGGAGGCAAATCGGTGATAAAATCCATGGAGATATGGGTCCAAGGTCTCTGGGGAATGGGCAAAGAACGTAGTAAGCCCACTGGTAGGGACCTGGGAGTCTTGGACCTAGCACAAACCTCACAAGCGGCGACGTACGCCTTAACGTCTTTAGGCAACCCAGGCCACCAATAGTTTCTGGCAATGAGGTGTTTGGTACCCAGGAGGCCTGGATGACCAGATAGTGCGGAGTCATGATTTTCCTAAGTGCCCTTAGCCGGTATTGCAGGGGAACAAACAGCTTGTCCTCAGGAAGGTTCCCGGGAGCTGAACATTGATCAGCCGCAATTTCAGAGACTAAATCAGAATCAATAGAAGAAATGATTATACCAGGAGGCAAAATACAAGCAGGATCTTCCTCCGAAGGAGGGCTGGCCATGAAGCTACGCGACAGTGCATCGGCCTTAATATTTTTAGACCCAGCCCTATAAGTAACCAAAAAGTTGAATCTGGTAAAAAATAGCGCCCATCGAGCTTGTCTCGGGTTTAGCCTCCGGGCAGATTCTAGGAAAACCAGATTCTTGTGGTCGGTAAGGACCGTTACCTGGTGCCTAGCCCCCTCCAGGAAGTGGCGCCACTCTTCAAATGCCCATTTAATGGCTAAAAGTTTGCGGTTGCCAATATCGTAGTTACTCTCAGTGGGCGGAAACTTCCTGGAGAAGTAGGCACAGGGGCGGAGATGGGTGAGGGACCTGGTACCCTGGGACAAGACAGCCCCCACTCCCACCTCGGATGCGTCAACTTCCATGATAAATGGCTCCATTTGGTTGGGCTGAACCAGCACCGGGGCCGAGATAAAGCACTTCTTAATGACCTCAAAAGCCTGGACAGCCTCAGGTGGCCAGTGGAGGAGATCAGCACCTTTGCGAGTGAGATCCGTAAGAGGCTTAGCGATGACCGAGAAGTTAGCAATAAATCTCCTGTAATAATTAGTGAACCCCAAGAAACACTGTTACGCCTTAAGGGAGGCAGGTTGGACCCATTCCGCCACAGCCTGGACCTTGGCGGGGTCCATGCGGAATTCATGAGGAGTGAGGATTTGACCCAAAAATGGTATCTCCTGTACCCCAAACACACATTTTTCGGTTTTCGCAAACAGTTTGTTTTCCCGAAGGACCTGGAGCACCTTCCTGACATGCTCAATGAGGGAGGACCAGTCCTTGGAAAACACCAGTATGTCATCAAGGTACACTACAAGAAATATCCCCAGGTAATCTCTTAAAATCTCATTTATGAAATTCTGGAAGACCGCAGGAGCATTACACAACCCAAAGGGCATGACGAGGTATTCGAAATGACCTTCGGGCGTGTTAAACGCAGTCTTCCACTCATCCCCCTCTTTGATGCGGATAAGGTTATACGCCCCCCGTAGATCAAACTTAGAGAACCATTGGGCCCCCTGAACCTGATTAAAGAGATCAGGAATCAAAGGAAGGGGATACTGGTTCCTTACAGTGACCTTATTCAAGTTACGGTAGTCAATGCATGGCCTAAGACCACCATCCTTCTTCCCTACGAAGAAGAAGCCAGCACCTACCGGAGAAGTAGAGGGGCGAATGTAACCCTTGGCCAGGCATCCCTGGATATACTCTCTCATGGCTTCACGTTCGGGACAAGAAAGATTAAATATCCTACCCTTAGGGAGCTTAGCTCCTGGTACCAATTTGATAGCGCAATCGTATTCTCTATGAGGAGGTAACACTTCGGAGGCCTCCTTAGACAAAACATCAGCGAAGTCCTGAACAAACTCAGGTAGCGTGTTCACCTCCTCAGGGGGAGAAATATAATTAACAGAAAAACATGACGTCAAGCATTCATTACCCCATTTGGTAAGCTCCCCAGTATTCCACTCAAACGTGGGATTATGCAACTGCAACCAGGGAAGGCCTAAAACCAAATCGGACAATAATCCCTGCATCAACAGTACAGAGCACTGCTCCAAATGCATGGAGCCAACAAGGAGTTCAAAAACAGGGGTATGCTGTGTAAAATAACCATTAGCAAGAGGAGTGGAGTCGATACCCACTACCGGGACAGGTTTAGGCAAATCAATAAAAGGGCATAGCTAGAGACATGGCAAATTCCACAGACATGATATTAGTAGAAGACCCTGAATCCACGAAGGCACTGCCGGTAGCAGACCTACCCCCAAAAGAGACCTGAAAGGGAAGCAAGATTTTATTATGTTTCATATTTACGGGAAATACCTGTGCGCCCAAGTGACCTCCCCGATGATCACTTAGGCGCGGAAGTTTTCCAGCTGTTTATTCTTACACATAGGGCAGGTGTTCACTTGATGCTTGTCATCACCACAATAGAAGCAGAGACCATTCTTCCTGCGGAACTTGTTGGGGGGACACGGAGGCCCCGAGTTGCATAGGTACCTCTGAGTCTTCCATGGAAGAGCGAAGCAACGGGACCTCGGGAGGCATCATGGGGGAGTCAGAGGGGAAAACACAAAAACGTTCAAGTTGTCGTTCCCTGAGACGTCGGTCAAGTCGTACCGCTAAAGCCATAACCTGGTCTAGGGAGTCAGAAGAGGGATAGCTAACTAGCAGGTCTTTCAGGGCGTTCGACAGACCCAAACTAAACTGGCACCTTAAGGCAGGGTCATTCCACCGAGAAGCTACGCACCACTTCCTAAAGTCAGAACAATACTCCTCAACAGGTCTCTTACCCTGATGTAAGGTCACCAGCTGACTCTCAGCAAAGGCAGTCCTGTCAGTCTCGTCATAAATGAGTCCGAGAGCAGAAAAGAAACGATCAACGGAGGAAAGTTCAGGGGCGTCAGGAGCCAAGGAGAAGGCCCACTCTTGGGGCCCTTCCTGGAGCCGGGACATAATAATACCCACCCGCTGGCTCTCAGAACCTGAGGAGTGAGGCTTTAAACGAAAGTAGAGCCTACAACTCTCCCGAAAGGAGAGAAAAGTCCTCCGGTCCACTGAGAACCGGTCAGGCAACTTGAGGTGGGGTTCAAGAGGTGAGGGGCACTACCATGGTAGCGTCAGGCTGGTTGACCCTCTGAGCCAGGGCCTGGACCTGTATGGAGAGACCCTGCATTTTCTGGGCCAGGGTCTCAAGGGGGTCCATAGTAGTGTCAGGGACCAGGGTAGACTAGGTAATGGGCTTGTGATTATATAATGACGGGGGTAGGGAAACGGACAAGTAAGCCCTAATCTACCCGCCACTCTGTCCCTGCCTGCTTGCAACGACCCGCCCTAGGCGATGGGGTTTCAACTGGGCGGCGGTCCCTACGCTCAGTAAGTGCAAGAGACAAACAGACAAGGGAACACAAAGCAAAGGGAAATGGGGCAGTTGCCCATGGCAACACCGTGAGCAACAAGAGTGGTGAACGAGTCGAGTCAAACCAGGAGTGCACGAGGAACCAAACGCAGAGCAAGAGAGTAGTCAGAAAGCCAGGGTCAGTATGGAGCAGGATCAAATAGTCAGAAGCTGTAGCTGGGCCAGGAAACCACACGAGAAGAATCACAAGCAAAGGAGGAACAGGAAAGGCAGGTATAAATAGACAGAGGGCGGGAGCTAGCTCCGTCTGGCCAGGCTGCGATAGGCTCTCCCACTCCTAAGCCTGCCATCCTGAGTGGTGGAAGCTGGAGTCAGTCTCAGAGACTCAGGTGCAGACTGTTTACCTATGGGCGTATACACAGAAGTTGTGCCTGGCAGATCCTTTACAATATATATATATATATATATATATATATATATATATATATATCTATATATATATATATATATATATATATATACACATATATATACATATATATGTATATATATATATATATATATATATATATATATATATATATATATATACATATACAGTGAAGGAAATAAGTATTTGGTCCCTTGCTGATTTTGTAAGTTTGCCCACTGTCAAAGTTATGAACAGTCTAGAATTTTTAGGCTAGGTTAATTTTACCAGTGAGAGATAGATAATATTTAAAAAAAAACAGAAAATCACATTGTCAAAATTATATATATTTATTTGCATTGTGCACAGAGAAATAAGTATTTGATCCCCTACCAACCATTAAGAGTTCAGCCTCCTCCAGACCAGTTACACGCTCCAAATCAACTTGGTGCCTGCATTAAAGACAGCTGTCTTAAATGGTCACCTGTATAAAAGACTCCTGTCCACAGACTCAATTAATCAGTCTGACTCTAACCTCTACAACATGGGCAAGACCAAAGAGCTTTCTAAGGATGTCAGGGACAAGATCATAGACCTGCACAAGGCTGGAATGGGCTACAAAACCATAAGTAAGACGCTGGTTGAGAAGGAGACAACTGTTGGTGCAATAGTAAGAAAATGGAAGACATACAAAATGACTGTCAATCGACATCGATCTGGGGCTCCATGCAAAATCTCACCTCTTGGGGTATCCTTGATCCTGAGGAAGGTGAGAGCTCAGCTGAAAACTACACGGGGGGAACTTGTTAATGATCTCAAGGCAGCTGGGACCACAGTCACCAAGAAAACCATTGGTAACACATTACGCCGTAATGGATTCAAATACTGCAGTGCCAGCAAGGTCCCCCTGCTCAAGAAGGCACATGTACAGGCCCGTCTGAAGTTTGCAAATGAACATCTGGATGATTCTGAGAGTGATTGGGAGAAGGTGCTATGGTCAAATGAGACTAAAATTTAGCTCTTTGGCATTAACTCAACTCGCCGTGTTTGGAAGAAGAGAAATGCTGCCTATGACCCAAAGAACACCGTCCCCACTGTCAAGCATGGAGGTGGAAACATTATGTTTTGGGAGTGTTTCTCTGCTAAGGGCACAGAACTACTTCACCGCATCAATGGGAGAATGGATGGAGCCATGCACCGTCAAATCCTGAGTGACAACCTCCTTCCCCCCACCAGGACATTAAAAATGGCTCGTGGCTGGGTCTTCCAGCACGACAATGACCCAAAACATACAGCCAAGGCAACAAAGGAGTGGCTCAAAAGAAGCACATTAAGGTCATGGAGTGGCCTAGCCAGTCTCCAGACCTTAATCCCATCGAAAACTTATGGAGGGAGCTGAAGATCCGAGTTGCCAAGCGACAGCCTTGAAATCTTAATGATTTAGGGATGATCTGCAAAGAGGAGTGGGACAAAATGCCATCTAACATGTGTGCAAACCTCATCATCAACTACAAAAAACGTCTGACTGCTGTGCTTGCCAACAAGGGTTTTGCCACCAAGTATTAAGTCTTGTTTTTCAAAGGGATCAAATACTTATTTCTCTGTGCACAATGCAAATAAATATATATAATTTTGACTATGTGATTTTCTGTTTTTTTTTTAGGTAATCTATCTCTAACTGGTAAAATTAACCTAGCCTAAAAATTCTAGACTGTTCATGTCTTTGACAGTGGGCAAACTTACAAAATCAGCAAGGGATCAAATACTTATTTCCTTCACTGTATATATATATATAGGACCTGGACATCCTATCAGGCTTGAGAAAGGCTCCAGTGAACGGAGCTGAAACGTTGCACGGGCAATAAAAGTACCCACTTTTTTCACCCTTACTATTGGAGTTGCTGCTGATTTTTTGACATATATATATATATATATATATATATATATATATATATATATATATATATATATATTTATTTATATATGAGCAGTATAGTATTGTTTGAGCCACCGTACCACTTTAAGTGTTGTAACCAAATAAGCTAATGGGCCATTGTAATAATAGTTGTGTGTTCAGTAAAGATAATTGTCCAACGGTCATTTGGTCTGCGATTGTATTTGTTTTGATGGGGCGCTACTCGAGTAAGCCCAGTGTTACAGAACGACCATCTACGAGTAGTAGAATTTTTAATATGGCCCCATTACAATCCATGTCCATGATTGGAAGTATTTATAGTGATAGTCTAAGAGAAAATATTCTTGAGATTATTGTTTCCATATCCGCACTGAACACACAAGTCACACCTGAGCTGTTATTTGCAAATAAATGTTGTATAAACCATACAACCATATGCATTGTATATCTTTTATTTGGACAATCTTGTGAGTCCACAAGTGAATACATTCTTTATTTAGTGTTTTACATTATGTTGAATTTAGGACATTCTCTACTAAAATATTTACCATAACTTTGGGTGTAGTTGACAAAGTATGATAAAATTATTAATTAATTATTACTCTCATCAGACAGTTGATTGTATATTGTCCATTTTTATAGTAAGTTTACACAGGTTGGATTTGCTGCGGAAAACAATGCAGTAAATCCGATTTAGATACTGTAAATCCACCCCAAATCGTTGCAGAGAAGATCAGGGGGGAATAGGGGATTAAAAAAAAAAGTCCATACTCACCTACTCCTGTCATCCCAGGAGGCTGGCTGTACAGAGAAGAACCCAGGAGAGCAGTGAGGCATTGCTACTAGAGCGCCAGGGGGAGAAGTCTGTTTTGTTTTTATTTTAGAGTAAAAAAAAATCCTTTTTCTTGCTTGTTATTTTTCCTGCGACGTCTCAGCTTTTCTGCAGGGAAACTCCCGACACTGATCATTTGCTGCAGATTTTTCCTTTCTCATTGAACTCAATGGAGAAATCTGAAACAAATGCGCAACCATTATGCAGCATAAATTGACATGTTGCAGATTAAAAATTCTGCACCGCAGTTCAATTTCTGCACATACATTTTCTGCAGCATGTAGATGAGATTTGTTGAATCTCATCCACTTTGCTGCTACTGTAATACTCTGCAGATTTTCCGCCCACAAATCCAGAAGGAAAATCTGCAGCAATTTCATTACATGTAAACAGCATAAGTAACTATTGCGTTTTTAAAAACAGTCTTGAAAAATAAATCGTAACTTGCCCTTTAATTATACTTTTATAGGTACAATTTTTTATTTTAAAGCAACTCGTCGGTAATCAAACAACGGACTGAACCATAGATGGGTGGATAAAATAAAAGAGCAGGTAAACTGCAGCAATATGCTTAAAAAAAAAAGAGAAGACAGCAGTGAGACGCAGAACTTTCACTTTTTCATGTTTTTAATTGTATGGCTGCCTTTCTATATCATATTTTTCATTTTGGTGACTCTTACCTGTTTTTGTAGTGGTACATTCCACTGTTTGTTGGCAGAGCTGGGCTCAGTTGCTATGACAACTGTTATGCTGCAGCACTGGTCAGTTCAACTGCCACCCTACAGACCGCTTGAAGACCATTGCAAGACCAGTGCTGTGGCCCCACGAATTGTATGGAGATGATGCTGTTTCTCACTCTACCCTGTTTCTGGACTGTAAGGTGAATACAGATGCCACCCAGACACCAGCATGTCTACTAAAAGTGTTGGTACAGAGGTAAGTGCCCTCATTTCACTACTAAATATTCCAGACCCCGTCATCCAGTGTAAAAGTGGCCAAGCATGGGAAGTCACCCTCCATTAATGTCTATGGGAGAAACGGCAACAGCTGAGCATGCTCCATCCTAGGGACCAGTGGGGTCCCATTGGTCAGACTCCCACCAATGAAACACATATCAAATTAATCTCCCTTAAATGTCCTTCACAGGAAAAGAAAACATTTATAAGGTCTCATGTGATTCCCTATAGCTCATATTTTGTATGTCTTTTTTCAGAAATAAAAACAAAACCTTTTTTTTTTTAAACATGTTTTTTATCACCCTCATTGCTCTACTTTCATTTTCATATAAAAACAGAAATGTTATGGTTATAATGCCGGTCACTGACTGCTCATCTTCAATAGGGAAAGACCACCGCAGAACCGCCAGAGATAAAATTCGGAGATCATTTATAATTAGAGGGAGCAAAGTGAGTAATGATTTATACAGGATCACTGAGATTTATTAAGACTAGTGCAAGGGAAATGTGAAGCAGTTGCCCATGGCAACCAATCAAATTCCAGCTGCCATTTCTCAGTGGCTCTTTATAAAATGAAAGCAATGACCTCATTGGTTACTATGGACAACTGCTCCACTTTACATTGCCCAGTGAGCTTGTATAAATCTGTATTCAGTTTGCTCCCTCTTGTGACATCCTTGTGTTGCAACTTTATTTATTTTTATTAAATGTATGTTTTAGCTGTTATTTTATATTGACTTTTATTAAAAAAAGGTTCTATAATTTTTCAGATGCGGCCTTCATATATCCTCTATACTTAGAAGCTGCATCATTCACTAACACCCAAATCTGTCACTCAGCTGAAATGATGGCTCAGCTAAGAGCGGGTGTTGATCACATCTAAGTTGTTAGAGACACACAGGACCCACTCTCAGCCAAACCGTCAGTTCAGCTGAGTGATGGATATGGCTGAGAGCGAACAAAGCAGCATAAGTAGCGAGACTTGAAGAAATGGATAATAGTCCCGTATATCAGAGAACCCACATAGTGGTGCTAGATAGCAGAAAGCCACCAACTTTGTAATCTCCACAAAAAGGAACAATGTTCTTGCACCTGATTGAGCCCTCTAGACCTCTGGGCCCTATTGCAGCTGCTATGGCTGTTACGGCTATAGTTACACCAATGTATGAACCTCAGCGCCATGAATCTGTGTGCAAATCATGAAATTAAGGTAGAATTAGGCCAGACAATGCTGTTAGGAAATGGCATGATATTTTTGTTTCACAGCATTTGAGCACCATGGCTGGCACTATGCATCGGCCCAGCTGGCCATTTTTTTTTTTTAAAGTAGCAGCAGGGCTGACACTGTTTATGGGGTTAACAGCCACTTTTTATGTGGCAGCTGGTAGGCAATGTGGTAGACAATGTATACCATGGTAATGCAACTGGGTTACTATGGCATCTAAAAAATTTATTTTTTTGTGCCCTGCTAGAGCCGAGACTTTCATTTGCTGAAGAGTAAAGTCGTAGCTGTAAGAACACTTCACAATGGTCTAGCCCTGACAAAAATGAAAAGTAAAGCGAACCACCTCAGCCGTAAGTCACTGGATTTAAAGGAGTTGTCCGTATGCATTTTTTTATACTAACGACCTATCCACAAGATTGGTTATCAGCATATGATCGGCGGGGGCCCAACACCCAGACCCCACAACGATCAGCTGTTTTGGCTGCCTCTGGAAGTTATGCAGTGGTCAGTGCCAGAAGCAGATGGCTTCATTCACAGGATAACGGCCATGCTGCAGAACTGCAGCTCTGCTCTTATTCAAGTGAATAGGAGCAGAGCTGCAGTACTATAGCACAGCTGCAATACAGTGTACAAGCCATCTGCTTCCAACACCGGAAACTGCATAACATCCGATGCCTGGTTCGGGGTCTGGGTGTCGGTCCCCCACCCATCACATACTGATAACCTATCTTGTGGATAGGTCATCAGTATGGAAAACCGTCCCATGCCCAGACAGCCCCTTTAATGTTTTTATATTTATTGTTTTACTGTGCCTTTCCCTTCACATGATCAATATTATAATCATTATGATATGCCTGGTCTGCATTGTGATGATGCCCTTTATATCTCTTTATTTGGCCAGTCTATGGTATAATTGGAAATGGCCAGTCCATTTGTATATAATCTAGAAATGTAATTTAGTAAAACATCAATGGAAAAACCTTTTTATGTAAATGTACTGTAGCGTAAAACTGAAAAGTAGAAATCATTTATAACTGCGATCCTCAACTGCATGTAAGAGAGAAGAACATCAGCCAACACAAGTTCATTAAAGGATTGTCCCATCAGAGACGAGAAAGGAGGAAGGGAAATGTAATATTACATAGTGACAAGTCAAATGAATGGCTATTTATGTTATATATAGACGACTCCAGTCCTCCAGAACAGGAACCGCTTTAACATATTGTCTCTCCATTTTGGCTCATAGACTGGGGGTTCCTGAGCGTCTAATCACCTTCTATATCTTCTTCATATACATGTCTTCATAAGACAACCCCTTTAAACAACACGTCCAGTATAGAAAACCTATATGTAGACATATCAGAGGTTTTCATCACTGGGGTGTAGTCTCTGATACCACCCACCATTCCCTAGAAAGAAGATGCTTGTAGCTCATTGGTATCTCAGTAGAGTATCTATTTACAGAGGCAGAATTTTAATACATTGTATATTACTTATCACTTTAGGTGCTGACACTTTTTAACATTTATTTAGCATTAGTACAGAACCACTTCAACTAATACTGCCATTCAGTAACCAAGCAGCAGTGTCCTAGTCACTTACTAGGACTGCATTTTGTAACACCTCAACTCAGAAATCAAATAATATCACCATCCCATGCCAAAATGATACTGCTATAGAAGGCCAAAAATGGGCACTTTATAGTAAGGCCTTACATTTCTAGAGTAAAACCAACTCAAAATGCCCAAATAAAGCCACAAGGAAGTGCTGTAATACCGCCCAGCTAAATGAATTTTGTAATAATATAAATTAAAGTTACTTTGTAATATACATCGTATTGAAATTTTGCTCCATATAGCAGCTACAAAAAGAACAGAATAACCTTAAAGGAACAGTGTCATCACAAATAAATTTTTTATATGTTAAAGATGTTAGTGCTTTAATAAAAACGTTTATATTCATTTGTGTGTTTGTGTTTTACTGTTTCTTATTTTTACACTTTTTCTTCCCTATGGGGGCTGCCATTTTTTGTTCCATTTCTGTGTGTGTCGATTAACGACACACACAGACATGGAATACGGCAGCCACAGTCCCATAGGGACTGCGAACGGCTCCCGTCCCATTGACTGCCGTGTACGGCGTCTGTGTGGGAACTGCGCATGCGCCGCTCCCACACAGTCCTATTCGAAATTGGCGCCGTCCGGCGCCATTTTCCTGTGGACCGGAAGTCGCGGCCGGACAGTAATATTACTACTTCCGGTCGCGGCTTCCGGACTTGTGCACATGGAACAGCGGCAGCAAAGGGAGTGGACGGGCCGGAGGGAGCCGCGGCGGCAGGAGCAGGTAAGAGATTTCAATGTATGTTAGTGTTTGTGTGTGTTTACTACTGTATGTAAACCTACTACACTGTGGGTTACCTCAAAAAATGGCGACACACAGTGTAGGAGGTTAAACCTTTCAAACCCCTCGTTTATCCCGGCACTAGCCAGGATAAAGGAGGGGGGGATGCTGAGAGCTCACTAGAGCGAGGGCTTTTAACCCAATGTTGCAATGCTGCAATTTTGGGAACTAGCTCCATCTAGTGACCAAAAATGGGTAGTATTATAAATTAGAAAAAATGTATAATATTTCCTGACTCGCGAAAAAAATAAAAAAAATTTGAACAATGTTTAATCACCCACACACTAAATGTTTAATTTTTTAAAAAAAAACATGTTTTTCTGGCAACACATTCCCTTTAATCTACTTCCTTTGAGTTTTAAGTCAACAAATCCTTGTTCCCTCAATTATTCTGTGTTCGATGAAAAGTAAAAAAAAAACAACGTATCAGGATTGATTGATATTGCTACATCATGTCGTGAAGATGTACTTAGTGCCGGTGTGACTGCTAGGACTGCCGCCTGTGAAGAGAATAATGCTGTATCGGCACTGGTTGGATTGACGCTGCTCCTTCCGCTATGTCTGGCATCTCTTGATCAGTATTAGTTTAGGCGGTCAGACATTATATTTGTTGGCATGTCCTAGAGATATGCCAGTAATTATGATAGGTAAACAACCATTACATGTAACAATGTAGAGGTTACACTGTAATAATAATGTGGTCGTCCAACCCAATGACAATTTTTCCAAATAGCTTACATGTGTTTACAATAACAAAAGAAGTAATACTCACCTTACCAATACCCTGCCACTCCTGTTCCGACACTTTCATTGTCCCCCGCTGATATCTGTTTAGCTTTAGGCCTTATTCACACGAACGTGATAAACGTCCGTGTGTCGGCCGTTAAAATAATGGCCGTCACACGGACCTATATAATTCAATGTGGCCGTTCACACGTCAGTTGTTTAAACGGACCGTGGTAAGGGTCCATGAGAAAATAGGACATGACCTATTTTTTCACACTTCACGCATCCCTCCATAGACTCTAAGGCATTATTCACACGAGCAATGCGCATCTCGGACGTGAAAAACTACAGTTCTGCGGTGCGGGATGCGATGTCACGCATCCCCCATAGATTAGAGCCTATGGAGGGATGCGTGAAGCGTGAAAAAATAGGACATGTCCTATTTTCTCACTGACCCTTCACATGGTCTGTTGAAACAACTGACGTGTGAACGGCCACATTGAATTATATAGGTCCGTGTGACGGCCGTTGTTTCAACGGCCGACACACGGACGTTTATCACATTCATGTGAATCAGGCCTAATCTATGGGGGATGCGTGACATCACGTCCCACAGCGCAGAGCACGGATGCACCTCGGACGTGAAAAACTACGCACACAGCGCTCGTGTCATTAATGTGTTGACAAGACATGTGGCTGCTGCAGACAATCACTGACTGCAAATGTAAACCCAGTGGTGTGGACATATCACCACTACAGCCAGTAATTGACTACAGCGGTC
This sequence comes from Rhinoderma darwinii, assembly GCF_050947455.1. NCBI lineage: Eukaryota > Metazoa > Chordata > Amphibia > Anura > Rhinodermatidae > Rhinoderma > Rhinoderma darwinii. The sequence continues at coordinate 87,769 of NW_027461711.1, forward strand.
ACATGTCGTGTCGACACATCATTGCTGAGGTCAGAAGAACAGGGAGTAGCAGGCAACCAGGGACACGCTAGCATGGGAGAAAAGGGGATCAAAAAAATTTGGATTACTGTTTTTTTTATTATTGGTAAGGTGAGTATTATTATATTTTTTCAATTTTATTGGTAAGGTGAGTGTTGCTACATTTATTTTGTTATACCTATGCAAGTTGTTTGAATTTTTTTTTTTAGCCTGTTTCAATTATGGATTAACAGAATTACTGAGTTTTGATTCTAGGCTATTGCAAATTTACTGTTTGAAAAGACTTAATAATGACAACAATTCTGTTTGAGAAATGGATGATGGTTTATTTGTATATTTATGACATATATTAGGCGACAGGTATGCTATCAGGGATCTCCCATCCTCAAAATAAGTGCGGGTCCTACAGCTATTATCCACATCCATGAGACACATACTCTGGATATGCCATAAATATCTAAGATGAGAATATCCTTTTAAAGGACGAGTGTCGCGAAAAAAAATTTTTTTTTATCAATTTGCTTTTAATGTTTTATTAAAAAATGTTTTATTTATTTGTGTGTTTGTGTTTTACTTTTTTTTATTTTGTAACTTTTTCTTGTCTATGGGTGCAGCCATTTTTTTTTCCATCTCTGTATGTGTCGATTAACGACACATACAGACATGGAATACGGCACATACAGCCCCATAGTGAATGCGAACAGGGCCCGTTCCATCCACTATGCTGTACGCCGTCTGTGTGGGAGCGGCGCATGCCACACAGTCCAAATTGAAGGTTTTCGGCCAAAAGATGTCCGGCGCCATTTTCTTGTGGACCGGAAGCCGCGGCCGGACAGTAAGATTACTACTTCCGGTCGCGGCTTCCGGACTTGTGCACTTGGAGCGGAGGGAGCAGACGGAGCGGACGGACCAGAGGGAGCGGCGGCGGCAGGAGCAGGTAAGTTAGGTCTGTGTATGCAGGTGTTTTAGTGCGTGATTACTACTGTATGTAAACCTACTACACTGTGTGTTAGCTCAAAAAATGGCGACACACAGTGTAGGAGGTTTGACCGTTCAATCCCCTCCTTTCTCCTGGCACTAGCCAGGATAAAAGAGGGGGGATTCTGTGAGCTCACTAGAGCGAGTGAGTATTCTCAAATTTTGCAGCATAAAGCAATGTGGTTGCTTTACCACATGCCAATGCTTCAATTTTGGGAATTGCTCCATCTAGTGACCAGCACTGGGAAATGTTATAAATTAGAATCTAATTTATAATATTTCCTGACTCGTGAAAAAAATTAAAAAAATTAGAACAATGTTTAATCACTTATACACTAACTAGCGCTTCATGTGGTACAAGTTGGTGTGGTCTCTCAGGAAGGGCCATGAGGCAAGAGCAGGCCAGGAGGGAAGAGGAGACCCTTAGTGGAGCCAGGGAGCAGGAACAAGAGCGAGAACTTTGAGACTGTTTGTCCTTTTAAACCCCCACCCCCCGTGCACATCTGTGTGACCTCACAGGCTCATGCACGTGAAAGGGAGGGAGCCTGGGCCTCATGGAATTCCATTATCTAGTAGGGGGATGGAAGGGCAGTTGGAACTTCCTGCTTCCTGGATTAGTTCATTGTTTGTTTTACATCCAGGGTGTCTGATTAGATGATACCTTTCTGGAGTGACAAATACATATATATATATATATCTATACTACATGTACATAGATATAAATATATAAAACAATTCCCTTTACAGATATCTTCTTTTTTCAAAATACCATGTAGCTGTCGTGGTATGGCACCATTTGCTGGTTAGGAAGTCATATGAGTTTATTTTATGTGATGGTGTTCAGTAAGTTTCTTTTAGTCTTTCAATCCAGTGAATCAACAGTTACTTGGTTTTAGTAAATTTGCGACCAGACTACTTCTGAGTACCACTGTACTATGGGAACGTTACTATTTTCTACTATTTTCTACTATTTACAATAAGTGGCACGAAACATTTGTAAAGACACCAATTGTGGAGATGGAGAGGCAAGGCTGAAGGGGAGGAGGAGGCCTTTATTTGAACATAACAATACTTGTGTTGTTATGTTCAAAAGTCTTATTAAGGGCCTGTTCACATCACCGTTCATTTCCGTTCCGGGGTTCCGTCAGAGGGTTCCGTCGGGTGAACCCCGCAACGGAAAGTGAAACGGAAGCTGTGCTGTCAGTTTCACTTTCCGTTGCGGGGTTCACCCGACGGAACCCTCCGATGGAACCCCGGCACGGAAATGAACGGTGATGTGAATAGGCCCTAACAAAGATTTTTGATAGCTCGCTATCTTTTTGTCCAAATTCTTTAATTACCCACTATCTAAATAATATAATAGAAAAAGCATTATTTACTCACCTAATATTCCAAGAGCTGTTTTACAAATGTTTGGAGACTCATATGTATATTGTACTAAAAGCCAATTCCTGTAGTGGTGCCATGGGTTTAGAGATAAAGAGCCAGGACTGAAGCAGATAAGTAGAGCTTTTGTGTGATGATAAATTGTGTAGATTTAGGATATCCAGGGCTTGTTTGTTTTCCAATGTGTAGCTATCATCTGTGTTACTAGAGAATCGATACATTTTCTACCTATAGAGTTATGAAATAGTTAATGATGGTGTTCATTATGTTATTTTAGTCTTTGAAGCCAGTGACTCCATAGGGACTTGTTTTTTGATTAAATTTGCCACCAGTCTCTACTTATTTGTCCCAGAGTAGTATGTGATATCTCATAGGCAGGGATTTGAAACTATTTTTATAAGAATTCTGGACTGACTGGTTTCCTGGATGATGAGGTCTTAGGCTATGGGAACTTTACTGTCTGCTGATTTTTATAATAAGTAACGCAAAGAATTGGTAAAGACACCAATTTTGGAGATGGAGAGGAAAGGCTGAAGGGGAGGAGGAGGCCTTTATTTGAAGATAACAATTCTTGTGTTGTTATGTTCAAAAGTCTTATCTAGTAAGTTTCCCATAGCTCGCTATCTTTTTTTCCAATTTCTTCATGTACCCACTATCTGACAAATATAATAGAAGTAGCATTATTTACTCACCTAATATTCCAAGAGCTGTTTTACAAATGGTTGGAGACTCATATGTATATTGGGCTTAAAGCCAATGCCTGTAGTGGTGCCATAGGTTTTGATAAAGAACCAGGACTGAAGCAGATTTTGAGAGCTTTTGTGTGATGATAAATTGTGTAGACTTAGGATATCCAGACCTTGTATGTTTTCCAATGCGTAGCTATCATGTGTTGCACTATAGAATCAATACATTTTGTAAAAAAAAAGTGCTTGTAAAGGGGTATACACTTCGGGGTGAATTTATTCTGTGTTTTCCTGTTTATTGTAAAAAAGTTGGGATTTTTTGGTATAGTTTTCAATTTTGTTTTATACTTGCACACATTTCATGTTAAAGTTGTACTCTCATTTGATTTTGATTGGCTGTGTATAATCATGGAGATTTTATCTAGATTATTTTACTATATTTTATATGTTATTCTGTTACATTGAAGTTAGATGTACCTCAAATCATTATAGTTACATTGGTAATATGGTGAGATTGCTATCATATCGCTGTGTCATTTCCAATATGTTCATCTAATTTCCAATGGAGATGTCTGGTCAGAAGTGGTTTGTTTGGTTCAGTTGCTGGGCCCTCCTTGGATATTGGTGCTTCATGTGAAGTGGAATAACTTAGGGTAGGTCCCTTTAGCTGGATTTGATCAGGGCAATAAAGAGAGATGTAATGCTTATGTTATTGCTCCTCTCTCTCTCAAGGTAAAATTTTGTGGTCTGAGATGGTATCAGGTTTGTTTTGGAGAAATACCACAGACCAATAACCTTGAAAGGTATTGGGAATAAAGAGTTCTGCTTTTTTCAAAATTCTGTATAGGTGTCATAGTATGGCACCATTTGCTGGTTAGGAAGTCATCTGATTTGATTTTAGTGATGGTGTTCACTGTGTTTTTTTAGTCTTTGAAACCAGTGACTCCACAGGGACTTGGTTTTGGTAAATTTGTCACCAGTCCCTACTTCTGTGTACCAGAGTAGTATGTGATATCTGATAGCCAGGGGTTTGAAACTGTTTTTTTTAAGAATTCTGTACTGACTGGATTTCCGGATTATGAGATCCTAGGCTATAGGAACTTTAGTATTTGCTGCTATTTAAAATAAGTGACACATAAGATTGGTAAAGACACCAATTTTGGAGATGGAGAGGCAAGGCTGAAGGGGAGGAGGAGGCCTTTATTTGAAGATAACAATTCCTGTGTTGTTATGTTCAAAAGTCTTATCTAGTAAGTTTCCCATAGGAAGGTATTGGGAATAGAGACATATTTTTTTTTTCAAAATTCCATGTAGGTGTCGTGGTATGGCACCATTTGCTTGTTAGGAAGTCATATGAGTTTATTTTACATGATGGTGTTCATTATGTTATTTTAGTCTTTGAAGCCAGTGACTCTATAGGGACTTGTTTTTTGATTACATTTGCCACCAGTCTCTACTTATTTGTCCCAGAGTAGTATGTGATATCTCATAGGCAGGGATTTGAAACTATTTTTTTAAGAATTCTGGACTGACTGGTTTCCTGGATGATGAGGTCTTAGGCTATGGGAACTTTACTGTCTGCTGATTTTTATAATAAGTAACGCAAAGAATTGGTAAAGACACCAATTTTGGAGATGGAGAGGAAAGGCTGAAGGGGAGGAGGAGGCCTTTATTTGAAGATAGCAATTCTTGTGTTGTTATGTTCAAAAGTCTTATCTAGTAAGTTTCCCATAGCTCGCTATCTTTTTTTCTAAATTCTTCATGTACCCACTATCTGACAAATATAATAGAAGTTGCATTATTTACTCACCTAATATACCAAGAGCTGTTTTACAAATGGTTGGAGACTCATATGTATATTGGGCTTAAAGCCAATGCCTGTAGTGGTGCCATATGTTTCGATAAAGAACCAGGACTGAAGCAGATTTTGAGAGCTTTTGTGTGATGATAAATTGTGTAGACTTTGGATATCCAGACCTTGTACGTTTTCCAATGCGTAGCTATCATGTGTTGTACTATAGAATCAATACATTTTGTAAAAAAAAAGTGCTTGTAAAGGGGTATACACTTCTGGGTGAATTAATTCTGTGTTTTCCTGTTTATTGTAAAAAAGTTGGACATTTTTTGGTATAGTTTTCAATTTTGTTTTATACTTGCACACATTTCATGTTAATGTTGTACTCTCATTTGATTTTGATTGGCTGTGTATAATCATGGAGATTTTATCTAGATTCTTTTACTATATTTTATATGTTATTCTGTTACATTGAAGTTAGATGTACCTCAAATCATTATAGTTACATTGGTAATATGGTGAGATTGCTATCATATCACTGTGTCATTTCCATTATGTTCATCTAATTTCCAATGGAGATGTCTGGTCAGAAGTGGTTTGTTTGGTTCAGTTGCTGGGCCCTCCTTGGATATTGGTGCTTCATGTGAAGTGGAATTACTTAGGGTAGGTCCCTTTTGCTGGATTTGGTCAGGGCAATAAAGAGAGATGTAATGCTTATGTTATTGCTCCTCTCTCTCAAGGTAAAATTGTGTGGTCTGAGATGGTATCATGTTTGTTTTGGAGAAATACCACAGACCAATAACCTTAAAAGGTATTGGGAATAAAGAGGTCTGCTTTTTTCAAAATTCTGTGTAGGTGTCATAGTATGGCGCCATTTGCTGGTCAGGAAGTCATCTGATTTGATTTTAGTGATGGTGTTCACTGGTTTTTTTTTTAGTCTTTGAAACCAGTGACTCCACAGGGACTTGGTTTTGGTAAATTTGTCACCAGTCTCTACTTCTGTGTACCAGAGTAGTATGTGATATCTGATAGCCAGGGGTTTGAAACTATTTTTTTAAGAATTCTGTACTGACTGGATTTCCGGATTATGAGGTCCTAGGCTATAGGAACTTTAGTATTTGCTGCTATTTACAATAAGTGACACATAAGATTGGTAAAGACACCAATTTTGGAGATGGAGAGGCAAGGCTGAAGGGGAGGAGGAGGCCTTTATTTGAACATAACAATTCTTGTGTTGTTATGTTCAAAAGTCTTATCTAGTAAGTTTCCCATAGGAAGGTATTGGGAATAGAGACATATTTTTTTTTCAAAATTCCATGTAGGTGTCGTGGTATGGCACCATTTGCTTGTTAGGAAGTCATATGAGTTTATTTTACATGATGGTGTTCATTATGTTATTTTAGTCTTTGAAGCCAGTGACTCTACAGGGACTTGTTTTTTGATTACATTTGCCACCAGTCTCTACTTATTTGTCCCAGAGTAGTATGTGATATCTCATAGGCAGGGATTTGAAACTATTTTTTTAAGAATTCTGGACTGACTGGTTTCCTGGATGATGAGGTCTTAGGCTATGGGAACTTTACTGTCTGCTAATTTTTATAATAAGTAACGCAAAGAATTGGTAAAGACACCAATTTTGGAGATGGAGAGGAAAGGCTGAAGGGGAGGAGGAGGCCTTTATTTGAAGATAACAATTCTTGTGTTGTTATGTTCAAAAGTCTTATCTAGTAAGTTTCCCATAGCTCGCTATCTTTTTTTCCAAATTCTTCATGTACCCACTATCTGACAAATATAATAGAAGTAGCATTATTTACTCACCTAATATTCCAAGAGCTGTTTTACAAATGGTTGGAGACTCATATGTATATTGGGCTTAAAGCCAATGCCTGTAGTGGTGCCATAGGTTTAGATAAAGAACCAGGACTGAAGCAGATTTTGAGAGCTTTTGTGTGATGATAAATTGTGTAGACTTAGGATATCCAGACCTTGTACGTTTTCCAATGCGTAGCTATCATGTGTTGTACTATAGAATCAATACATTTTGTAAAAAAAAAAGTGCTTGTAAAGGGGTATACACTTCTGGGTGAATAAATTCAGTGTTTTCCTGTTTATTGTAAAAAAGTTGGGATTTTTTTGGTATAGTTTTCAATTTTGTTTTATACTTGCACACATTTCATGTTAATGTTGTACTCTCATTTGATTTTGATTGGCTGTGTATAATAATGGAGATTTTATCTAGATTCTTTTACTATATTTTATATGTTATTCTGTTACATTGAAGTTAGATGTACCTCAAATCATTATAGTTACATTGGTAATATGGTGAGATTGCTATCATATCACTGTGTCATTTCCATTATGTTCATCTAATTTCCAATGGAGATGTCTGGTCAGAAGTGGTTTGTTTGGTTCACTTGCTGGGCCATCCTTGGATATTGGTGCTTCATGTGAAGTGGAATTACTTAGGGTAGGTCCCTTTTGCTGGATTTGGTCAGGGCAATAAAGAGAGATGTAATGCTTATGTTATTGCTCCTCTCTCTCAAGGAAAAATTGTGTGGTCTGAGATGGTATCATGTTTGTTTTGGAGAAATACCACAGACCAATAACCTTAAAAGGTATTGGGAATAAAGAGGTCTGCTTTTTTCAAAATTCTGTGTAGGTGTCATAGTATGGCGCCATTTGCTGGTTAGGAAGTCATCTGATTTTATTTTAGTGATGGTGTTCACTGTTTTTTTTTTAGTCTTTGAAACCAGTGACTCCACAGGGACTTGGTTTTGGTAAATTTGTCACCAGTCTCTACTTCTGTGTACCAGAGTAGTATGTGATATCTGATAGCCAGGGGTTTGAAACTATTTTTTTAAGAATTCTGTACTGACTGGATTTCCGGATTATGAGGTCCTAGGCTATAGGAACTTTAGTATTTGCTGCTATTTACAATAAGTGACACATAGGATTGGTAAAGACACCAATTTTGGAGATGGAGAGGCAAGGCTGAAGGGGAGGAGGAGGCCTTTATTTGAAGATAACAATTCTTGTGTTGTTATGTTCAAAAGTCTTATCTAGTAAGTTTCCCATAGGAAGGTATTGGGAATACTGACATATTTTTTTTTCAAAATTCCATGTAGGTGTCGTGGTATGGCACCATTTGCTTGTTCGGAAGTCATATGAGTTTATTTTACAGGATGGTGTTCATTATGTTATTTTAGTCTTTGAAGCCAGTGACTCTATAGGGACTTGTTTTTTGATTAAATTTGCCAACAGTCTCTACTTATTTGTCCCAGAGTAGTATGTGATATCTCATAGGCAGGGATTTGAAACTATTTTTTTAAGAATTCTGCACTGACTGGTTTCCTGGATGATGAGGTCTTAGGCTATGGGAACTTTACTGTCTGCTGACTTTTATAATAAGTAACGCAAAGAATTGGTAAAGACACCAATTTTGGAGATGGAGAGGAAAGGCTGAAGGGGAGGAGGAGGCCTTTATTTGAAGATAACAATTCTTGTGTTGTTATGTTCAAAAGTCTTATCTAGTAAGTTTCCCATAGCTCGCTATCTTTTTTTCCAAATTCTTCATGTACCCACTATCTGACAAATATAATAGAAGTAGCATTATTTACTCACCTAATATTCCAAGAGCTGTTTTACAAATGGTTGGAGACTCATATGTATATTGGGCTTAAAGCCATTGCCTGTAGTGGTGCCATAGGTTTAGATAAAGAACCAGGACTGAAGCAGATTTTGAAAGCTTTTGTGTGATGATAAATTGTGTAGACTTAGGATATCCACACCTTGTACGTTTTCCAATGTGTAGCTATCATGTGTTGTACTATAGAATCAATACATTTTGTAAAAAAAAAGTGCTTGTAAAGGGGTATACACTTCTGGGTGAATTAATTCTGTGTTTTCCTGTTTACTGTAAAAAAGTTGGGATTTTTTTGCTATAGTTTTCAATTTTGTTTTATACTTGCACACATTTCATGTTAATGTTGTACTCTCATTTGATTTTGATTGGCTGTGTATAATCATGGAGAAATTATATCTAGATTATTTTACTATATTTTATATGTTATTCTGTTACATTGAAGTTAGATGTACCTCAAATCATTATAGTTACATTGGTAATATGGTGAGATTGCTATCATATCACTGTGTCATGTCCATTATGTTCATCTAATTTCCAATGGAGATGTCTGGTCAGAAGTGGTTTGTTTGGTTCAGTTGCTGGGCCCTCCTTGGATATTGGTGCTTCATGTGAAGTGGAATAACTTAGGGTAGGTCCCTTTAGCTGGATTTGGTCAGGGCAATAAAGAGAGATGTAATGCTTATGTTATTGCTCCTCTCTCTCAAGGTAAAATTGTGTGGTCTGAGATGGTATCATGTTTGTTTTGGAGAAATACCACAGACCAATAACCTTGAAAGGTATTGGGAATAAAGAGGTCTGCTTTTTTCAAAATTCTGTGTAGGTGTCATAGTATGGCGCCATTTGCTGGTTAGGAAGTCACCTGATTTGATTTTAGTGATGGTGTTCACTGTGTTTTTTTAGTCTTTGAAACCAGTGACTCCACAGGGACTTGGTTTTGGTAAATTTGTCACCAGTCTCTACTTCTGTGTACCAGAGTAGTATGTGATATCTGATAGCCAGGGGTTTGAAACTATTTTTTTAAGAATTCTGTACTGACTGGATTTCCGGATTATGAGGTCCTAGGCTATAGGAACTTTAGTATTTGCTGCTATTTACAATAAGTGACACATAAGATTGGTAAATACACCAATTTTGGAGATGGAGAGGCAAGGCTGAAGGGGAGGTGGAGGCCTTTATTTGAAGATAACAATTCTTGTGTTGTTATGTTCAAAAGTCTTATCTAGTAAGTTTCCCATAGGAAGGTATTGGGAATAGAGACATATTTTTTTTTCAAAATTCCATGTAGGTGTCGTGGTATGGCACCATTTGCTTGTTAGGAAGTCATATGAGTTTATTTTACATGATGGTGTTCATTATGTTATTTTAGTCTTTGAAGCCAGTGACTCTATAGGGACTTGTTTTTTGATTAAATTTGCCACCAGTCTCTACTTATTTGTCCCAGAGTAGTATGTGATATCTCATAGGCAGGGATTTGAAACTATTTTTTTAAGAATTCTGGACTGACTGGTTTCCTGGATGATGAGGTCTTAGGCTATGGGAACTTTACTGTCTGCTGATTTTTATAATAAGTAACGCAAAGAATTGGTAAAGACACCAATTTTGGAGATGGAGAGGAAAGGCTGAAGGGGAGGAGGAGGCCTTTATTTGAAGATAGCAATTCTTGTGTTGTTATGTTCAAAAGTCTTATCTAGTAAGTTTCCCATAGCTCGCTATCTTTTTTTCTAAATTCTTCATGTACCCACTATCTGACAAATATAATAGAAGTAGCATTATTTACTTACCTAATATACCAAGAGCTGTTTTACAAATGGTTGGAGACTCATATGTATATTGGGCTTAAAGCCAATGCCTGTAGTGGTGCCATATGTTTCGATAAAGAACCAGGACTGAAGCAGATTTTGAGAGCTTTTGTGTGATGATAAATTGTGTAGACTTTGGATATCCAGACCTTGTACGTTTTCCAATGCGTAGCTATCATGTGTTGTACTATAGAATCAATACATTTTGTAAAAAAAAAAGTGCTTGTAAAGGGGTATACACTTCTGGGTGAATTAATTCTGTGTTTTCCTGTTTATTGTAAAAAAGTTGGACATTTTTTGGTATAGTTTTCAATTTTGTTTTATACTTGCACACATTTCATGTTAATGTTGTACTCTCATTTGATTTTGATTGGCTGTGTATAATCATGGAGATTTTATCTAGATTCTTTTACTATATTTTATATGTTATTCTGTTACATTGAAGTTAGATGTACCTCAAATCATTATAGTTACATTGGTAATATGGTGAGATTGCTATCATATCACTGTGTCATTTCCATTATGTTCATCTAATTTCCAATGGAGATGTCTGGTCAGAAGTGGTTTGTTTGGTTCAGTAGCTGGGCCCTCCTTGGATATTGGTGCTTCATGTGAAGTGGAATAACTTAGGGTAGGTCCCTTTAGCTGGATTTGGTCAGGGCAATAAAGAGAGATGTAATGCTTATGTTATTGCTCCTCTCTCTCTCAAGGTAAAAATGTGTGGTCTGAGATGGTATCATGTTTGTTTTGGAGAAATACCACAGACCAATAACCTTGAAAGGTATTGGGAATAAAGAGGTCTGCTTTTTTCAAAATTCTGTGTAGGTGTCATAGTATGGCGCCATTTGCTGGTTAGGAAGTCACCTGATTTGATTTTAGTGATGGTGTTCACTGTGTTTTTTTAGTCTTTGAAACCAGTGACTCCACAGGGACTTGGTTTTGGTAAATTTGTCACCAGTCTCTACTTCTGTGTACCAGAGTAGTATGTGATATCTGATAGCCAGGGGTTTGAAACTATTTTTTTAAGAATTCTGTACTGACTGGATTTCCGCATTATGAGGTCCTAGGCTATAGGAACTTTAGTATTTGCTGCTATTTACAATAAGTGACACATAAGATTGGTAAAGACACCAATTTTGGAGATGGAGAGGAAAGGCTGAAGGGGAAGAGGAGGCCTTTATTTGAAGATAACAATTCTTGTGTTGTTATGTTCAAAAGTCTTATCTAGTAAGTTTCCCATAGGAAGGAATTGGGAATAGAGACATATTTATTTTTCAGAATTCCATGTAGGTGTCGTGGTATGGCACCATTTGCTTGTTAGGAAGTCATATGAGTTTATTTTACATGATGGTGTTCATTATGTTATTTTAGTCTTTGAAGCCAGTGACTCCATAGGGACTTGTTTTTTGATTAAATTTGCCACCAGTCTCTACTTATTTGTCCCAGAGTAGTATGTGATATCTCATAGGCAGGGATTTGAAACTATTTTTTTTAAGAATTCTGGACTGACTGGTTTCCTGGATGATGAGGTCTTAGGCTATGGGAACTTTACTGTCTGCTGATTTTTATAATAAGTAACGCAAAGAATTGGTAAAGACACCAATTTTGGAGATGGAGAGGAAAGGCTGAAGGGGAGGAGGAGGCCTTTATTTGAAGATAAAAATTCTTGTGTTGTTATGTTCAAAAGTCTTATCTAGTAAGTTTCCCATAGCTCGCTATCTTTTTTTCCAAATTCTTCATGTACCCACTATCTGACAAATATAATAGAAGTAGCATTATTTACTCACCTAATATACCAAGAGCTGTTTTACAAATGGTTGGAGACTCATATGTATATTGGGCTTAAAGCCAATGCCTGTAGTGGTGCCATATGTTTAGATAAAGAACCAGGACTGAAGCAGATTTAGAGAGCTTTTATGTGATGATAAATTGTGTAGACTTAGGATATCCAGACCTTGTACGTTTTCCAATGCATAGCCATCATGTGTTGTACTATAGAATCAATACATTTTGTAAAAAAAAAAGTGCTTGTAAAGGGGTATACACTTCTGGGTGAATTAATTCTATGTTTTCCTGTTTACTGTAAAAAAGTTGGGATTTTTTTGGTATAGTTTTCAATTTTGTTTTATACTTGCACACATTTCATGTTAATGTTGTACTCTCATTTGATTTTGATTGGCTGTGTATAATCATGGAGATTTTATCTAGATTATTTTACTATATTTTATATGTTATTCTGTTACATTGAAGTTAGATGTACCTCAAATCATTATAGTTACATTGGTAATATGGTGAGATTGCTATCATATCACTGTGTCATTTCCATTATGTTCATCTAATTTCCAATGGAGATGTCTGGTCAGAAGTGGTTTGTTTGGTTCAGTTGCTGGGCCCTCCTTGGATATTGGTGCTTCATGTGAAGTGGAATAACTTAGGGTAGGTCCCTTTAGCTGGATTTGGTCAGGGCAATAAAGAGAGATGTAATGCTTATGTTATTGCTCCTCTCTCTCTCAAGGTAAAATTGTGTGGTCTGAGATGGTATCATGTTTGTTTTGGAGAAATACCACAGACCAATAACCTTGAAAGGAATTGGGAATAAAGAGGTCTGCTTTTTTCAAAATTCTGTGTAGGTGTCATAGTATGGCGCCATTTGCTGGTTAGGAAGTCACCTGATTTGATTTTAGTGATGGTGTTCACTGTGTTTTTTTAGTCTTTGAAACCAGTGACTCCACAGGGACTTGGTTTTGGTAAATTTGTCACCAGTCTCTACTTCTGTGTACCAGAGTAGTATGTGATATCTGATAGCCAGGGGTTTGAAACTATTTTTTTAAGAATTCTGTACTGACTGGATTTCCGCATTATGAGGTCCTAGGCTATAGGAACTTTAGTATTTGCTGCTATTTACAATAAGTGACACATAAGATTGGTAAAGACACCAATTTTGTAGATGGAGAGGAAAGGCTGAAGGGGAGGAGGAGGCCTTTATTTGAAGATAACAATTCTTGTGTTATGTTCAAAAGTCTTATCTAGTAAGTTTCCCATAGGAAGGTATTGGGAATAGAGACATATTTTTTTTTCAAAATTCCATGTAGGTGTCGTGGTATGGCACCATTTGCTTGTTAGGAAGTCATATGAGTTTATTTTACATGATGGTGTTCATTATGTTATTTTAGTCTTTGAAGCCAGTGACTCCATAGGGACTTGTTTTTTGATTAAATTTGCCACCAGTCTCTACTTATTTGTCCCAGAGTAGTATGTGATATCTCATAGGCAGGGATTTGAAACTATTTTTTTAAGAATTCTGGACTGACTGGTTTCCTGGATGATGAGGTCTTAGGATATGGGAACTTTACTGTCTGCTGATTTTTATAATAAGTAACGCAAAGAATTGGTAAAGACACCAATTTTGGAGATGGAGAGGAAAGGCTGAAGGGGAGGAGGAGGCCTTTATTTGAAGATAACAATTCTAGTGTTGTTATGTTCAAAAGTCTTATCTAGTAAGTTTCCCATAGCTCGCTATCTTTTTTTCCAAATTCTTCATGTACCCACTATCTGACAAATATAATAGAAGTAGCATTATTTACTCACCTAATATTCCAAGAGCTGTTTTACAAATGGTTGGAGACTCATATGTATATTGAGCTTAAAGCCAATGCCTTTAGTGGTGCCATAGGTTTAGATAAAGAACCAGGACTGAAGCAGATTTTGAGAGCTTTTGTGTGATGATAAATTGTGTAGACTTAGGATATCCAGACCTTGTACGTTTTCCAATGCGTAGCTATCATTTGTTGTACTATAGAATCAATACATTTTGTAAAAAAAAAAAGTGCTTGTAAAGGGGTATACACTTCTGGGTGAATTAATTCTGTGTTTTCCTGTTTATTGTAAAAAAGTTGGAAATTTTTTGGTATAGTTTTCAATTTTGTTTTATACTTGCACACATTTCATGTTAATGTTGTACTCTCATTTGATTTTGATTGGCTGTGTATAATCATGGAGATTTTATCTAGATTATTTTACTATATTTTATATGTTATTCTGTTACATTGAAGTTAGATGTACCTCAAATCATTATAGTTACATTGGTAATATGGTGAGATTGCTATCATATCACTGTGTCATTTCTATTATGTTCATCTAATTTCCAATGGAGATGTCTGGTCAGAAGTGGTTTGTTTGGTTCAGTTGCTGGGCCCTCCTTGGATATTGGTGCTTCATGTGAAGTGGATTAACTTAGGGTATGTCCCTTTAGCTGGATTTGGTCAGGGCAATAAAGAGAGATGTAATGCCTATGTTATTGCTCCTCTCTCTCAAGGTAAAATTGTGTGGTCTGAGATGGTATCATGTTTGTTTTGGAGAAATACCACAGACCAATAACCTTGAAAGGTATTGGGAATAAAGAGGTCTGCTTTTTTCAAAATTCTGTGTAGGTGTCATAGTATGGCGCCATTTGCTGGTTAGGAAGTCACCTGATTTGATTTTAGTGATGGTGTTCACTGTGTTTTTTTAGTCTTTGAAACCAGTGACTCCACAGGGACTTGGTTTTGGTAAATTTGTCACCAGTCTCTACTTCTGTGTACCAGAGTAGTATGTGATAGCTGATAGCCAGGGGTTTGAAACTATTTTTTGAAGAATTCTGTACTGACTGGATTTCCGCATTATGAGGTCCTAGGCTATAGGAACTTTAGTATTTGCTGCTATTTACAATAAGTGACACATAAGATTGGTAAAGACACCGATTTTGTAGATGGAGAGGAAAGGCTGAAGGGGAGGAGGAGGCCTTTATTTGAAGATAACAATTCTTGTGTTATGTTCAAAAGTCTTATCTAGTAAGTTTCCCATAGGAAGGTATTGGGAATAGAGACATATTTTTTTTTTCAAAATTCCATGTAGGTGTCGTGGTATGGCACCATTTGCTTGTTAGGAAGTCATATGAGTTTATTTTACATGATGGTGTTCATTATGTTATTTTAGTCTTTGAAGCCAGTGACTCCATAGGGACTTGTTTTTTGATTAAATTTGCCACCAGTCTCTACTTATTTGTCCCAGAGTAGTATGTGATATCTCATAGGCAGGGATTTGAAACTATTTTTTTAAGAATTCTGGACTGACTGGTTTCCTGGATGATGAGGTCTTAGGCTATGGGAACTTTACTGTCTGCTGATTTTTATAATAAGTAACGCAAAGAATTGGTAAAGACACCAGTTTTGGAGATGGAGAGGAAAGGCTGAAGGGGAGGAGGAGGCCTTTATTTGAAGATAACAATTCTTGTGTTGTTATGTTCAAAAGTCTTATCTAGTAAGTTTCCCATAGCTCGCTATCTTTTTTTCCAAATTCTTCATGTACCCACTATCTGACAAATATAATAAAAGTAGCATTATTTACTCACCTAATATACCAAGAGCTGTTTTACAAATGGTTGGAGACTCATATGTATATTGGACTTAAAGCCAATGCCTGTAGTGGTGTCATAGGTTTAGATAAAGAACCAGGACTGAAGCAGACTTTGAGAGCTTTTGTGTGATGATAAATTGTGTAGACTTAGGATATCCAGACCTTGTACGTTTTCCAATGCGTAGCTATCATTTGTTGTACTATAGAATCAATACATTTTGTAAAAAAAAAAAGTGCTTGTAAAGGGGTATACACTTCTGGGTGAATTAATTCTGTGTTTTCCTGTTTATTGTAAAAAAGTTGGAAATTTTTTGGTATAGTTTTCAATTTTGTTTTATACTTGCACACATTTCATGTTAATGTTGTACTCTCATTTGATTTTGATTGGCTGTGTATAATCATGGAGATTTTATCTAGATTATTTTACTATATTTTATATGTTATTCTGTTACATTGAAGTTAGATGTACCTCAAATCATTATAGTTACATTGGTAATATGGTGAGATTGCTATCATATCACTGTGTCATTTCTATTATGTTCATCTAATTTCCAATGGAGATGTCTGGTCAGAAGTGGTTTGTTTGGTTCAGTTGCTGGGCCCTCCTTGGATATTGGTGCTTCATGTGAAGTGGATTAACTTAGGGTATGTCCCTTTAGCTGGATTTGGTCAGGGCAATAAAGAGAGATGTAATGCCTATGTTATTGCTCCTCTCTCTCAAGGTAAAATTGTGTGGTCTGAGATGGTATCATGTTTGTTTTGGAGAAATACCACAGACCAATAACCTTGAAAGGTATTGGGAATAAAGAGGTCTGCTTTTTTCAAAATTCTGTGTAGGTGTCATAGTATAGCGCCATTTGCTGGTTAGGAAGTCACCTGATTTGATTTTAGTGATGGTGTTCACTGTGTTTTTTTAGTCTTTGAAACCAGTGACTCCACAGGGACTTGGTTTTGGTAAATTTGTCACCAGTCTGTACTTCTGTGTACCAGAGTAGTATGTGATATCTGATAGCCAGGGGTTTGAAACAATTTTTTTAAGAATTCTGTACTGACTGGATTTCCGCATTATGAGGTCCTAGGCTATAGGAACTTTAGTATTTGCTGCTATTTTCAATAAGTGACACATAAGATTGGTAAAGACACCAATTTTGGAGATGGAGAGGAAAGGCTGAAGGGGAGGAGGAGGCCTTTATTTGAAGATAACAATTCTTGTGTTATGTTCAAAAGTCTTATCTAGTAAGTTTCCCATAGGAAGGTATTGGGAATAGAGACATATTTTTTTTTCAAAATTCCATGTAGGTGTCGTGGTATGGCACCATTTGCTTGTTAGGAAGTCATATGAGTTTATTTTACATGATGGTGTTCATTATGTTATTTTAGTCTTTGAAGCCAGTGACTACATAGGGACTTGTTTTTTGATTAAATTTGCCACCAGTCTCTACTTATTTGTCCCAGAGTAGTATGTGATATCTCATAGGCAGGGATTTGAAACTATTTTTTTAAGAATTCTGGACTGACTGGTTTCCTGGATGATGAGGTCTTAGGCTATGGGAACTTTACTGTCTGCTGATTTTTATAATAAGTAACGCAAAGAATTGGTAAAGACACCAATTTTGGAGATGGAGAGGAAAGGCTGAAGGGGAGGAGGAGGCCTTTATTTGAAGATAACAATTCTTGTGTTGTTATGTTCAAAAGTCTTATCTAGTAAGTTTCCCATAGCTCGCTATCTTTTTTTCCAAATTCTTCATGTACCCACTATCTGACAAATATAATAGAAGTAGCATTATTTACTCACCTAATATACCAAGAGCTGTTTTACAAATGGTTGGAGACTCATATGTATATTGGGCTTAAAGCCAATGCCTGTAGTGGTGCCATATGTTTAGATAAAGAACCAGGACTGAAGCAGATTTAGAGAGCTTTTATGTGATGATAAATTGTGTAGACTTAGGATATCCAGACCTTGTACGTTTTCCAATGCGTAGCCATCATGTGTTGTACTATAGAATCAATACATTTTGTAAAAAAAAAAGTGCTTGTAAAGGGGTATACACTTCTGGGTGAATTAATTCTGTGTTTTCCTGTTTACTGTAAAAAAGTTGGGATTTTTTTGGTATAGTTTTCAATTTTGTTTTATACTTGCACACATTTCATGTTAATGTTGTACTCTCATTTGATTTTGATTGGCTGTGTATAATCATGGAGATTTTATCTAGATTATTTTACTATATTTTATATGTTATTCTGTTACATTGAAGTTAGATGTACCTCAAATCATTATAGTTACATTGGTAATATGGTGAGATTGCTATCATATCACTGTGTCATTTCCATTATGTTCATCTAATTTCCAATGGAGATGTCTGGTCAGAAGTGGTTTGTTTGGTTCAGTTGCTGGGCCCTCCTTGGATATTGGTGCTTCATGTGAAGTGGAATAACTTAGGGTAGGTCCCTTTAGCTGGATTTGGTCAGGGCAATAAAGAGAGATGTAATGCTTATGTTATTGCTCCTCTCTCTCTCAAGGTAAAATTGTGTGGTCTGAGATGGTATCATGTTTGTTTTGGAGAAATACCACAGACCAATAACCTTGAAAGGTATTGGGAATAAAGAGGTCTGCTTTTTTCAAAATTCTGTGTAGGTGTCATAGTATGGCGCCATTTGCTGGTTAGGAAGTCACCTGATTTGATTTTAGTGATGGTGTTCACTGTGTTTTTTAGTCTTTGAAACCAGTGACTCCACAGGGACTTGGTTTTGGTAAATTTGTCACCAGTCTCTACTTCTGTGTACCAGAGTAGTATGTGATATCTGATAGCCAGGGGTTTGAAACTATTTTTTTAAGAATTCTGTACTGACTGGATTTCCGCATTATGAGGTCCTAGGCTATAGGAACTTTAGTATTTGCTGCTATTTACAATAAGTGACACATAAGATTTGTAAAGACACCAATTTTGGAGATGGATGGGAAAGGCTGAAGGGGAGGAGGAGGCCTTTATTTGAAGATAACAATTCTTGTGTTGTTATGTTCAAAAGTCTTATCTAGTAAGTTTCCCAAAGCTCGCTATCTTTTTTTCCAAATTCTTCATGTACCCACTATCTGACAAATATAATAGAAGTAGCATTATTTACTCACCTAATATACCAAGAGCTGTTTTACAAATGGTTGGAGACTCATATGTATATTGGACTTAAAGCCAATGCCTGTAGTGGGGCCATAGGTTTAGATAAAGAACCTGGACGGAAGCAGATTTTGAGAGCTTTTGTGTGATGATAAATCGTGTAGACTTATGATATCCAGACCTTGTACGTTTTCCAATGCGTAGCTATCATGTGTTGTACTATAGAATCAATACATTTTGTAAAAAAAAAAGTGCTTGTAAAGGGGTATACACTTCTGGGTGAATTAATTCTGTGTTTTCCTGTTTATTGTAAAAAAGTTGGAAATTTTTTGGTATAGTTTTCAATTTTGTTTTATACTTGCACACATTTCATGTTAATGTTGTACTCTCATTTGATTTTGATTGGCTGTGTATAATCATGGAGATTTTATCTAGATTATTTTACTATATTTTATATGTTATTCTGTTACATTGAAGTTAGATGTACCTCAAATCATTATAGTTACATTGGTAATATGGTGAGATTGCTATCATATCACTGTGTCATTTCCATTATGTTCATCTAATTTCCAATGGAGATGTCTGGTCAGAAGTGGTTTGTTTGGTTCAGTTGCTGGGCCCTCCTTGGATATTGGTGCTTCATGTGAAGTGGAATAACTTAGGGTAGGTCCCTTTAGCTGGATTTGGTCAGGGCAATAAAGAGAGATGTAATGCTTATGTTATTGCTCCTCTCTCTCTCAAGGTAAAATTGTGTGGTCTGAGATGGTATCATGTTTGTTTTGGAGAAATACCACAGACCAATAACCTTGAAAGGTATTGGGAATAAAGAGGTCTGCTTTTTTCAAAATTCTGTGTAGGTGTCATAGTATAGCGCCATTTGCTGGTTAGGAAGTCACCTGATTTGATTTTAGTGATGGTGTTCACTGTGTTTTTTTAGTCTTTGAAACCAGTGACTCCACAGGGACTTGGTTTTGGTAAATTTGTCACCAGTCTCTACTTCTGTGTACCAGAGTAGTATGTGATATCTGATAGCCAGGGGTTTGAAACAATTTTTTTAAGAATTCTGTACTGACTGGATTTCCGCATTATGAGGTCTTAGGCTATAGGAACTTTAGTATTTGCTGCTATTTACAATAAGTGACACATAAGATTTGTAAAGACACCAATTTTGGAGATGGATGGGAAAGGCTGAAGGGGAGGAGGAGGCCTTTATTTGAAGATAACAATTCTTGTGTTGTTATGTTCAAAAGTCTTATCTAGTAAGTTTCCCATAGCTCGCTATCTTTTTTTCCAAATTCTTCATGTACCCACTATCTGACAAATATAATAGAAGTAGCATTATTTACTCACCTAATATACCAAGAGCTGTTTTACAAATGGTTGGAGACTCATATGTATATTGGACTTAAAGCCAATGCCTGTAGTGGTGCCATAGGTTTAGATAAAGAACCAGGACGGAAGCAGATTTTGAGAGCTTTTGTGTGATGATAAATCGTGTAGACTTAGGATATCCAGACCTTGTACGTTTTCCAATGCGTAGCTATCATGTGTTGTACTATAGAATCAATACATTTTGTAAAAAAAAAAGTGCTTGTAAAGGGGTATACACTTCTGGGTGAATTAATTCTGTGTTTTCCTGTTTACTGTAAAAAAGTTGGGATTTGTTGGTATAGTTTTCAATTTTGTTTTATACTTGCACACATTTCATGTTAATGTTGTACTCTCATTTGATTTTGATTGGCTGTGTATAATCATGGAGATTTTATCTAGATTATTTTACTATATTTTATATGTTATTCTGTTACATTGAAGTTAGATGTACCTCAAATCATTATAGTTACATTGGTAATATGGTGAGATTGCTATCATATCACTGTGTCATTTCCATTATGTTCATCTAATTTCCAATGGAGATGTCTGGTCAGAAGTGGTTTGTTTGGTTCAGTTGCTGGGCCCTCCTTGGATATTGGTGCTTCATGTGAAGTGGAATAACTTAGGGTAGGTCCCTTTAGCTGGATTTGGTCAGGGCAATAAAGAGAGATGTAATGCTTATGTTATTGCTCCTCTCTCTCTCTCTCAAGGTAAAATTGTGTGGTCTGAGATGGTATCATGTTTGTTTTGGAGAAATACCACAGACCAATAACCTTGAAAGGTATTGGGAATAAAGAGGTCTGCTTTTTTCAAAATTCTGTGTAGGTGTCATAGTATGGCGCCATTTGCTGGTTAGGAAGTCACCTGATTTGATTTTAGTGATGGTGTTCACTGTGTTTTTTTAGTCTTTGAAACCAGTGACTCCACAGGGACTTGGTTTTGGTAAATTTGTCACCAGTCTCTACTTCTGTGTACCAGAGTAGTATGTGATAGCTGATAGCCAGGGGTTTGAAACTATTTTTTTAAGAATTCTGTACTGACTGGATTTCCACATTATGAGGTCCTAGGCTATAGGAACTTTAGTATTTGCTGCTATTTACAATAAGTGACACATAAGATTGGTAAAGACACCGATTTTGTAGATGGAGAGGAAAGGCTGAAGGGGAGGAGGAGGCCTTTATTTGAAGATAACAATTCTTGTGTTATGTTCAAAAGTCTTATCTAGTAAGTTTCCCATAGGAAGGTATTGGGAATAGAGACATATTTTTTTTTTCAAAATTCCATGTAGGTGTCGTGGTATGGCACCATTTGCTTGTTAGGAAGTCATATGAGTTTATTTTACATGATGGTGTTCATTATGTTATTTTAGTCTTTGAAGCCAGTGACTCCATAGGGACTTGTTTTTTGATTAAATTTGCCACCAGTCTCTACTTATTTGTCCCAGAGTAGTATGTGATATCTTATAGGCAGGGATTTGAAACTATTTTTTTAAGAATTCTGGACTGACTGGTTTCCTGGATGATGAGGTCTTAGGCTATGGGAACTTTACTGTCTGCTGATTTTTATAATAAGTAACGCAAAGAATTGGTAAAGACACCAATTTTGGAGATGGAGAGGAAAGGCTGAAGGGGAGGAGGAGGCCTTTATTTGAAGATAACAATTCTTGTGTTGTTATGTTCAAAAGTCTTATCTAGTAAGTTTCCCATAGCTCGCTATCTTTTTTTCCAAATTCTTCATGTACCCACTATCTGACAAATATAATTGAAGTAGCATTATTTACTCACCTAATATTCCAAGAGCTGTTTTACAAATGGTTGGAGACTCATATGTATATTGGACTTAAAGCCAATGCCTGTAGTGGTGCCATAGGTTTAGATAAAGAACCAGGACTGAAGCAGATTTTGAGAGCTTTTGTGTGATGATAAATTGTGTAGACTTAGGATATCCAGACCTTGTACGTTTTCCAATGCGTAGCTATCATTTGTTGTACTATAGAATCAATACATTTTGTAAAAAAAAAAAGTGCTTGTAAAGGGGTATACACTTCTGGGTGAATTAATTCTGTGTTTTCCTGTTTATTGTAAAAAAGTTGGACATTTTTTGGTATAGTTTTCAATTTTGTTTTATACTTGCACACATTTCATGTTAATGTTGTACTCTCATTTGATTTTGATTGGCTGTGTATAATCATGGAGATTTTATCTAGATTCTTTTACTATATTTTATATGTTATTCTGTTACATTGAAGTTAGATGTACCTCAAATCATTATAGTTACATTGGTAATATGGTGAGATTGCTATCATATCACTGTGTCATTTCCATTATGTTCATCTAATTTCCAATGGAGATGTCTGGTCAGAAGTGGTTTGTTTGGTTCAGTTGCTGGGCCCTCCTTGGATATTGGTGCTTCATGTGAAGTGGATTAACTTAGGGTAGGTCCCTTTAGCTGGATTTGGTCAGGGCAATAAAGAGAGATGTAATGCTTATGTTATTGCTCCTCTCTCTCAAGGTAAAATTGTGTGGTCTGAGATGGTATCATGTTTGTTTTGGAGAAATACCACAGACCAATAACCTTGAAAGGTATTGGGAATAAAGAGGTCTGCTTTTTTCAAAATTCTGTGTAGGTGTCATAGTATGGCGCCATTTGCTGGTTAGGAAGTCACCTGATTTGATTTTAGTGATGGTGTTCACTGTGTTTTTTTAGTCTTTGAAACCAGTGACTCCACAGGGACTTGGTTTTGGTAAATTTGTCACCAGTCTCTACTTCTGTGTACCAGAGTAGTATGTGATATCTGATAGCCAGGGGTTTGAAACAATTTTTTTAAGAATTCTGTACTGACTGGATTTCCGCATTATGAGGTCCTAGGCTATAGGAACTTTAGTATTTGCTGCTATTTACAATAAGTGACACATAAGATTGGTAAAGACACCAATTTTGGAGATGGAGAGGAAAGGCTGAAGGGGAGGAGGAGGCCTTTATTTGAAGATAACAATTCTTGTGTTATGTTCAAAAGTCTTATCTAGTAAGTTTCCCATAGGAAGGTATTGGGAATAGAGACATATTTTTTTTTCAAAATTCCATGTAGGTGTCGTGGTATGGCACCATTTGCTTGTTAGGAAGTCATATGAGTTTATTTTACATGATGGTGTTCATTATGTTATTTTAGTCTTTGAAGCCAGTGACTCCATAGGGACTTGTTTTTTGATTAAATTTGCCACCAGTCTCTACTTATTTGTCCCAGAGTAGTATGTGATATCTCATAGGCAGGGATTTGAAACTATTTTTTTAAGAATTCTGGACTGACTGGTTTCCTGGATGATGAGGTCTTAGGCTATGGGAACTTTACTGTCTGCTGATTTTTATAATAAGTAACGCAAAGAATTGGTAAAGACACCAATTTTGGAGATGGAGAGGAAAGGCTGAAGGGGAGAAGGAGGCCTTTATTTGATGATAACAATTCTTGTGTTGTTATGTTCAAAAGTCTTATCTAGTAAGTTTCCCATAGCTCGCTATCTTTTTTTCCAAATTCTTCATGTACCCACTATCTGACAAATATAATAGAAGTAGCATTATTTACTCACCTAATATTCCAAGAGCTGTTTTACAAATGGTTGGAGACTCATATGTATATTGGACTTAAAGCCAATGCCTGTAGTGGTGCCATAGGTTTAGATAAAGAACCAGGACTGAAGCAGATTTTGAGAGCTTTTGTGTGATGATAAATTGTGTAGACTTAGGATATCCAGACCTTGTACGTTTTCCAATGCGTAGCTATCATTTGTTGTACTATAGAATCAATACATTTTGTAAAAAAAAAAAGTGCTTGTAAAGGGGTATACACTTCTGGGTGAATTAATTCTGTGTTTTCCTGTTTATTGTAAAAAAGTTGGAAATTTTTTGGTATAGTTTTCAATTTTGTTTTATACTTGCACACATTTCATGTTAATGTTGTACTCTCATTTGATTTTGATTGGCTGTGTATAATCATGGAGATTTTATCTAGATTCTTTTACTATATTTTATATGTTATTCTGTTACATTGAAGTTAGATGTACCTCAAATCATTATAGTTACATTGGTAATATGGTGAGATTGCTATCATATCACTGTGTCATTTCCATTATGTTCATCTAATTTCCAATGGAGATGTCTGGTCAGAAGTGGTTTGTTTGGTTCAGTTGCTGGGCCCTCCTTGGATATTGGTGCTTCATGTGAAGTGGATTAACTTAGGGTAGGTCCCTTTAGCTGGATTTGGTCAGGGCAATAAAGAGAGATGTAATGCCTATGTTATTGCTCCTCTCTCTCAATGTAAAATTGTGTGGTCTGAGATGGTATCATGTTTGTTTTGGAGAAATACCACAGACCAATAACCTTGAAAGGTATTGGGAATAAAGAGGTCTGCTTTTTTCAAAATTCTGTGTAGGTGTCATAGTATAGCGCCATTTGCTGGTTAGGAAGTCACCTGATTTGATTTTAGTGATGGTGTTCACTGTGTTTTTTTAGTCTTTGAAACCAGTGACTCCACAGGGACTTGGTTTTGGTAAATTTGTCACCAGTCTCTACTTCTGTGTACCAGAGTAGTATGTGATATCTGATAGCCAGGGGTTTGAAACAATTTTTTTAAGAATTCTGTACTGACTGGATTTCTGCATTATGAGGTCCTAGGCTATAGGAACTTTAGTATTTGCTGCTATTTACAATAAGTGACACATAAGATTGGTAAAGACACCAATTTTGGAGATGGAGAGGAAAGGCTGAAGGGGAGGAGGAGGCCTTTATTTGAAGATAACAATTCTTGTGTTATGTTCAAAAGTCTTATCTAGTAAGTTTCCCATAGGAAGGTATTGGGAATAGAGACATATTTTTTTTTCAAAATTCCATGTAGGTGTCGTGGTATGGCACCATCTGCTTGTTAGGAAGTCATATGAGTTTATTTTACATGATGGTGTTCATTATGTTATTTTAGTCTTTGAAGCCAGTGACTCCATAGGGACTTGTTTTTTGATTAAATTTGCCACCAGTCTCTACTTATTTGTCCCAGAGTAGTATGTGATATCTCATAGGCAGGGATTTTAAACTATTTTTTTAAGAATTCTGGACTGACTGGTTTCCTGGATGATGAGGTCTTAGGCTATGGGAACTTTACTGTCTGCTGATTTTTATAATAAGTAACGCAAAGAATTGGTAAAGACACCAATTTTGGAGATGGAGAGGAAAGGCTGAAGGGGAGAAGGAGGCCTTTATTTGATGATAACAATTCTTGTGTTGTTATGTTCAAAAGTCTTATCTAGTAAGTTTCCCATAGCTCGCTATCTTTTTTTCCAAATTCTTCATGTACCCACTATCTGACAAATATAATAGAAGTAGCATTATTTACTCACCTAATATACCAAGAGCTGTTTTACAAATGGTTGGAGACTCATATGTATATTGGGCTTATAGCCAATGCCTGTAGTGGTGCCATAGGTTTAGATAAAGTACCAGGACTGAAGCAGATTTAGAGAGCTTTTATGTGATGATAAATTGTGTAGACTTAGGATATCCAGACCTTGTACGTTTTCCAATGCGTAGCCATCATGTGTTGTACTATAGAATCAATACATTTTGTAAAAAAAAAAAGTGCTTGTAAAGGGGTATACACTTCTGGGTGAATTAATTCTGTGTTTTCCTGTTTACTGTAAAAAAGTTGGGATTTTTTTGGTATAGTTTTCAATTTTGTTTTATACTTGCACACATTTCATGTTAATGTTGTACTCTCATTTGATTTTGATTGGCTGTGTATAATCATGGAGATTTTATCTAGATTATTTTACTATATTTTAAAATGTTATTCTGTTACATTGAAGTTAGATGTACCTCAAATCATTATAGTTACATTGGTAATATGGTGAGATTGCTATCATATCACTGTGTCATTTCCATTATGTTCATCTAATTTCCAATGGAGATGTCTGGTCAGAAGTGGTTTGTTTGGTTCAGTTGCTGGGCCCTCCTTGGATATTGGTGCTTCATGTGAAGTGGAATAACTTAGGGTAGGTCCCTTTAGCTGGATTTGGTCAGGGCAATAAAGAGAGATGTAATGCTTATGTTATTGCTCCTCTCTCTCTCAAGGTAAAATTGTGTGGTCTGAGATGGTATCATGTTTGTTTTGGAGAAATACCACAGACCAATAACCTTGAAAGGTATTGGGAATAAAGAGGTCTGCTTTTTTCAAAATTCTGTGTAGGTGTCATAGTATGGCGCCATTTGCTGGTTAGGAAG
The DNA here is from genome assembly GCF_050947455.1 of Rhinoderma darwinii. NCBI lineage: Eukaryota > Metazoa > Chordata > Amphibia > Anura > Rhinodermatidae > Rhinoderma > Rhinoderma darwinii. The sequence continues at coordinate 114,219 of NW_027461711.1, forward strand.
TCACCTGATTTGATTTTAGTGATGGTGTTCACTGTGTTTTTTTAGTCTTTGAAACCAGTGACTCCACAGGGACTTGGTTTTGGTAAATTTGTCACCAGTCTCTACTTCTGTGTACCAGAGTAGTATGTGATATCTGATAGCCAGGGGTTTGAAACAATTTTTTTAAGAATTCTGTACTGACTGGATTTCCGCATTATGAGGTCCTAGGCTATAGGAACTTTAGTATTTGCTGCTATTTACAATAAGTGACACATAAGATTGGTAAAGACACCAATTTTGGAGATGGAGAGGAAAGGCTGAAGGGGAGGAGGAGGCCTTTATTTGAAGATAACAATTCTTGTGTTGTTATGTTCAAAAGTCTTATCTAGTAAGTTTCCCATAGGAAGGTATTGGGAATAGAGACATATTTTTTTTTCAAAATTCCATGTAGGTGTCGTGGTATGGCACCATTTGCTTGTTAGGAAGTCATATGAGTTTATTTTACATGATGGTGCTCATTATGTTATTTTAGTCTTTGAAGCCAGTGACTCCATAGGGACTTGTTTTTTGATTAAATTTGCCACCAGTCTCTACTTATTTGTCCCAGAGTAGTATGTGATATCTCATAGGCAGGGATTTGAAACTATTTTTTTAAGAATTCTGGACTGACTGGTTTCCTGGATGATGAGGTCTTAGGCTATGGGAACTTTACTGTCTGCTGATTTTTATAATAAGTAACGCAAAGAATTGGTAAAGACACCAATTTTGGAGATGGAGAGGAAAGGCTGAAGGGGAGGAGGAGGCCTTTATTTGAAGATAACAATTCTTGTGTTGTTATGTTCAAAAGTCTTATCTAGTAAGTTTCCCATAGCTCGCTATCTTTTTTTCCAAATTCTTCATGTACCCACTATCTGACAAATATAATAGAAGTAGCATTATTTACTCACCTAATATACCAAGAGCTGTTTTACAAATGGTTGGAGACTCATATGTATATTGGGCTTAAAGCCAATGCCTGTAGTGGTGCCATATGTTTAGATAAAGAACCAGGACTGAAGCAGATTTTGAGAGCTTTTATGTGATGATAAATTGTGTAGACTTAGGATATCCAGACCTTGTACGTTTTCCAATGCATAGCCATCATGTGTTGTACTATAGAATCAATACATTTTGTAAAAAAAAAAGTGCTTGTAAAGGGGTATACACTTCTGGGTGAATTAATTCTGTGTTTTCCTGTTTATTGTAAAAAAGTTGGAAATTTTTTGGTATAGTTTTCAATTTTGTTTTATACTTGCACACATTTCATGTTAATGTTGTACTCTCATTTGATTTTGATTGGCTGTGTATAATCATGGAGATTTTATCTAGATTATTTTACTATATTTTATATGTTATTCTGTTACATTGAAGTTAGATGTACCTCAAATCATTATAGTTACATTGGTAATATGGTGAGATTGCTATCATATCACTGTGTAATTTCCATTTTGTTCATCTAATTTCCAATGGAGATGTCTGGTCAGAAGTGGTTTGTTTGGTTCAGTTGCTGGGCCCTCCTTGGATATTGGTGCTTCATGTGAAGTGGAATAACTTAGGGTAGGTCCCTTTAGCTGGATTTGGTCAGGGCAATAAAGAGAGATGTAATGCTTATGTTATTGCTCCTCTCTCTCTCAAGGTAAAAATGTGTGGTCTGAGATGGTATCATGTTTGTTTTGGAGAAATACCACAGACCAATAACCTTGAAAGGTATTGGGAATAAAGAGGTCTGCTTTTTTCAAAATTCTGTGTAGGTGTCATAGTATGGCGCCATTTGCTGGTTAGGAAGTCACCTGATTTGATTTTAGTGATGGTGTTCACTGTGTTTTTTTAGTCTTTGAAACCAGTGACTCCACAGGGACTTGGTTTTGGTAAATTTGTCACCAGTCTCTACTTCTGTGTACCAGAGTAGTGTGTGATATCTGATAGCCAGGGGTTTTAAACTATTTTTTTAAGAATTCTGTACTGACTGGATTTCCGGATTATGAGGTCCTAGGCTATAGGAACTTTAGTATTTGCTGCTATTTACAATACGTGACACATAAGATTGGTAAAGACACCAATTTTGGAGATGGAGAGGCAAAGCTGAAGGGGAGGAGGAGGACTTTATTTGAAGATAACAATTCTTGTGTTGTTATGTTCAAAAGTCTTATCTAGTAAGTTTCCCATAGGAAGGTATTGGGAATAGAGACATATTTTTTTTTCAAAATTCCATGTAGGTGTCGTGGTATGGCACCATTTGCTTGTTAGGAAGTCATATGAGTTTATTTTACATGATGGTGTTCATTATGTTATTTTAGTCTTTGAAGCGAGTGACTCCATAGGGACTTGTTTTTTGATTAAATTATAAACCAGTCTCTACTTATTTTTCCCAGAGTAGTATGTGATATCTCATAGGCAGGGATTTGAAACTATTTTTTTAAGAATTCTGGACTGACTGGTTTCCTGGATGATGAGGTCTTAGGCTATGGGAACTTTACTGTCTACTGATTTTTATAATAAGTAACGCAAAGAATTTGTAAAGACACCAATTTTGGAGATGGAGAGGAAAGGCTGAAGGGGAAGAGGAGGCCTTTATTTGAAGATAACAATTCTTGTGTTGTTATGTTCAAAAGTCTTATCTAGTAAGTTTCCCATAGCTCGCTATCTTTTTTTCCAAATTCTTCATGTACCCACTATCTGACAAATATAATATAAGTAGCATTATTTACTCACCTAATATACCAAGAGCTGTTTTACAAATGGTTGGAGACTCATATGTATATTGGGCTTAAAGCCAATGCCTGTAGTGGTGCCATAGGTTTAGATAAAGAACCAGGACTGAAGCAGATTTTGAGAGCTTTTGTGTGATGATAAATTGTGTAGACTTAGGATATCCAGACCTTGTATGTTTTCCAATGCATAGCTATCATGTGTTGTACTATAGAATCAATACATTTTGTAAAAAAAAAAGTGCTTGTAAAGGGGTATACACTTCTGGGTAAATTAATTCTGTGTTTTCCTGTTTATTGTAAAAAAGTTGGAAATTTTTTGGTATAGTTTTCAATTTTGTTTTATACTTGCACACATTTCATGTTAATGTTGTACTCTCATTTGATTTTGATTGGCTGTGTATAATCATGGAGATTTTATCTAGATTCTTTTACTATATTTTATATGTTATTCTGTTACATTGAAGTTAGATGTACCTCAAATCATTATAGTTAAATTGGTAATATGGTGAGATTGCTATCATATCACTGTGTCATTTCCATTATGTTCATCTAATTTCCAATGGAGATGTCTGGTCAGAAGTGCTTTGTTTGGTTCAGTTGCTGGGCCCTCCTTGGATATTGGTGCTTCATGTGAAGTGGAATAACTTAGGGTAGGTCCCTTTAGCTGGATTTGATCAGGGCAATAAAGAGAGATGTAATGCTTATGTTATTGCTCCTCTCTCTCAAGGTAAAATTGTGTGGTCTGAGATGGTATCATGTTTGTTTTGGAGAAATACCACAGACCAATAACCTTGAAAGGTATTGGGAATAAAGAGGTCTGCTTTTTTCAAAATTCTGTGTAGGTGTCATAGTATGGCGCCATTTGCTGGTTAGGAAGTCATCTGATTTGATTTTAGTGATGGTGTTCACTGTGTTTTTTTAGTCTTTGAAACCAGTGACTCCACAGGGACTTGGTTTTGGTAAATTTGTCACCAGTCTCTACTTCTGTGTACCAGAGTAGTATGAGATATCTGATAGCCAGGGGTTTGAAACTATTTTTTTAAGAATTCTGTACTGACTGGATTTCCGCATTATGAGGTCATAGGCTATAGGAACTTTAGTATTTGCTGCTATTTACAATAAGTGACACATAAGATTGGTAAAGACACCAATTTTGGAGATGGAGAGGCAAGGCTGAAGGGGAGGAGGAGGCCTTTATTTGAAGATAACAATTCTTGTGTTGTTATGTTCAAAAGTCTTATCTAGTAAGTTTCCCATAGGAAGGTATTGGGAATAGAGACATATTTTTTTTTCAAAATTCCATGTAGGTGTCGTGGTATGGCACCATTTGCTTGTTAGGAAGTCATATGAGTTTATTTCACATGATGGTGTTCATTATGTTATTTTAGTCTTTGAAGCCAGTGACTCCATAGGGACTTGTTTTTTGATTAAATTTGCCACCAGTCTCTACTTATTTGTCCCAGAGTAGTATGTGATATCTCATAGGCAGGGATTTGAAACTATTTTTTTAAGAATTCTGGACTGACTGGTTTCCTGGATGATGAGGTCTTAGGCTATGGGAACTTTACTGTCTGCTGATTTTTATAATAAGTAACGCAAAGAATTGGTAAAGACACCAATTTTGGAGATGGAGAGGGAAGGCTGAAGGGGAGGAGGAGGCCTTTATTTGAAGATAAAAATTCTTGTGTTGTTATGTTCAAAAGTCTTATCTAGTAAGTTTCCCATAGCTCGCTATCTTTTTTTTTCAAAATTCTTCATGTACCCACTATCTGACAAATATAATAGAAGTAGCATTATTTACTCACCTAATATACCAAGAGCTGTTTTACAAATGGTTGGAGACTCATATGTATATTGGGCTTAAAGCCAATGCCTGTAGTGGTGCCATATGTTTAGATAAAGAACCAGGACTGAAGCAGATTTTGAGAGCTTTTATGTGATGATAAATTGTGTAGACTTAGGATATCCAGACCTTGTACGTTTTCCAATGCATAGCTATCATGTGTTGTACTATAGAATCAATACATTTTGTAAAAAAAAAAGTGCTTGTAAAGGGGTATACACTTCTGGGTGAATTAATTCTGTGTTTTCCTGTTTACTGTAAAAAAGTTGGGATTTTTTTGGTATAGTTTTCAATTTTGTTTTATACTTGCACACATTTCATGTTAATGTTGTACTCTCATTTGATTTTGATTGGCTGTGTATAATCATGGAGATTTTATCTAGATTATTTTACTATATTTTATATGTTATTCTGTTACATTGAAGTTAGATGTACCTCAAATCATTATAGTTACATTGGTAATATGGTGAGATTGCTATCATATCACTGTGTCATTTCCATTATGTTCATCTAATTTCCAATGGAGATGTCTGGTCAGAAGTGGTTTGTTTGGTTCAGTTGCTGGGCCCTCCTTGGATATTGGTGCTTCATGTGAAGTGGAATAACTTAGGGTAGGTCCCTTTAGCTGGATTTGGTCAGGGCAATAAAGAGAGATGTAATGCTTATGTTATTGCTCCTCTCTCTCAAGGTAAAATTGCGTGGTCTGAGATGGTATCATGTTTGTTTTGGAGAAATACCACAGACCAATAACCTTGAAAGGTATTGGGAATAAAGAGGTCTGCTTTTTTCAAAATTCTGTGTAGGTGTCATAGTATGGCGCCATTTGCTGGTTAGGAAGTCACCTGATTTGATTTTAGTGATTGTGTTCACTGTGTTTTTTTAGTCTTTGAAACCAGTGACTCCACAGCGACTTGGTTTTGGTAAATTTGTCACCAGTCTCTACTTCTGTGTACCAGAGTAGTATGTGATATCTGATAGCCAGGGGTTTGAAACTATTTTTTTAAGAATTCTGTACTGACTGGATTTCCGCATTATGAGGTCATAGGCTATAGGAACTTTAGTATTTGCTGCTATTTACAATAAGTGACACATAAGATTGGTAAAGACACAAATTTTGGAGATGGAGAGGCAAGGCTGAAGGGGAGGAGGAGGCCTTTATTTGAAGATAACAATTCTTGTGTTGTTATGTTCAAAAGTCTTATCTAGTAAGTTTCCCATAGGAAGGTATTGGGAATAGGGAAATATTTTTTTTTCAAAATTCCATGTAGGTGTCGTGGTATGGCACCATTTGCTTGTTAGGAAGTCATATGAGTTTATTTTACATGATGGTGTTCATTATGTTATTTTAGTCTTTGAAGCGAGTGACTCCATAGGGACTTGTTTTTTGATTAAATTTGCCACCAGTCTCTACTTATTTTTCCCAGAGTAGTATGTGATATCTCATAGGCAGGGATTTGAAACTATTTTTTTAAGAATTCTGGACTGACTGGTTTCCTGGATGATGAGGTCTTAGGCTATGGGAACTTTACTGTCTGCTGATTTTTATAATAAGTAACGCAAAGAATTGGTAAAGACACCAATTTTTGAGATGGAGAGGAAAGGCTGAAGGGGAGGAGGAGGATTTTATTTGAAGATAACAATTCTTGTGTTGTTATGTTCAAAAGTCTTATCTAGTAAGTTTCCCATAGCTCGCTATCTTTTTTTCCAAATTTTTCATGTACCCACTATCTGACAAATATAATAGAAGTAGCATTATTTACTCACCTAATATACCAAGAGCTGTTTTACAAATGGTTGGAGACTCATATGTATATTGGGCTTAAAGCCAATGCCTGTAGTGGTGCCATAGGTTTAGATAAAGAACCAGGACTGAAGCAGATTTTGAGAGCTTTTGTGTGATGATAAATTGTGTAGACTTAGGATATCCAGACCTTGTACGTTTTCCAATGCATAGCTATCATGTGTTGTACTATAGATTCAATACATTTTGTAAAAAAAAGTGCTTGTAAAGGGGTATACACTTCTGGGTGAATTAATTCTGTGTTTTCCTGTTTACTGTAAAAAAGTTGGGATTTGTTGGTATAGTTTTCAATTTTGTTTTATACTTGCACACATTTCATGTTAATGTTGTACTCTCATTTGATTTTGATTGGCTGTGTATAATCATGGAGATTTTATCTAGATTCTTTTACTATATTTTATATGTTATTCTGTTACATTGAAGTTAGATGTACCTCAAATCATTATAGTTACATTGGTAATATGGTGAGATTGCTATCATATCACTGTGTCATTTCCATTATGTTCATCTAATTTCCAATGGAGATGTCTGGTCAGAAGTGGTTTGTTTGGTTCAGTTGCTGGGCCCTCCTTGGATATTGGTGCTTCATGTGAAGTGGATTAACTTAGGGTAGGTCCCTTTAGCTAGATTTGGTCAGGGCAATACAGAGAGATGTAATGCTTATGTTATTGCTCCTCTTTTTCATGGTAAAATTGTGTGGTCTGAGATGGTATCATGTTTGTTTTGGAGAAATACTACAGACCGATAACCTTGAAAGGTATTGGGAATAAAGAGGTCTGCTTTTTTCAAAATTCTGTGTAGGTGTCATAGTATGGCGCCATTTGCTGGTTAGGAAGTCATCTGATTTGATTTTAGTGATGGTGTTCACTGTGTTTTTTTAGTCTTTGAAACCAGTGACTCCACAGGGACTTGGTTTTGGTAAATTTGTCACCAGTCTCTACTTCTGTGTACCAGAGTAGTATGTGATATCTGATAGCCAGGGGTTTGAAACTATTTTTTTTAAGAATTCTGTACTGACTGGATTTCCGGATTATGAGGTCCTAGGCTATAGGAACTTTAGTATTTGCTGCTATTTACAATAAGTGACACATAAGATTGGTAAAGACACCAATTTTGGAGATGGAGAGGCAAGGCTGAAGGGGAGGAGGAGGCCTTCATTTGAAGATAACAATTGTTGTGTTGTTATGTTCAAAAGTCTTATCTAGTAAGTTTCCCATAGGAATGTATTGGGAATAGAGACATATTTTTTTTTCAAAATTCCATGTAGGTGTCGTGGTATGGCACCATTTGCATGTTAGGAAGTCATATTAATTTATTTTACATGATGGTGTTCATTATGTTATTTTAGTCTTTAAAGCCAGTGACTCCATAGGGACTTGTTTTTTGATTAAATTTGCCACCAGTCTCTACTTATTTGTCCCAGAGTAGTATGTGATATCTCATAGGCAGGGATTTGAAACTATTTTTTTAAGAATTCTGGACTGACTGGTTTCCTGGATGATGAGGTCTTAGGCTATGGGAACTTTACTGTCTGCTGATTTTTATAATAAGTAACGCAAAGAATTGGTAAAGACACCAATTTTGGAGATGGAGAGGAAAGGCTGAAGGGGAGGAGGAGGCCTTTATTTGAAGATAACAATTCTTGTGTTGTTATGTTCAAAAGTCTTATCTAGTAAGTTTCCCATAGCTTGCTATCTTTTTTTCCAAATTCTTCATGTACCCACTATCTGACAAATATAATAGAAGTAGCATTATTTACTCACCTAATATACCAAGAGCTGTTTTACAAATGGTTGGAGACTCATATGTATATTGGGCTAAAAGCCAATGCCTGTAGTGGTGCCATAGGTTTAGATAAAGAACCAGGACTGAAGCAGATTTTGAGAGCTTTTGTGTGATGATAAATTGTGTAGACTTAGGAAATCCACACCTTGTATGTTTTCCAATGCATAGCTATCATGTGTTGTACTATAGAATCAATAAATTTTGTCAAAAAAAAAGTGCTTGTAAAGGGGTATACACTTCTGGGTGAATTAATGTTTTCCTGTTTACTGTAAAAAAGTTGGGATTTGTTGGTATAGTTTTCAATTTTGTTTTATACTTGCACACATTTCATGTTAATGTTGTACTCTCATTTGATTTTGATTGGCTGTGTATAATCATGGAGATTTTATCTAGATTATTTTACTATATTTTATATGTTATTCTGTTACATTGAAGTTAGATGTACCTCAAATCATTATAGTTACATTGGTAATATGGTGAGATTGCTATCATATCACTGTGTCATTTCCATTATGTTCATCTAATTTCCAATGGAGATGTCTGGTCAGAAGTGGTTTGTTTGGTTCAGTTGCTGGGCCCTCCTTGGATATTGGTGCTTCATGTGAAGTGGAATAACTTAGGGTAGGTCCCTTTAGCTAGATTTGGTCAGGGCAATAAAGAGAGATGTAATGCTTATGTTATTGCTCCTCTCTCTCAAGGTAAAATTGTGTGGTCTGAGATGGTATCATGTTTGTTTTGGAGAAATACTACAGACCAATAACCTTGAAAGGTATTGGGAATAAAGAGGTCTGCTTTTTTCAAAATTCTGTGTAGGTGTCATAGTATGGCGCCATTTGCTGGTTAGGAAGTCATCTGATTTGATTTTAGTGATGGTGTTCACTGTGTTTTTTTTAGTCTTTGAAACCAGTGACTCCACAGGGACTTGGTTTTGGTAAATTTGTCACCAGTCTCTACTTCTGTGTACCAGAGTAGTATGTGATATCTGATAGCCAGGGGTTTGAAACTATTTTTTTAAGAATTCTGTACTGACTGGATTTCCGGATTATGAGGTCCTAGGCTATAGGAACTTTAGTATTTGCTGCTATTTACAATAAGTGACACAAAAGATTGGTAAAGACACCAATTTTGGAGATGGAAAGGCAAGGCTGAAGGGGAGGAGGAGGCCTTTATTTGAACATAACAATTCTTGTGTTGTTATGTTCAAAAGTCTTACCTAGTAAGTTTCCCATAGGAAGGTATTGGGAATAGAGACATATTTTTTTTTCAAAATTCCATGTTGGTGTCGTGGTATGGCACCATTTGCATGTTAGGAAGTCATATGAATTTATTTTACATGATTGTGTTCATTATGTTATTTTAGTCTTTGAAGCCAGTGACTCCACAGGGACTTGTTTTTTGATTAAATTTGCCACCAGTCTCTACTTATTTGTCCCAGAGTAGTATGTGATATCTCATAGGCAGGGATTTGAAACTATTTTTTTAAGAATTCTGGACTGACTGGTTTCCTGGATGATGAGGTCTTAGGATATGGGAACTTTACTGTCTGCTGATTTTTATAATAATTAACGCAAAGAATTGGTAAAGACACCAATTTTGGAGATGGAGAGGAAAGGCTGAAGGGGAGGAGGAGGCCTTTATTTGAAGATAACAATTCTTGTGTTGTTATGTTCAAAAGTCTCATCTAGTAAGTTTCCCATAGGAAGGTATTGGGAATAGAGACATATTTTTTTTTCAAAATTCCATGTAGGTGTCGTGGTATGGCACCATTTGCTTGTTAGGAAGTCATATAAGTTTATTTTACATGATGGTGTTCATTATGTTATTTTAGTCTTTGAAGCCAGTGACTCCATAGGGACTTGTTTTTTGATTAAATTTGCCACCAGTCTCTACTTATTTGTCCCAGAGTAGTATGTGATATCTCATAGGCAGGGATTTGAAACAATTTTTTTAAGAATTCTGGACTGACTGGTTTCCTGGATGATGAGGTCTTAGGATATGGGAACTTTACTGTCTGCTGATTTTTATAATAAGTAACGCAAAGAATTGGTAAAGACACCAATTTTGGAGATGGAGAGGAAAGGCTGAAGGGGAGGAGGAGGCCTTTATTTGAAGATAACAATTCTAGTGTTGTTATGTTCAAAAGTCTTATCTAGTAAGTTTCCCATAGCTCGCTATCTTTTTTTCCAAATTCTTCATGTACCCACTATCTGACAAATATAATAGAAGTAGCATTATTTACTCACCTAATATTCCAAGAGCTGTTTTACAAATGGTTGGAGACTCATATGTATATTGAGCTTAAAGCCAATGCCTGTAGTGGTGCCATAGGTTTAGATAAAGAACCAGGACTGAAGCAGATTTTGAGAGCTTTTGTGTGATGATAAATTGTGTAGACTTAGGATATCCAGACCTTGTACGTTTTCCAATGCGTAGCTATCATGTGTTGTACTATAGAATCAATACATTTTGTTAAAAAAAAGTGCTTGTAAAGGGGTATACACTTCTGGGTGAATTAATTCTGTGTTTTCCTGTTTATTGTAAAAAAGTTGGACATTTTTTGGTATAGTTTTCAATTTTGTTTTATGCTTGCACACATTTCATGTTAATGTTGTACTCTAATTTGATTTTGATTGGCTGTGTATAATCATGGAGATTTTATCTAGATTCTTTTACTATATTTTATATGTTATTCTGTTACATTGAAGTTAGATGTACCTCAAATCATTATAGTTACATTGGTAATATGGTGAGATTGCTATCATATCACTGTGTCATTTCCATTATGTTCATCTAATTTCCAATGGAGATGTCTGGTCAGAAGTGGTTTGTTTGGTTCAGTTGCTGGGCCCTCCTTGGATATTGGTGCTTCATGTGAAGTGGAATAACTTAGGGTAGGTCCCTTTTGCTGGATTTGGTCAAGGCAATAAAGAGAGATGTAATGCTTATGTTATTGCTCCTCTCTCTCAAGGTAAAATTGTGTGGTCTGAGATGGTATCATGTTTGTTTTGGAGAAATACCACAGACCAATAACCTTAAAAGGTATTGGGAATAAAGAGGTCTGCTTTTTTCAAAATTCTGTGTAGGTGTCATAGTATGGCGCCATTTGCTGGTTAGGAAGTCATCTGATTTTATTTTAGTGATGGTGTTCACTGTTTTTTTTTAGTCTTTGAAACTAGTGACTCCACAGGGACTTGGTTTTGGTAAATTTGTCACCAGTCTCTACTTCTGTGTACCAGAGTAGTATGTGATATCTGATAGCCAAGGGTTTGAAACTATTTTTTTAAGAATTCTGTACTGACTGGATTTCCGGATTATGAGGTCCTAGGCTATAGGAACTTTAGTATTTGCTGCTATTTACAATAAGTGACACATAAGATTGGTAAAGACACCAATTTTGGAGATGGAGAGGCAAGGCTGAAGGGGAGGAGGAGGCCTTTATTTGAAGATAACAATTCTTGTGTTGTTATGTTCAAAAGTCTTATCTAGTAAGTTTCCCATAGGAAGGTATTGGGAATAGAGACATATTTTTATTTTCAAAATTCCATGTAGGTGTCGTGGTATGGCACCATTTGCTTGTTAGGAAGTCATATGAGTTTATTTTACATGATGGTGTTCATTATGTTATTTTAGTCTTTGAAGCCAGTGACTCCATAGGGACTTGTTTTTTTATTAAATTTGCCACCAGTCTCTACTTATTTGTCCCAGAGTAGTATGTGATATCTCATAGGCAGGGATTTGAAACTATTTTTTTAAGAATTCTGGACTGACTGGTTTCCTGGATGATGAGGTCTTAGGCTATGGGAACTTTACTGTCTGCTGATTTTTATAATAAGTAACGCAAAGAATTGGTAAAGACACCAATTTTGGAGATGGAGAGGAAAGGCTGAAGGGGAGGAGGAGGCCTTTATTTGAAGATAACAATTCTTGTGCTGTTATGTTCAAAAGTCTTATCTAGTAAGTTTCCCATAGCTCGCTATCTTTTTTTCCAAATTCTTCATGTACCCACTATCTGACAAATATAATAGAAGTAGCATTATTTACTCACCTAATATACCAAGAGCTGTTTTACAAATGTTTGGAGACTCATATGTATATTGGGCTTAAAGCCAATGCCTGTAGTGGTGCCATAGGTTTAGATAAAGAACCAGGACTGAAGCAGATTTTGAGAGCTTTTGTGTGATGATAAATTGTGTAGACTTAGGATATCCAGACCTTGTACGTTTTCCAATGCATAGCTATCATGTGTTGTACTATAGAATCGATACATTTTGTAAAAAAAAAGTGCTTGTAAAGGGGTATACACTTCTGGGTGAATTAATTCTGTGTTTTCCTGTTTACTGTAAAAAAGTTGGGATTTTTTGGTATAGTTTTCAATTTTGTTTTATACTTGCACACATTTCATGTTAATGTTGTACTCTCATTTGATTTTGATTGGCTGTGTATAATCATGGAGATTTTATCTAGATTCTTTTAATATATTTTATATGTTATTCTGTTACATTGAAGTTAGATGTACCTCAAATCATTATAGTTACATTGGTAATATGGTGAGATTGCTATCATATCACTGTGTCATTTCCATTATGTTCATCTAATTTCCAATGGAGATGTCTGGTCAGAAGTGGTTTGTTTGGTTCAGTTGCTGGGCCCTCCTTGGATATTGGTGCTTCATGTGATGTGGAATTACTTAGGGTAGGTCCCTTTTGCTGGATTTGGTGAGGGCAATAAAGAGAGATGTAATGCTTATGTTATTGCTCCTCTCTCTCAAGGTAAAATTGTGTGGTCTGAGATGGTATCATGTTTGTTTTGGAGAAATACCACAGACCAATAACCTTAAAAGGTATTGGGAATAAAGAGGTCTGCTTTTTTCAAAATTCTGTGTAGGTGTCATAGTATGGCGCCATTTGCTGGTTAGGAAGTCATCTGATTTGATTTTAGTGATGGTGTTCACTGTGTTTTTTTAGTCTTTGAAACCAGTGACTCCACAGGGACTTGGTTTTGGTAAATTTGTCACCAGTCTCTACTTCTGTGTACCAGAGTAGTATGTGATATCTGATAGCCAGGGGTTTGAAACTATTTTTTTAAGAATTCTGTACTGACTGGATTTCCGGATTATGAGGTCCTAGGCTATAGGAACTTTAGTATTTGCTGCTATTTACAATAAGTGACACATAAGATTGGTAAAGACACCAATTTTGGAGATGGAGAGGCAAGGCTGAAGGGGAGGAGGAGGCCTTCATTTGAAGATAACAATTGTTGTGTTGTTATGTTCAAAAGTCTTATCTAGTAAGTTTCCCATAGGAAAGTATTGGGAATAGAGACATATTTTTTTTTCAAAATTCCATGTAGGTGTCGTGGTATGGCACCATTTGCATGTTAGGAAGTCATATTAATTTATTTTACATGATGGTGTTCATTATGTTATTTTAGTCTTTAAAGCCAGTGACTCCATAGGGACTTGTTTTTTGATTAAATTTGCCACCAGTCTCTACTTATTTGTCCCAGAGTAGTATGTGATATCTCATAGGCAGGGATTTGAAACTATTTTTTTAAGAATTCTGGACTGACTGGTTTCCTGGATGATGAGGTCTTAGGCTATGGGAACTTTACTGTCTGCTGATTTTTATAATAAGTAACGCAAAGAATTGGTAAAGACACCAATTTTGGAGATGGAGAGGAAAGGCTGAAGGGGAGGAGGAGGCCTTTATTTGAAGATAACAATTCTTGTGTTGTTATGTTCAAAAGTCTTATCTAGTAAGTTTCCCATAGCTCGCTATCTTTTTTTCCAAATTCTTCATGTACCCACTATCTGACAAATATAATTGAAGTAGCATTATTTACTCACCTAATATTCCAAGAGCTGTTTTACAAATGGTTGGAGACTCATATGTATATTGGGCTTAAAGCCAATGCCTGTAGTGGGGCCATAGGTTTAGATAAAGAACCAGGACTGAAGCAGATTTTGAGAGCTTTTGTGTGATGATAAATTGTGTAGACTTAGGATATCCAGACCTTGTACGTTTTCCAATGCATAGCTATCATGTGTTGTACTATAGAATCGATACATTTTGTAAAAAAAAAAGTGCTTGTAAAGGGGTATACACTTCTGGGTGAATTAATTCTGTTTTCCTGTTTACTGTAAAAAAGTTGGGATTTTTTGGTATAGTTTTCAATTTTGTTTTATACTTGCACACATTTCATGTTAATGTTGTACTCTCATTTGATTTTGATTGGCTGTGTATAATCATGGAGATTTTATCTAGATTATTTTACTATATTTTATACGTTATTCTGTTACATTGAAGTTAGATGTACCTCAAATCATTATAGTTACATTGGTAATATGGTGAGATTGCTATCATATCACTGTGTCATTTCCATTATGTTCATCTAATTTCCAATGGAGATGTCTGGTCAGAAGTGGTTTGTTTGGTTCAGTTGCTGGGCCCTCCTTGGATATTGGTGCTTCATGTGAAGTGGAATAACTTAGGGTAGGTCCCTTTTGCTGGATTTGGTCAAGGCAATAAAGAGAGATGTAATGCTTATGTTATTGCTCCTCTCTCTCAAGGTAAAATTGTGTGGTCTGAGATGGTATCATGTTTGTTTTGGAGAAATACCACAGACCAATAACCTTAAAAGGTATTGGGAATAAAGAGGTCTGCTTTTTTCAAAATTCTGTGTAGGTGTCATAGTATGGCGCCATTTGCTGGTTAGGAAGTCATCTGATTTTATTTTAGTGATGGTGTTCACTGTTTTTTTTTAGTCTTTGAAACTAGTGACTCCACAGGGACTTGGTTTTGGTAAATTTGTCACCAGTCTCTACTTCTGTGTACCAGAGTAGTATGTGATATCTGATAGCCAAGGGTTTGAAACTATTTTTTTAAGAATTCTGTACTGACTGGATTTCCGGATTATGAGGTCCTAGGCTATAGGAACTTTAGTATTTGCTGCTATTTACAATAAGTGACACATAAGATTGGTAAAGACACCAATTTTGGAGATGGAGAGGCAAGGCTGAAGGGGAGGAGGAGGCCTTTATTTGAAGATAACAATTCTTGTGTTGTTATGTTCAAAAGTCTTATCTAGTAAGTTTCCCATAGGAAGGTATTGGCAATAGAGACATATTTTTATTTTCAAAATTCCATGTAGGTGTCGTGGTATGGCACCATTTGCTTGTTAGGAAGTCATATGAGTTTATTTTACATGATGGTGTTCATTATGTTATTTTAGTCTTTGAAGCCAGTGACTCCATAGGGACTTGTTTTTTTATTAAATTTGCCACCAGTCTCTACTTATTTGTCCCAGAGTAGTATGTGATATCTCATAGGCAGGGATTTGAAACTATTTTTTTAAGAATTCTGGACTGACTGGTTTCCTGGATGATGAGGTCTTAGGCTATGGGAACTTTACTGTCTGCTGATTTTTATAATAAGTAACGCAAAGAATTGGTAAAGACACCAATTTTGGAGATGGAGAGGAAAGGCTGAAGGGGAGGAGGAGGCCTTTATTTGAAGATAACAATTCTTGTGCTGTTATGTTCAAAAGTCTTATCTAGTAAGTTTCCCATAGCTCGCTATCTTTTTTTCCAAATTCTTCATGTACCCACTATCTGACAAATATAATAGAAGTAGCATTATTTACTCACCTAATATACCAAGAGCTGTTTTACAAATGTTTGGAGACTCATATGTATATTGGGCTTAAAGCCAATGCCTGTAGTGGTGCCATAGGTTTAGATAAAGAACCAGGACTGAAGCAGATTTTGAGAGCTTTTGTGTGATGATAAATTGTGTAGACTTAGGATATCTAGACCTTGTACGTTTTCCAATGCATAGCTATCATGTGTTGTACTATAGAATCGATACATTTTGTAAAAAAAAAGTGCTTGTAAAGGGGTATACACTTCTGGGTGAATTAATTCTGTGTTTTCCTGTTTACTGTAAAAAAGTTGGGATTTTTTTTTGGTATAGTTTTCAATTTTGTTTTATACTTGCACACATTTCATGTTAATGTTGTACTCTCATTTGATTTTGATTGGCTGTGTATAATCATGGAGATTTTATCTAGATTCTTTTAATATATTTTATATGTTATTCTGTTACATTGAAGTTAGATGTACCTCAAATCATTATAGTTACATTGGTAATATGGTGAGATTGCTATCATATCACTGTGTCATTTCCATTATGTTCATCTAATTTCCAATGGAGATGTCTGGTCAGAAGTGGTTTGTTTGGTTCAGTTGCTGGGCCCTCCTTGGATATTGGTGCTTCATGTGATGTGGAATTACTTAGGGTAGGTCCCTTTTGCTGGATTTGGTGAGGGCAATAAAGAGAGATGTAATGGTTATGTTATTGCTCCTCTCTCTCAAGGTAAAATTGTGTGGTCTGAGATGGTATCATGTTTGTTTTGGAGAAATACCACAGACCAATAACCTTAAAAGGTATTGGGAATAAAGAGGTCTGCTTTTTTCAAAATTCTGTGTAGGTGTCATAGTATGGCGCCATTTGCTGGTTAGGAAGTCATCTGATTTTATTTTAGTGATGGTGTTCACTGTTTTTTTTTTAGTCTTTGAAACCAGTGACTCCACAGGGACTTGGTTTTGGTAAATTTGTCACCAGTCTCTACTTCTGTGTACCAGAGTAGTATGTGATATCTGATAGCCAGGGGTTTGAAACTATTTTTTCAAGAATTCTGTACTGACTGGATTTCCGGATTATGAGGTCCTAGGCTATAGGAACTTTAGTATTTGCTGCTACTTACAATAAGTGACACATAAGATTGGTAAAGACACCAATTTTGGAGATGGAGAGGCAAGGCTGAAGGGGAGGAGGAGGCCTTTATTTGAAGATAACAATTCTTGTGTTGTTATGTTCAAAAGTCTTATCTAGTAAGTTTCCCATAGGAAGGTATTGGGAATAGAGACATATTTTTTTTTCAAAATTCCATGTAGGTGTCGTGGTATGGCACCATTTGCTTGTTAGGAAGTCATATAAGTTTATTTTACATGATGGTGTTCATTATGTTATTTTAGTCTTTGAAGCCAGTGACTCCATAGGGACTTGTTTTTTGATTAAATTTGCCACCAGTCTCTACTTATTTGTCCCAGAGTAGTATGTGATATCTCATAGGCAGGGATTTGAAACTATTTTTTTAAGAATTCTGGACTGACTGGTTTCCTGGATGATGAGGTCTTAGGCTATGGGAACTTTACTGTCTGCTGATTTTTATAATAAGTAACGCAAAGAATTGGTAAAGACACCAATTTTGGAGATGGAGAGGAAAGGCTGAAGGGGAGGAGGAGGCCTTTATTTGAAGATAACAATTCTTGTGTTGTTATGTTCAAAAGTCTTATCTAGTAAGTTTCCCATAGCTCGCTATCTTTTTTTCCAAATTCTTCATGTACCCACTATATGAGAATATAATTGAAGTAGCATTATTTACTCACCTAATATACCAAGAGCTGTTTTACAAATGGTTGGAGACTCATATGTATATTGGGCTTAAAGCCAATGCCTGTAGTGGTGCCATAGGTTTAGATAAAGAACCAGGACTGAAGCAGATTTTGAGAGCTTTTGTGTGATGATAAATTGTGTAGACTTAGGATATCCAGACCTTGTACGTTTTCCAATGCGTAGCTATCATGTGTTGTACTATAGAATCAATACATTTTGTAAAAAAAAGTGCTTGTAAAGGGGTATACACTTCTGGGTGAATTAATTCTGTGTTTTCCTGTTTACTGTAAAAAACTTGGGATTTTTTGGTATAGTTTTCAATTTTGTTTTATGCTTACACACATTTCATTTTAATGTTGTACTCTTATTTGATTTTGATTGGCTGTGTATAATCATGGAGATTTTATCTAGATTCTTTTACTATATTTTATATGTTATTCTGTTACATTGAAGTTAGATGTACCTCAAATCATTATAGTTACATTGGTAATATGGTGAGATTGCTATCATATCACTGTGTCATTTCCATTATGTTCATCTAATTTCCAATGGAGATGTCTGGTCAGAAGTGGTTTGTTTGGTTCAGTTGCTGGGCCCTCCTTGGATATTGGTACTTCATGTGAAGTGGAATAACTTAGGGTAGGTCCCTTTAGCTGGATTTGGTCAGGGCAATAAAGAGAGATGTAATGCTTATGTTATTGCTCCTCTCTCTCAAGGTAAAATTGTGTGGTCTGAGATGGTATCATGTTTGTTTTGGAGAAATACCACAGACCAATAACCTTGAAAGGTATTGGGAATAAAGAGGTCTGCTTTTTTCAAAATTCTGTGTAGGTGTCATAGTATGGCGCCATTTGCTGGTTAGGAAGTCATCTGATTTGATTTTAGTGATGATGTTCACTGTGTTTTTTTAGTCTTTGAAACCAGTGACTCCACAGGGACTTGGTTTTGGTAAATTTGTCACCAGTCTCTACTTCTGTGTACCAGAGTAGTATGTGATATCTGATAGCCAGGGGTTTGAAACTATTTTTTAAGAATTCTATACTGACTGGATTTCCGGATTATGAGGTCCTAGGCTATAGGAACTTTAGTATTTGCTGCTATTTACAATAAGTGACACATAAGATTGGTAAAGACACCAATTTTGGAGATGGAGAGGCAAGGCTGAAGGGGAGGAGGAGGCCTTTATTTGAAGATAACAATTCTTGTGTTGTTATGTTCAAAAGTCTCATCTAGTAAGTTTCCCATAGGAAGGTATTGGGAATAGAGACATATTTTTTTTTTTCAAAATTCCATGTAGGTGTCGTGGTATGGCACCATTTGCTTGTTAGGAAGTCATATGAGTTTATTTTACATGATTGTGTTCATTATGTTATTTTAGTCTTTGAAGCCAGTGACTCCATAGGGACTTGTTTTTTGATTATATTTGCCACCAGTCTCTACTTATTTGTCCCAGAGTAGTATGTGATATCTCATAGGCAGGGATTTGAAACTATTTTTTTAAGAATTCTGGACGGACTGGTTTCCTGGATGATGAGGTCTTAGGCTATGGGAACTTTACTGTCTACTGATTTTTATAATAAGTAACGCAAAGAATTGGTAAAGACACCAATTTTGGAGATGGAGAGGAAAGGCTGAAGGGGAGGAGGAGGCCTTTATTTGAAGATAACAATTCTTGTGTTGTTATGTTCAAAAGTCTTATCTAGTAAGTTTCCCATAGCTCGCTATCTTTTTTTCCAAATTCTTCATGTACCCACTATCTGACAAATATAATAGAAGTAGCATTATTTACTCACCTAATATACCAAGAGCTGTTTTACAAATGGTTGGAGACTCATATGTATATTGGGCTTATAGCCAATGCCTGTAGTGGTGCCATAGGTTTAGATAAAGAACCAGGACTGAAGCAGATTTTGAGAGCTTTTGTGTGATGATAAATTGTGTAGACTTAGGATATCCAGACCTTGTACGTTTTCCAATGCGTAGCTATCATGTGTTGTACTATAGAATCAATACATTTTGTAAAAAAAAGTGCTTGTAAAGGGGTATACACTTCTGGGTGAATTAATTCTGTGTTTTCCTGTTTATTGTAAAAAAGTTGGAAATTTTTTGGTATAGTTTTCAATTTTGTTTTATACTTGCACACATTTCATGTTAATGTTGTACTCTCATTTGATTTTGATTGGCTGTGTATAATCATGGAGATTTTATCTAGATTCTTTTAATATATTTTATATGTTATTCTGTTACATTGAAGTTAGATGTACCTCAAATCATTATAGTTACATTGGTAATATGGTGAGATTGCTATCATATCACTGTGTCATTTCCATTATGTTCATCTAATTTCCAATGGAGATGTCTGGTCAGAAGTGGTTTGTTTGGTTCAGTTGCTGGGCCCTCCTTGGATATTGGTGCTTCATGTGATGTGGAATTACTTAGGGTAGGTCCCTTTTGCTGGATTTGGTGAGGGCAATAAAGAGAGATGTAATGCTTATGTTATTGCTCCTCTCTCTCAAGGTAAAATTGTGTGGTCTGAGATGGTATCATGTTTGTTTTGGAGAAATACCACAGACCAATAACCTTAAAAGGTATTGGGAATAAAGAGGTCTGCTTTTTTCAAAATTCTGTGTAGGTGTCATAGTATGGCGCCATTTGCTGGTTAGGAAGTCATCTGATTTTATTTTAGTGATGGTGTTCACTGTTTTTTTTTTTAGTCTTTGAAACCAGTGACTCCACAGGGACTTGGTTTTGGTAAATTTGTCACCAGTCTCTACTTCTGTGTACCAGAGTAGTATGTGATATCTGATAGCCAGGGGTTTGAAACTATTTTTTCAAGAATTCTGTACTGACTGGATTTCCGGATTATGAGGTCCTAGGCTATAGGAACTTTAGTATTTGCTGCTATTTACAATAAGTGACACATAAGATTGGTAAAGACACCAATTTTGGAGATGGAGAGGCAAGGCTGAAGGGGAGGAGGAGGCCTTTATTTGAAGATAACAATTCTTGTGTTGTTATGTTCAAAAGTCTTATCTAGTAAGTTTCCCATAGGAAGGTATTGGGAATAGAGACATATTTTTTTTTCAAAATTCCATGTAGGTGTCGTGGTATGGCACCATTTGCTTGTTAGGAAGTCATATAAGTTTATTTTACATGATGGTGTTCATTATGTTATTTTAGTCTTTGAAGCCAGTGACTCCATAGGGACTTGTTTTTTGATTAAATTTGCCACCAGTCTCTACTTATTTGTCCCAGAGTAGTATGTGATATCTCATAGGCAGGGATTTGAAACTATTTTTTTAAGAATTCTGGACTGACTGGTTTCCTGGATGATGAGGTCTTAGGCTATGGGAACTTTACTGTCTGCTGATTTTTATAATAAGTAACGCAAAGAATTGGTAAAGACACCAATTTTGGAGATGGAGAGGAAAGGCTGAAGGGGAGGAGGAGGCCTTTATTTGAAGATAACAATTCTTGTGTTGTTATGTTCAAAAGTCTTATCTAGTAAGTTTCCCATAGCTCGCTATCTTTTTTTCCAAATTCTTCATGTACCCACTATATGAGAATATAATTGAAGTAGCATTATTTACTCACCTAATATACCAAGAGCTGTTTTACAAATGGTTGGAGACTCATATGTATATTGGGCTTAAAGCCAATGCCTGTAGTGGTGCCATAGGTTTAGATAAAGAACCAGGACTGAAGCAGATTTTGAGAGCTTTTGTGTGATGATAAATTGTGTAGACTTAGGATATCCAGACCTTGTACGTTTTCCAATGCGTAGCTATCATGTGTTGTACTATAGAATCAATACATTTTGTAAAAAAAAGTGCTTGTAAAGGGGTATACACTTCTGGGTGAATTAATTCTGTGTTTTCCTGTTTACTGTAAAAAACTTGGGATTTTTTGGTATAGTTTTCAATTTTGTTTTATGCTTACACACATTTCATTTTAATGTTGTACTCTTATTTGATTTTGATTGGCTGTGTATAATCATGGAGATTTTATCTAGATTCTTTTACTATATTTTATATGTTATTCTGTTACATTGAAGTTAGATGTACCTCAAATCATTATAGTTACATTGGTAATATGGTGAGATTGCTATCATATCACTGTGTCATTTCCATTATGTTCATCTAATTTCCAATGGAGATGTCTGGTCAGAAGTGGTTTGTTTGGTTCAGTTGCTGGGCCCTCCTTGGATATTGGTACTTCATGTGAAGTGGAATAACTTAGGGTAGGTCCCTTTAGCTGGATTTGGTCAGGGCAATAAAGAGAGATGTAATGCTTATGTTATTGCTCCTCTCTCTCAAGGTAAAATTGTGTGGTCTGAGATGGTATCATGTTTGTTTTGGAGAAATACCACAGACCAATAACCTTGAAAGGTATTGGGAATAAAGAGGTCTGCTTTTTTCAAAATTCTGTGTAGGTGTCATAGTATGGCGCCATTTGCTGGTTAGGAAGTCATCTGATTTGATTTTAGTGATGATGTTCACTGTGTTTTTTTTAGTCTTTGAAACCAGTGACTCCACAGGGACTTGGTTTTGGTAAATTTGTCACCAGTCTCTACTTCTGTGTACCAGAGTAGTATGTGATATCTGATAGCCAGGGGTTTGAAACTATTTTTTAAGAATTCTATACTGACTGGATTTCCGGATTATGAGGTCCTAGGCTATAGGAACTTTAGTATTTGCTGCTATTTACAATAAGTGACACATAAGATTGGTAAAGACACCAATTTTGGAGATGGAGAGGCAAGGCTGAAGGGGAGGAGGAGGCCTTTATTTGAAGATAACAATTCTTGTGTTGTTATGTTCAAAAGTCTCATCTAGTAAGTTTCCCATAGGAAGGTATTGGGAATAGAGACATATTTTTTTTTTTCAAAATTCCATGTAGGTGTCGTGGTATGGCACCATTTGCTTGTTAGGAAGTCATATGAGTTTATTTTACATGATTGTGTTCATTATGTTATTTTAGTCTTTGAAGCCAGTGACTCCATAGGGACTTGTTTTTTGATTATATTTGCCACCAGTCTCTACTTATTTGTCCCAGAGTAGTATGTGATATCTCATAGGCAGGGATTTGAAACTATTTTTTTAAGAATTCTGGACGGACTGGTTTCCTGGATGATGAGGTCTTAGGCTATGGGAACTTTACTGTCTACTGATTTTTATAATAAGTAACGCAAAGAATTGGTAAAGACACCAATTTTGGAGATGGAGAGGAAAGGCTGAAGGGGAGGAGGAGGCCTTTATTTGAAGATAACAATTCTTGTGTTGTTATGTTCAAAAGTCTTATCTAGTAAGTTTCCCATAGCTCGCTATCTTTTTTTCCAAATTCTTCATGTACCCACTATCTGACAAATATAATAGAAGTAGCATTATTTACTCACCTAATATACCAAGAGCTGTTTTACAAATGGTTGGAGACTCATATGTATATTGGGCTTATAGCCAATGCCTGTAGTGGTGCCATAGGTTTAGATAAAGAACCAGGACTGAAGCAGATTTTGAGAGCTTTTGTGTGATGATAAATTGTGTAGACTTAGGATATCCAGACCTTGTACGTTTTCCAATGCGTAGCTATCATGTGTTGTACTATAGAATCAATACATTTTGTAAAAAAAAGTGCTTGTAAAGGGGTATACACTTCTGGGTGAATTAATTCTGTGTTTTCCTGTTTATTGTAAAAAAGTTGGAAATTTTTTGGTATAGTTTTCAATTTTGTTTTATACTTGCACACATTTCATGTTAATGTTGTACTCTCATTTGATTTTGATTGGCTGTGTATAATCATGGATATTTTATCTAGATTATTTTACTATATTTTATATGTTATTCTGTTACATTGAAGTTAGATGTACCTCAAATCATTATAGTTACATTGGTAATATGGTGAGATTGCTATCATATCACTGTGTCATTTCCATTATGTTCATCTAATTTCCAATGGAGATGTCTGGTCAGAAGTGGTTTGTTTGGTTCAGTTGCTGGGCCCTCCTTGGATATTGGTGCTTCATGTGAAGTGGAATAACTTAGGGTAGGTCCCTTTAGCTGGATTTGGTCAGGGCAATAAAGAGAGATGTAATGCTTATGTTATTGCTCCTCTCTCTCAAGGTAAAATTGTGTGGTCTGAGATGGTATCATGTTTGTTTTGGAGAAATACCACAGACCAATAACCTTGAAAGGTATTGGGAATAAAGAGGTCTGCTTTTTTCAAAATTCTGTGTAGGTGTCATAGTATGGCGCCATTTGCTGGTTAGGAAGTCATCTGATTTGATTTTAGTGATGGTGTTCACTGTGTTTTTTTTAGTCTTTGAAACCAGTGACTCCACAGGGACTTTGTTTTGGTAAATTTGTCACCAGTCTCTACTTCTGTGTACCAGAGTAGTATGTGATATCTGATAGCCAGGGGTTTGAAACTATTTTTTTAAGAATTCTGTACTGACTGGATTTCCGGATTATGAGGTCCTAGGCTATAGGAACTTTAGTATTTGCTGCTATTTACAATAAGTGACACATAAGATTGGTAAAGACACCAATATTGGAGATGGAGAGGCAAGGCTGAAGGGGAGGAGGAGGCCTTTATTTGAAGATAACAATTCCTTTGTTGTTATGTTCAAAAGTCTTATCTAGTAAGTATCCCATAGAAAGGTATTGGGAATAGAGACATATTTTTTTTTCAAAATTCCATGTAGGTGTCGTGGTATGGCACCATTTGCTTGTTAGGAAGTCATATAAGTTTATTTTACATGATGGTGTTCATTATGTTATTTTAGTCTCTGAAGCCAGTGACTCCATAGGGACTTGTTTTTTGATTACATTTGCCACCAGTCTCTACTTATTTGTCCCAGAGTAGTATGTGATATCTCATAGGCAGGGATTTGAAACTATTTTTTTAAGAATTCTGGACTGACTGGTTTCCTGGATGATGAGGTCTTAGGCTATGGGAACTTTGCTGTCTGCTGATTTTTATAATAAGTAACGCAAAGAATTGGTAAAGACACCAATTTTGGAGATGGAGAGGAAAGGCTGAAGGGGAGGAGGAGGCCTTTATTTGAAGATAACAATTCTTGTGTTGTTATGTTCAAAAGTCTTATCTAGTAAGTTTCCCATAGCTCGCTATCTTTTTTTCCAAATTCTTCATGTACCCACTATCTGACAAATATAATAGAAGTAGCATTATTTACTCACCTAATATTCCAAGAGCTGTTTTACAAATGGTTGGAGACTCATATGTATATTGGGCTTAAAGCCAATGATTGTAGTGGTGCCATAGGTTTAGGTAAAGAACCAGGACTGAAGCAGATTTTGAGAGCTTTTGTGTGATGATAAATTGTGTAGACTTAGGATATCCAGACCTTGTACGTTTTCCAATGCGTAGCTATCATGTGTTGTACTATAGAATCAATAAATTTTGGAAAAAAAAGTGCTTGTAAAGGGGTATACACTTCTGGGTGAATTAATTCTGTGTTTTCCTGTTTATTGTAAAAAAGTTGGGATTTTTTGGTATAGTTTTCAATTTTGTTTTATACTTGCACACATTTCATGTTAATGTTGTACTCTCATTTGATTTTGATTGGCTGTGTATAATCATGGAGATTTTATCTAGATTATTTTACTATATTTTATATGTTATTCTGTTACATTGAAGTTAGATGTACCTCAAATCATTATAGTTACATTGGTAATATGGTGAGATTGCTATCATATCACTGTGTCATTTCCATTATGTTCATCTAATTTCCAATGGAGATGTCTGGTCAGAAGTGGTTTGTTTGGTTCAGTTGCTGGGCCCTCCTTGGATATTGGTGCTTCATGTGAAGTGGAATAACTTAGGGTAGGTCCCTTTAGCTGGATTTGATCAGGGCAATAAAGAGAGATGTAATGCTTGTGTTATTGCTCCTCTCTCTCAAGGTAAAATTGTGTGGTCTGAGATGGTATCATGTTTGTTTTGGAGAAATACCACAGACCAATAACCTTGAAAGGTATTGGGAATAAAGAGGTCTGCTTTTTTCAAAATTCTGTGTAGGTGTCATAGTATGGCGGCATTTGCTGGTTAGGAAGTCATCTGATTTGATTTTAGTGATGGTGTTCACTGTGTTTTTTTAGTCTTTGAAACCAGTGACTCCACAGGGACTTGGTTTTGGTAAATTTGTCACCAGTCTCTACTTCTGTGTACCAGAGTAGTATGTGATATCTGATAGCCAGGGGTTTGAAACTATTTTTTTAAGAATTCTGTACTGACTGGATTTCCGGATTATGAGGTCCTAGGCTATAGGAACTTTAGTATTTGCTGCTATTTACAATAAGTGACACATAAGATTGGTAAAGACACCAATATTGGAGATGGAGAGGCAAGGCTGAAGAGGAAGAGGAGGCTTTTATTTGAAGATAACAAATCCTTTGTTGTTATGTTCAAAAGTCTTATCTAGTAAGTTTCCCATAGGAAGGTATTGGGAATAGAGACATATTTTTTTTTCAAAATTCCATGTAGGTGTCGTGGTATGGCACCATTTGCTTGTTAGGAAGTCATATGAGTTTATTTTACATGATGGTGTTCATTATGTTATTTTAGTCTTTGAAGCCAGTGACTCCATAGGGACTTGTTTTTTTATTAAATTTGCCACCAGTCTCTACTTATTTGTCCCAGAGTAGTATGTGATATCTCATAGGCAGGGATTTGAAACTATTTTTTTAAGAATTCTGGACTGACTGGTTTCCTGGATGATGAGGTCTTAGGCTATGGGAACTTTACTGTCTGCTTATTTTTATAATAAGTAACGCAAAGAATTGGTAAAGACACCAATTTTGGAGATGGAGAGGAAAGGCTGAAGGGGAGGAGGAGGCCTTTATTTGAAGATAACAATTCTTGTGTTGTTATGTTCAAAAGTCTTATCTAGTAAGTTTCCCATAGCTCGCTATCTTTTATTCCAAATTCTTCATGTACCCACTATCTGACAAATATAATAGAAGTAGCATTATTTACTCACCTAATATTCCAAGAGCTGTTTTACAAATGGTTGGAGACTCATATGTATATTGGGCTTATAGCCAATGCCTGTAGTGGTGCCATAGGTTTAGATAAAGAACCAGGACTGAAGCAGATTTTGAGAGCTTTTGTGTGATGATAAATTGTGTAGACTTAGGATATCCAGACCTTGTACGTTTTCCAATGCATAGCTATCATGTGTTGTACTATAGAATCGATACATTTTGTAAAAAAAAAGTGCTTGTAAAGGGGTATACACTTCTGGGTGAATTAATTCTGTGTTTTCCTGTTTACTGTAAAAAAGTTGGGATTTTTTGGTATAGTTTTCAATTTTGTTTTATACTTGCACACATTTCATGTTAATGTTGTACTCTTATTTGATTTTGATTGGCTGTGTATAATCATGGAGATTTTATCTAGATTCTTTTACTATATTTGATATGTTATTCTGTTACATTGAAGTTAGATGTACCTCAAATCATTATAATTACATTGGTAATATGGTGAGATTGCTATCATATCACTGTGTCATTTCCATTATGTTCATCTAATTTCCAATGGAGATGTCTGGTCAGAAGTGGTTTGTTTGGTTCAGTTGCTGGGCCCTCCTTGGATATTGGTGCTTCATGTGAAGTGGAATAAGTTAGGGTAGGTCCCTTTAGCTGGATTTGGTCAGGGCAATAAAGAGAGATGTAATGCTTATGTTATTGCTCCTCTCTCAAGGTAAAATTTTGTGGTCTGAGATGGTATCATGTTTGTTTTGGAGAAATACCACAGACCAATAACCTTGAAAGGTATTGGGAATAAAGAGGTCTGCTTTTTTCAAAATTCTGTGTAGGTGTCATAGTATGGCGCCATTTGCTGGTTAGGAAGTCATCTGATTTGATTTTAGTGATGGTGTTCACTGTGTTTTTTTAGTCTTTGAAACCAGTGACTCCACAGGGACTTGGTTTTGGTAATTTTTTTTACCAGTCTCTACTTCTGTGTACCAGAGAAGTATGTGATATCTGATAGCCAGGGGTTTGAAACTATTTTTTTAAGAATTCTGTACTGACTGGATTTCCGGATTATGAGGTCCTAGGCTATAGGAACTTTAGTATTTGCTGCTATTTACAATACGTGACACATAAGATTGGTAAAGACACCAATTTTGGAGATGGAGAGGAAAGGCTGAAGGGGAGGAGGAGGCCTTTATTTGAAGATAACAATTCTTGTGTTGTTATGTTCAAAAGTCTCATCTAGTAAGTTTCCCATAGGAAGGTATTGGGAATAGAGACATATTTTTTTTTCAAAATTCCATGTAGGTGTCGTGGTATGGCACCATTTTCTTGTTAGGAAGTCATATAAGTTTATTTTACATGATGGTGCTCATTATGTTATTTTAGTCTTTGAAGCCAGTGACTCCGTAGGGACTTGTTTTTTTATTAAATTTGCCACCAGTCTCTACTTATTTGTCCCAGTGTAGTATGTGATATCTCTTAGGCAAGGATTTGAAACTATTTTTTTATGAATTCTGGACTGACTGGTTTCCTGGATGATGAGGTCTTAGGCTATGGGAACTTTACTGTCTACTGATTTTTATAATAAGTAACGCAAAGAATTGGTAAAGACACCAATTTTGGAGATGGAGAGGAAAGGCTGAAGGGGAGGAGGAGGCCTTTATTTGAAGATAACAATTCTTGTGTTGTTATGTTCAAAAGTCTTATCTAGTAAGTTTCCCATAGCTCGCTATCTTTTTTTCCAAATTCTTCATGTACCCACTATCTGACAAATATAATAGAAGTAGCATTATTTACTCACCTAATATACCAAGAGCTGTTTTACAAATGGTTGGAGACTCATATGTATATTGGGCTTAAAGCCAATGCCTGTAGTGGTGCCATAGGTTTAGATAAAGAACCAGGACTGAAGCAGATTTTGAGAGCTTTTGTGTGATGATAAATTGTGTAGACTTAGGATATCCAGACCTTGTACGTTTTCCAATGCATAGCTATCATGTGTTGTACTATAGAATCAATACATTTTGTAAATAAAAAAGTGCTTTGTAAAGGGGTAAACACTTCTGCGTGAATTAATTCTGTGTTTTCCTGTTTATTGTAAAAAAGTTGGACATTTTTTGGTATAGTTTTCAATTTTGTTTTATACTTGCACACATTTCATGTTAATGTTCTACTCTCATTTGATTTTGATTGGCTGTGTATAATCATGGAGATTTTATCTAGATTCTTTTACTATATTTTATATGTTATTCTGTTACATTGAAGTTAGATGTACCTCAAATCATTATAGTTACATTGGTAATATGGTGAGATTGCTATCATATCACTGTGTCATTTCCATTATGTTCATCTAATTTCCAATGGAGATGTCTGGTCAGAAGTGGTTTGTTTGGTTCAGTTGCTGTGCCCTCCTTGGATATTGGTGCTTCATGTGAAGTGGAATAACTTAGGGTAGGTCCCTTTAGCTGGATTTGGTAAGGGCAATAAAGAGAGATGTAATGCTTATGTTATTGCTCCTCTCTCTCAAGGTAAAATTGTGTGGTCTGAGATGGTATCAGGTTTGTTTTGGAGAAATACCACAGACCAATAACCTTGAAAGGTATTGGGAATAAAGAGTTCTGCTTTTTTCAAAATTCTGTGTAGGTGTCATAGTATGGCGCCATTTGCTGGTTAGGAAGTCATCTGATTTGATTTTAGTGATGGTGTTCACTGTGTTTTTTTAGTCTTTGAAACCAGTGACTCCACAGGGACTTGGTTTTGGTAAATTTGTCACCAGTCTCTACTTCTGTGTACCAGAGTAGTATGTGATATCTGATAGCCAGGGGTTTGAAACAATTTTTTTAAGAATTCTGTACTGACTGGATTTCCGCATTATGAGGTCCTAGGCTATAGGAACTTTAGTATTTGCTGCTATTTACAATAAGTGACACATAGGATTGGTAAAGACACCAATTTTGGAGATGGAGAGGCAAGGCTGAAGGGGAGGAGGAGGCCTTTATTTGAACATAACAATTCTTGTGTTGTTATGTTCAAAAGTCTTATCTAGTAAGTTTCCCATAGGAAGGTATTGGAAATAGAGACATATTTTTTTTTCAAAATTCCATGTAGGTGTCGTGGTATGGCACCCTTTTCTTGTTAGGAAGTCATATGAGTTTATTTTACATGATGGTGTTCATTATGTTATTTTAGTCTTTGAAGCCAGTGACTCCATAGGGACTTGTTTTTTGATTCAATTTGCCACCAGTCTCTACTTATTTTTCCCAGAGTAGTATGTGATATCTCATAGGCAGGGATTTGAAACTATTTTTTTAAGAATTCTGGACTGACTGGTTTCCTGGATGATGAGGTCTTAGGCTATGGGAACTTTACTGTCTACTGATTTTTATAATAAGTAACGCAAAGAATTGGTAAAGACACCAATTTTGGAGATGGAGAGGAAAGGCTGAAGGGGAAGAGGAGGCCTTTATTTGAAGATAACAATTCTTGTGTTGTTATGTTCAAAAGTCTTATCTAGTAAGTTTCCCATAGCTCGCTATCTTTTTTTCCAAATTCTTCATGTACCCACTATCTGACAAATATAATAGAAGTAGCATTATTTACTCACCTAATATACCAAGAGCTGTTTTACAAATGGTTGGAGACTCATATGTATATTGGGCTTAAAGCCAATGCCTGTAGTGGTGCCATAGGTTTAGATAAAGAACCAGGACTGAAGCAGATTTTGAGAGCTTTTGTGTGATGATAAATTGTGTAGACTTAGGATATCCAGTTCTTGTGCGTTTTCCAATGCGTAGCTATCATGTGTTGTACTATAGAATCAATACATTTTGGAAAAAAAAGTGCTTGTAAAGGGGTATACACTTCTGGGTGAATTAATTCTGTGTTTTCCTGTTTATTGTAAAAAAGTTGTGATTTTTTGGTATAGTTTTCAATTTTGTTTTATATTTGCACACATTTCATGTTAATGTTGTACTCTCATTTGATTTTGATTGGCTGTGTATAATCATGGAGATTTTATCTAGATTCTTTTACTATATTTTATATGTTATTCTGTTACATTGAAGTTAGATGTACCTCAAATCATTATAGTTAAATTGGTAATATGGTCAGATTGCTATCATATCACTGTGTCATTTCCATTATGTTCATCTAATTTCCAATGGAGATGTCTGGTCAGAAGTGGTTTGTTTGGTTCAGTTGCTGGGCCCTCCTTGGATATTGGTGCTTCATGTGAAGTGGAATAACTTAGGGTAGGTCCCTTTAGCTGGATTTGGTCAGGGCAATAAAGAGAGATGTAATGCTTATGTTATTGCTCCTCTTTCTCAAGGTAAAATTGTGTGGTCTGAGATGGTATCATGTTTGTTTTGGAGAAATACTACAGACCAATAACCTTGAAAGGTATTGTGAATAAAGAGGTCTGCTTTTTTCAAAATTCTGTTTAGGTGTCATAGTATGGCGCCATTTGCTGGTTAGGAAGTCATCTGATTTGATTTTAGTGATGGTGTTCACTGTGTTTTTTTAGTCTTTGAAACCAGTGACTACACAGGGACTTGGTTTTGGTAAATTTGTCACCAGTCTCTACTTCTGTGTACCAGAGTAGTATGTGATATCTGATAGCCAGGGGTTTGAAACTATTTTTTTTAAGAATTCTGTACTGACTGCATTTCCGGATTATGAGGTCCTAGGCTATAGGAACTTTAGTATTTGCTGCTATTTACAATAAGTGACACATAAGATTGGTAAAGACACCAATTTTGGAGATGGAGAGGCAAGGCTGAAGGGGAGGAGGAGGCCTTCATTTGAAGATAACAATTCTTGTGTTGTTATGTTCAAAAGTCTTATCTAGTAAGTTTCCCATAGGAATGTATTGGGAATAGAGATATATTTTTTTTTCAAAATTCCATGTAGGTGTCGTGGTATGGCACCATTTGCATGTTAGGAAGTCATATGAATTTATTTTACATGATGGTGTTCATTATGTTATTTTAGTCTTTAAAGCCAGTGACTCCATAGGGACTTGTTTTTTGATTAAATTTGCCACCAGTCTCTACTTATTTGTCCCAGAGTAGTATGTGATATCTCATAGGCAGGGATTTGAAACTATTTTTTTAAGAATTCTGGACTGACTGGTTTCCTGGATGATGAGGTCTTAGGCTATGGGAACTTTACTGTCTGCTGATTTTTATAATAAGTAACGTAAAGAATTGGTAAAGACACCAATTTTGGAGATGGAGAGGAAAGGCTGAAGGGGAGGAGGAGGCCTTTATTTGAAGATAACAATTCTTGTGTTGTTATGTTCAAAAGTCTTATCTAGTAAGTTTCCCATAGCTCGCTATCTTTTTTTCCAAATTCTTCATGTACCCACTATCTGACAATTATAATAGAAGTAGCATTATTTACTCACCTAATATTCCAAGAGCTGTTTTACAAATGGTTGGAGACTCATATGTATATTGGGCTAAAAGCCAATGCCTGTAGTGGTGCCATAGGTTTAGATAAAGAACCAGGACTGAAGCAGATTTTGAGAGATTTTGTGTGATGATAAATCGTGTAGACTTAGGATATCCAGACCTTGTACGTTTTCCAATGCGTAGCTATCATGTGTTGTACTATAGAATCAATACATTTTGTAAAAAAAAAAGTGCTTGTAAAGGGGTATACACTTCTGGGTGAATTAATTCTGTGTTTTCCTGTTTATTGTAAAAAAGTTGGGATTTTTTGGTATAGTTTTCAATTTTGTTTTATACTTACACACATTTCATGTTAATGTTGTACTCTCATTTGATTTTGATTGGCTGTGTATAATCATGGAGATTTTATCTAGATTATTTTACTATATTTTATATGTTATTCTGTTACATTGAAGTTAGATGTACCTCAAATCATTATAGTTACATTGGTAATATGGTGAGATTGCTATCATATCACTGTGTCATTTCCATTATGTTCATCTAATTTCCAATGGAGATGTCTGGTCAGAAGTGGTTTGTTTGGTTCAGTTGCTGGGCCCTCCTTGGATATTGGTGCTTCATGTGAAGTGGAATAACTTAGGGTAGGTCCCTTTAGCTAGATTTGGTCAGGGCAATAAAGAGAGATGTAATGCTTATGTTATTGCTCCTCTCTCTCAAGGTAAAATTGTGTGGTCTGAGATGGTATCATGTTTGTTTTGGAGAAATACTACAGACCAATAACCTTGAAAGGTATTGGGAATAAAGAGGTCTGCTTTTTTCAAAATTCTGTGTAGGTGTCATAGTATGGCGCCATTTGCTGGTTAGGAAGTCATCTGATTTGATTTTAGTGATGGTGTTCACTGTGTTTTTTTAGTCTTTGAAACCAGTGACTCCACAGGGACTTGGTTTTGGTAAATTTGTCACCAGTCTCTACTTCTGTGTACCAGAGTAGTATGTGATATCTGATAGCCAGGGGTTTGAAACTATTTTTTTAAGAATTCTGTACTGACTGGATTTCCGGATTATGAGGTCCTAGGCTATAGGAACTTTAGTATTTGCTGCTATTTACAATAAGTGACACAAAAGATTGGTAAAGACACCAATTTTGGAGATGGAAAGGCAAGGCTGAAGGGGAGGAGGAGGCCTTCATTTGAACATAACAATTCTTGTGTTGTTATGTTCAAAAGTCTTACCTAGTAAGTTTCCCATAGGAAGGTATTGGGAATAGAGACATTTTTTTTTTTCAAAATTCCATGTAGGTGTCGTGGTATGGCACCATTTGCATGTTAGGAAGTCATATGAATTTATTTTACATGATGGTGTTCATTATGTTATTTTAGTCTTTAAAGCCAGTAACTCCATAGGGACTTGTTTTTTTATTAAATTTGCCACCAGTCTCTACTTATTTGTCCCAGAGTAGTATGTGATATCTCATAGGCAGGGATTTGAAACTATTTTTTTAAGAATTCTGGACTGACTGGTTTCCTGGATGATGAGGTCTTAGGCTATGGGAACTTTACTGTCTGCTTATTTTTATAATAAGTAACGCAAAGAATTGGTAAAGACACCAATTTTGGAGATGGAGAGGAAAGGCTGAAGGGGAGGAGGAGGCCTTTATTTGAAGCTAACAATTCTTGTGTTGTTATGTTCAAAAGTCTTATCTAGTAAGTTTCCAATAGCTCGCTATCTTTTTTTCCAAATTCTTCATGTACCCACTATCTGACAAATATAATAGAAGTAGCATTATTTACTCACCTAATATACCAAGAGCTGTTTTACAAATGGTTGGAGACTCATATGTATATTGGGCTTAAAGCCAATGCCTGTAGTGGGGCCATAGGTTTAGATAAAGAACAGGGACTGAAGCAGATTTTGAGAGCTTTTGTGTGATGATAAATTGTGTAGAATTAGGATATCCAGACCTTGTACGTTTTCCAATGCATAGCTATCATGTGTTGTACTATAGAATCGATACATTTTGTAAAAAAAAAAAGTGCTTGTAAAGGGGTATACACTTCTGGGTGAATTAATTCTGTGTTTTCCTGTTTACTGTAAAAAAGTTGGGATTTTTTGGTATAGTTTTCTATTTTGTTTTATACTTGCACACATTTCATGTTAATGTTGTACTCTCATTTGATTTTGATTGGCTGTGTATAATTATGGAGATTTTATCTAGATTCTTTTACTATATTTTATATGTTATTCTGTTACATTGAAGTTAGATGTACCTCAAATCATTATAGTTACATTGGTAATATGGTGAGATTGCTATCATATCACTGTGTCATTTCCATTATGTTCATCTAATTTCCAATGGAGATGTCTGGTCAGAAATGGTTTGTTTGGTTCAGTTGCTGGGCCCTCCTTGGATATTGGTGCTTCATGTGAAGTGGAATAACTTAGGGTAGGTCCCTTTAGCTGGATTTGGTCAGGGCAATAAAGAGAGATGTAATGCTTATGTTATTGCTCATCTCTCTCAAGGTAAAATTTTGTGGTCTGAGATGGTATCATGTTTGTTTTGGAGAAATACCACAGACCAATAACCTTGAAAGGTATTGGGAATAAAGAGGTCTGCTTTTTTCAAAATTCTGTGTAGGTGTCATAGTATGGCGCCATTTGCTGGTTAGGAAGTCATCTGATTTGATTTTAGTGATGGTGTTCACTGTGTTTTTTTAGTCTTTGAAACCAGTGACTCCACAGGGACTTGGTTTTGGTAAATTTGTCACCAGTCTCTACTTCTGTGTACCAGAGTAGTATGTGATATCTGATAGCCAGGGGTTTGAAACTATTTTTTTAAGAATTCTGTACTGACTGGATTTCCGGATTATGAGGTCCTAGGCTATAGGAACTTTAGTATTTGCTGCTATTTACAATAAGTGACACATAAGATTGGTAAAGACACCAATATTGGAGATGGAGAGGCAAGGCTGAAGAGGAAGAGGAGGCTTTTATTTGAAGATAACAAATCCTTTGTTGTTATGTTCAAAAGTCTTATCTAGTAAGTTTCCCATAGGAAGGTATTGGGTATAGAGACATATTTTTTTTTCAAAATTCCATGTAGGTGTCGTGGTATGGCACCATTTGCTTGTTAGGAAGTCATATGAGTTTATTTTACATGATGGTGTTCATTATGTTATTTTAGTCTTTGAAGCCAGTGACTCCATAGGGACTTGTTTTTTTATTAAATTTGCCACCAGTCTCTACTTATTTGTCCCAGAGTAGTATGTGATATCTCATAGGCAGGGATTTGAAACTATTTTTTTAAGAATTCTGGACTGACTGGTTTCCTGGATGATGAGGTCTTAGGCTATGGGAACTTTACTGTCTGCTTATTTTTATAATAAGTAACGCAAAGAATTGGTAAAGACACCAATTTTGGAGATGGAGAGGAAAGGCTGAAGGGGAGGAGGAGGCCTTTATTTGAAGATAACAATTCTTGTGTTGTTGTGTTCAAAAGTCTTATCTAGTAAGTTTCCCATAGCTCGCTATCTTTTTTTCCAAATTCTTCATGTACCCACTATCTGACAAATATAATAGAAGTAGCATTATTTACTCACCTAATATTCCAAGAGCTGTTTTACAAATGGTTGGAGACTCATATGTATATTGGGCTTAAAGCCAATGCCTGTAGTGGTGCCATAGGTTTAGATAAAGAACCAGGACTGAAGCAGATTTTGAGAGCTTTTGTGTGATGATAAATTGTGTAGACTTAGGATATCCAGACCTTGTACGTTTTCCAATGCATAGCTATCATGTGTTGTACTATAAAATCAATACATTTTGTAAAAAAAAGTGCTTGTAAAGGGGTATATACACTTCTGGGTGAATTAATTCTGTGTTTTCCTGTTTACTGTAAAAAAGTTGGGATTTTTTGGTATAGTTTTCAATTTTGTTTTATACTTACACACATTTCATGTTAATGTTGTACTCTCATTTGATTTTGATTGGCTGTGTATAATCATGGAGATTTTATCTAGATTCTTTTACTATATTTTATATGTTATTCTGTTACATTGAAGTTAGATGTACCTCAAATCATTATAGTTACATTGGTAATATGGTGAGATTGCTATCATATCACTGTGTCATTTCCATTATGTTCATCTAATTTCCAATGGAGATGTCTGGTCAGAAGTGGTTTGTTTGGTTCAGTTGCTGGGCCCTCCTTGGATATTGGTGCTTCATGTGAAGTGGAATAACTTAGGGTAGGTCCCTTTAGCTGGATTTGGTCAGGGCAATAAAGAGAGATGTAATGCTTATGTTATTGCTCCTCTCTCTCAAGGTAAAATTGTGTGGTCTGAGATGGTATCATGTTTGTTTTGGAGAAATACCACAGACCAATAACCTTGAAAGGTATTGGGAATAAAGAGGTCTGCTTTTTTCAAAATTCTGTGTAGGTGTCATAGTATGGCACCATTTGCTGGTTAGGAAGTCATCTGATTTGATTTAAGTGATGGTGTTCACTGTGTTTTTTTTAGTCTTTGAAACCAGTGACTCCACAGGGACTTTGTTTTGGCAAATTTGTCACCAGTCTCTACTTCTGTGTACCAGAGTAGTATGTGATATCTGATAGCCAGGGGTTTGAAACTATTTTTTTAAGAATTCTGTACTGACTGGATTTCCGGATTATGAGGTCCTAGGCTATAGGAACTTTAGTATTTGCTGCTATTTACAATAAGTGACACATAAGATTGGTAAAGACACCAATATTGGAGATGGAGAGGCAAGGCTGAAGGGGAGGAGGAGGCCTTTATTTGAAGATAACAATTCCTTTGTTGTTATGTTCAAAAGTCTTATCTAGTAAGTATCCCATAGAAAGGTATTGGGAATAGAGACATATTTTTTTTTCAAAATTCCATGTAGGTGTCGTGGTATGGCACCATTTGCTTGTTAGGAAGTCATATAAGTTTATTTTACATGATGGTGTTCATTATGTTATTTTAGTCTCTGAAGCCAGTGACTCCATAGGGACTTGTTTTTTGATTACATTTGCCACCAGTCTCTACTTATTTGTCCCAGAGTAGTATGTGATATCTCATAGGCAGGGATTTGAAACTATTTTTTTAAGAATTCTGGACTGACTGGTTTCCTGGATGATGAGGTCTTAGGCTATGGGAACTTTGCTGTCTGCTGATTTTTATAATAAGTAACGCAAAGAATTGGTAAAGACACCAATTTTGGAGATGGAGAGGAAAGGCTGAAGGGGAGGAGGAGGCCTTTATTTGAAGATAACAATTCTTGTGTTGTTATGTTCAAAAGTCTTATCTAGTAAGTTTCCCATAGCTCGCTATCTTTTTTTCCAAATTCTTCATGTACCCACTATCTGACAAATATAATAGAAGTAGCATTATTTACTCACCTAATATTCCAAGAGCTGTTTTACAAATGGTTGGAGACTCATATGTATATTGGGCTTAAAGCCAATGCCTGTAGTGGTGCCATAGGTTTAGGTAAAGAACCAGGACTGAAGCAGATTTTGAGAGCTTTTGTGTGATGATAAATTGTGTAGACTTAGGATATCCAGACCTTGTACGTTTTCCAATGCGTAGCTATCATGTGTTGTACTATAGAATCAATAAATTTTGGAAAAAAAAGTGCTTGTAAAGGGGTATACACTTCTGGGTGAATTAATTCTGTGTTTTCCTGTTTATTGTAAAAAAGTTGGGATTTTTTGGTATAGTTTTCAATTTTGTTTTATACTTGCACACATTTCATGTTAATGTTGTACTCTCATTTGATTTTGATTGGCTGTGTATAATCATGGAGATTTTATCTAGATTATTTTACTATATTTTATATGTTATTCTGTTACATTGAAGTTAGATGTACCTCAAATCATTATAGTTACATTGGTAATATGGTGAGATTGCTATCATATCACTGTGTCATTTCCATTATGTTCATCTAATTTCCAATGGAGATGTCTGGTCAGAAGTGGTTTGTTTGGTTCAGTTGCTGGGCCCTCCTTGGATATTGGTGCTTCATGTGAAGTGGAATAACTTAGGGTAGGTCCCTTTAGCTGGATTTGATCAGGGCAATAAAGAGAGATGTAATGCTTGTGTTATTGCTCCTCTCTCTCAAGGTAAAATTGTGTGGTCTGAGATGGTATCATGTTTGTTTTGGAGAAATACCACAGACCAATAACCTTGAAAGGTATTGGGAATAAAGAGGTCTGCTTTTTTCAAAATTCTGTGTAGGTGTCATAGTATGGCTCCATTTGCTGGTTAGGAAGTCATCTGATTTGATTTTAGTGATGGTGTTCACTGTGTTTTTTTAGTCTTTGAAACCAGTGACTCCACAGGGACTTGGTTTTGGTAAATTTGTCACCAGTCTCTACTTCTGTGTACCAGAGTAGTATGTGATATCTGATAGCCAGGGGTTTGAAACTATTTTTTTAAGAATTCTGTACTGACTGGATTTCCGGATTATGAGGTCCTAGGCTATAGGAACTTTAGTATTTGCTGCTATTTACAATAAGTGACACATAAGATTGGTAAAGACACCAATATTGGAGATGGAGAGGCAAGGCTGAAGAGGAAGAGGAGGCTTTTATTTGAAGATAACAAATCCTTTGTTGTTATGTTCAAAAGTCTTATCTAGTAAGTTTCCCATAGGAAGGTATTGGGAATAGAGACATATTTTTTTTTCAAAATTCCATGTAGGTGTCGTGGTATGGCACCATTTGCTTGTTAGGAAGTCATATGAGTTTATTTTACATGATGGTGTTCATTATGTTATTTTAGTCTTTAAAGCCAGTGACTCCATAGGGACTTGTTTTTTTATTAAATTTGCCACCAGTCTCTACTTATTTGTCCCAGAGTAGTATGTGATATCTCATAGGCAGGGATTTGAAACTATTTTTTTAAGAATTCTGGACTGACTGGTTTCCTGGATGATGAGGTCTTAGGCTATGGGAACTTTACTGTCTGCTTATTTTTATAATAAGTAACGCAAAGAATTGGTAAAGACACCAATTTTGGAGATGGAGAGGAAAGGCTGAAGGGGAGGAGGAGGCCTTTATTTGAAGATAACAATTCTTGTGTTGTTATGTTCAAAAGTCTTATCTAGTAAGTTTCCCATAGCTCGCTATCTTTTTTTCCAAATTCTTCATGTACCCACTATCTGACAAATATAATAGAAGTAGCATTATTTACTCACCTAATATTCCAAGAGCTGTTTTACAAATGGTTGGAGACTCATATGTATATTGGGCTTAAAGCCAATGCCTGTAGTGGTGCCATAGGTTTAGATAAAGAACCAGGACTGAAGCAGATTTTGAGAGCTTTTGTGTGATGATAAATTGTGTAGACTTAGGATATCCAGACCTTGTACGTTTTCCAATGCATAGCTATCATGTGTTGTACTATAGAATCGATACATTTTGTAAAAAAAAAGTGCTTGTAAAGGGGTATACACTTCTGGGTGAATTAATTCTGTGTTTTCCTGTTTACTGTAAAAAAGTTGGGATTTTTTGGTATAGTTTTCAATTTTGTTTTATACTTGCACACATTTCATGTTAATGTTGTACTCTTATTTGATTTTGATTGGCTGTGTATAATCATGGAGATTTTATCTAGATTCTTTTACTATATTTGATATGTTATTCTGTTACATTGAAGTTAGATGTACCTCAAATCATTATAGTTACATTGGTAATATGGTGAGATTGCTATCATATCACTGTGTCATTTCCATTATGTTCATCTAATTTCCAATGGAGATGTCTGGTCAGAAGTGGTTTGTTTGGTTCAGTTGCTGGGCCCTCCTTGGATATTGGTGCTTCATGTGAAGTGGAATAAGTTAGGGTAGGTCCCTTTAGCTGGATTTGGTCAGGGCAATAAAGAGAGATGTAATGCTTATGTTATTGCTCCTCTCTCTCAAGGTAAAATTTTGTGGTCTGAGATGGTATCATGTTTGTTTTGGAGAAATACCACAGACCAATAACCTTGAAAGGTATTGGGAATAAAGAGGTCTGCTTTTTTCAAAATTCTGTGTAGGTGTCATAGTATGGCGCCATTTGCTGGTTAGGAAGTCATCTGATTTGATTTTAGTGATGGTGTTCACTGTTTTTTTTTAGTCTTTGAAACCAGTGACTCCACAGGGACTTGGTTTTGGTAAATTTGTCACCAGTCTCTACTTCTGTGTACCAGAGTAGTATGTGATATCTGATAGCCATGGGTTTGAAACTATTTTTTTAAGAATTCTGTACTGACTGGATTTCCGGATTATGAGGTCCTAGGCTATAGGAACTTTAGTATTTGCTGCTATTTACAATAAGTGACACATAAGATTGGTAAAGACACCAATTTTGGAGATGGAGAGGCAAGGCTGAAGGGGAGGAGGAGGCCTTTATTTGAAGATAACAATTCTTGTGTTGTTATGTTCAAAAGTCTTATCTAGTAAGTTTCCCATAGGAAGGTATTGGGAATAGAGACATATTTTTTTTTCAAAATTCCATGTAGGTGTCGTGGTATGGCACCATTTGCTTGTTAGGAAGTCATATGAGTTTATTTTACATGATGGTGTTCATTATGTTATTTTAGTCTTTGAAGCCAGTGACTCCATAGGGACTTGTTTTTTGATTAAATTTGCCACCAGTCTCTACTTATTTGTCCCAGAGTAGTATGTGATATCTCATAGGCAGGGTTTTGAAACTATTTTTTTAAGAATTCTGGACTGACTGGTTTCCTGGATGATGAGGTCTTAGGCTATGGGAACTTTACTGTCTGCTGATTTTTATAATAAGTAAAGCAAAGAATTTGTAAAGACACCAATTTTGGAGATGGAGAGGAAAGGCTGAAGGGGAGGAGGAGGCCTTTATTTGAAGATAACAATTCTAGTGTTGTTATGTTCAAAAGTCTTATCTAGTAAGTTTCCCATAGCTCGCTATCTTTTTTTCCAAATTCTTCATGTACCCACTATCTGACAAATATAATTGAAGTAGCATTATTTACTCACCTAATATACCAAGAGCTGTTTTACAAATGGTTGGAGACTCATATGTATATTGGGCTTAAAGCCAATGCCTGTAGTGGTGCCATAGGTTTAGATAAAGAACCAGGACTGAAGCAGATTTTGAGAGCTTTTGTGTGATGATAAATTGTGTAGACTTAGGATATCCAGACCTTGTACGTTTTCCAATGCGTAGCTATCATGTGTTGTACTATAGAATCAATACATTTTGTAAAAAAAAGTGCTTGTAAAGGGGTATACACTTCTGGGTGAATTAATTCTGTGTTTTCCTGTTTATTGTAAAAAAGTTGGACATTTTTTGGTATAGTTTTCAATTTTGTTTTATACTTTCACACATTTCATGTTAATGTTGTACTCTCATTTGATTTTGATTGGCTGTGTATAATCATGGAGATTTTATCTAGATTCTTTTACTATATTTTATATGTTATTCTGTTACATTGAAGTTAGATGTACCTCAAATCATTATAGTTACATTAGTAATATGGTGAGATTGCTATCATATCACTGTGTCATTTCCATTATGTTCATCTAATTTCCAATGGAGATGTCTGGTCAGAAGTGGTTTGTTTGGTTCAGTTGCTGGGCTCTCCATGGATATTGGTGCTTCATGTGAAGTGGAATAACTTAGGGTAGGTCCCTTTAGCTGGATTTGGTCAGGGCAATAAAGAGAGATGTAATGCTTATGTTATTGCTCCTCTCTCTCAAGGTAAAATTGTGTGGTTTGAGATGGTATCATGTTTGTTTTGGAGAAATACCACAGACCAATAAACTTGAAAGGTAATGGGAATAAAGAGGTCTGCTTTTTTCAAAATTCTGTGTAGGTGTCATAGTATGGCGCCATTTGCTGGTTAGGAAGTCATCTGATTTGATTTTAGTGATGGTGTTCACTGTGTTTTTTTAGTCTTTGAAACTAGTGACTCCACAGGGACTTGGTTTTGGTAAATTTGTCACCAGTCTCTACTTCTGTGTACCAGAGTAGTATGTGATATCTGATAGCCAGGGGTTTGAAACTATTTTTTTAAGAATTCTGTACTGACTGGATTTCCGGATTATGAGGTCCTAGGCTATAGGAACTTTAGTATTTGCTGCTATTTACAATAAGTGACACATAAGATTGGTAAAGACACCAATTTTGGAGATGGAGAGGCAAGGCTGAAGGGGAGGAGGAGGCCTTTATTTGAAGACAACAAT
This sequence comes from Rhinoderma darwinii, assembly GCF_050947455.1. NCBI lineage: Eukaryota > Metazoa > Chordata > Amphibia > Anura > Rhinodermatidae > Rhinoderma > Rhinoderma darwinii. The sequence goes on from NW_027461711.1 coordinate 156,442, forward strand.
TCTTGTGTTGGTATGTTCAAAAGTCTTATCTAGTAAGTTTCCCATAGAAAGGTATTGGGAATAGAGACATATTTTTTTTTCAAAATTCCATGTAGGTGTCGTGGTATGGCACCATTTGCTTGTTAGGAAGTCATATAAGTTTATTTTACATGATGGTGTTCATTATGTTATTTTAGTCTCTGAAGCCAGTGACTCCATAGGGACTTGTTTTTTTATTACATTTGCCACCAGTCTCTACTTATTTGTCCCAGAGTAGTATGTGATATCTCATAGGCAGGGATTTGAAACTATTTTTTTAAGAATTCTGGACTGACTGGTTTCCTGGATGATGAGGTCTTAGGCTATGGGAACTTTACTGTCTGCTGATTTTTATAATAAGTAACGCAAAGAATTGGTAAAGACACCAATTTTGGAGATGGAGAGGAAAGGCTGAAGGGGAGTAGGAGGCCTTTATTTGAAGATAACAATTCTTGTGTTATGTTCAAAAGTCTTATCTAGTAAGTTTCCCATAGCTCGCTATATTTTTTTTCAAATTCTTCATGTACCCACTATCTGACAAATATAATAGAAGTAGCATTATTTACTCACCTAATATACCAAGAGCTGTTTTACAAATGGTTGGAGACTCATATGTATATTGGGCTTATAGCCAATGCCTGTAGTGGTGCCATAGGTTTAGATAAAGAACCAGGACTGAAGCAGATTTTGAGAGCTTTTGTGTGATGATAAATTGTGTAGACTTAGGATATCCAGACCTTGTACGTTTTCCAATGCGTAGCTATCATGTGTTGTACTATAGAATCAATACATTTTATTAAAAAAAAAGTGCTTGTAAAGGGGTATACACTTCTGGGTGAATTAATTCTGTGTTTTCCTGTTTACTGTAAAAAAGTTGGGATTTTTTGGTATAGTTTTCAATTTTGTTTTATACTTGCACACATTTCATGTTAATGTTGTACTCTCATTTGATTTTGATTGGCTGTGTATAATCATGGAGATTTTATCTAGATTATTTTACTATATTTTATATGTTATTCTGTTACATTGAAGTTAGATGTACCTCACATCATTATAGTTACATTGGTAATATGGTGAGATTGCTATCATATCACTGTGTCATTTCCATTATGTTCATCTAATTTCCAATGGAGATGTCTGGTCAGAAGTGGTTTGTTTGGTTCAGTTGCTGGGCCCTCCTTGGATATTGGTGCTTCATGTGAAGTGGAATAACTTAGGGTAGGTCCCTTTAGCTGGATTTGGTCAGGGCAATAAAGAGAGATGTAATGCTTATGTTATTGCTCCTCTCTCTCAAGGTAAAATTGTGTGGTCTGAGAGGGTATCAGGTTTGTTTTGGAGAAATACCACAGACCAATAACCTTGAAAGGTATTGGGAATAAAGAGGTCTGCTTTTTTCAAAATTCTGTGTAGGTGTCATAGTATGGCGCCATTTGCTGGTTAGGAAGTCACCTGATTTGATTTTAGTGATGGTGTTCACTGTGTTTTTTTAGTCTTTGAAACCAGTGACTCCACAGGGACTTGGTTTTGGTAAATTTGTCACCAGTCTCTACTTCTGTGTACCAGAGTAGTATGTGATATCTGATAGCCAGGGGTTTGAAACTATTTTTTTAAGAATTCTGTACTGACTGGATTTCCGGATTATGAGGTCCTAGGCTATAGGAACTTTAGTATTTGCTGCTATTTACAATAAGTGACACAAAAAATTGGTAAAGACACAAATTTTGGAGATGGAGAGGCAAGGCTGAAGGGGAGGAGGAGGCCTTTATTTGAACATAACAATTCTTGTGTTGTTATGTTCAAAAGTCTTATCTAGTAAGTTTCCTATAGGAAGGTATTGGGAATAGAGACATATTTTTTTTTCAAAATTCCATGTAGGTGTCGTGGTATGGCACCATTTGCTTGTTAGGAAGTCATATGAGTTTATTTTACATGATGGTGTTCATTATGTTATTTTAGTCTTTGAAGCCAGTGACTCCATAGGGACTTGTTTTTTGATTAAATTTCCACCAGTCTATACTTATTTGTCCCAGAGTAGTATGTGATATCTCATAGGCAGGGATTTGAAACTATTTTTTTAAGAATTCTGGACTGACTGGTTTCCTCCATGGTGAGGTCTTAGGCTATGGGAACTTTACTGTCTGCTGATTTTTATAATAAGTAACGCAAAGAATTGGTAAAGACACCAATTTTGGAGATGGAGAGGAAAGGCTGAAGGGGAGGAGGAGGCCTTTATTTGAAGATAACAATTCTTGTGTTGTTATGTTTAAAAGTCTTATCTAGTAAGTTTCCCATAGCTCGCTATCTTTATTTCCAAATTCTTCATGTACCCACTATCTGACAAATATAATAGAAGTAGCATTATTTACTCACCTAATATTCCAAGAGCTGTTTTACAAATGGTTGGAGACTCATATGTATATTGGGCTTAAAGCCAATGCCTGTAGTGGTGCCATAGGTTTAGATAAAGAACCAGGACTGAAGCAGATTTTGAGAGCTTTTGTGTGATGATAAATTGTGTAGACTTAGGATATCCAGACCTTGTACGTTTTCCAATGCGTAGCTATCATGTGTTGTACTATAGAATCAATACATTTTGGAAAAAAAAAAGTGCTTGTATAGGGGTATACACTTCTGGGTGAATTTATTCTGTGTTTTCCTGTTTATTGTAAAAAAGTTGGGATTTTTTGGTATAGTTTTCAATTTTGTTTTATACTTGCACACATTTCATGTTAATGTTGAACTCTCATTTGATTTTGATTGGCTATGTATAATCATGGAGATTTTATCTAGATTATTTTACTATATTTTATATGTTATTCTGTTACATTGAAGTTAGATGTACCTCAAATCATTATAGTTACATTGGTAATATGGTGAGATTGCTATCATATCACTGTGTCATTTCCATTATGTTCATCTAATTTCCAATGGAGATGTCTGGTCAGAAGTGGTTTGTTTGGTTCAGTTGCTGGGCCCTCCTTGGATATTGGTGCTTCATGTGAAGTGGAATAACTTAGGGTAGGTCCCTTTAGCTGGATTTGGTCAGGGCAATAAAGAGAGATGTAATGCTTATGTTATTGCTCCTCTCTCTCAAGGTAAAATTGTGTGGTCTGAGACGGTATCAGGTTTGTTTTGGAGAAATACCACAGACCAATAACCTTGAAACGTATTGGGAATAAAGAGGTCTGCTTTTTTCAAAATTCTGTGTAGGTGTCATAGTATGGCGCCATTTGCTGGTTAGGAAGTCACCTGATTTGATTTTAGTGATGGTGTTCACTGTGTTTTTTTAGTCTTTGAAACCAGTGACTCCACAGGGACTTGGTTTTGGTAAATTTGTCACCAGTCACTACTTCTGTGTACCAGAGTAGTATGTGATATCTGATAGCCAGGGGTTTGAAACTATTTTTTTAAGAATTCTGTACTGACTGGATTTCCGGATTATGAGGTCCTAGGCTATAGGAACTTTAGTATTTGCTGCTATTTACAATAAGTGACACAAAAAATTGGTAAAGACACAAATTTTGGAGATGGAGAGGCAAGGCTGAAGGGGAGGAGGAGGCCTTTATTTGAACATAACAATTCTTGTGTTGTTATGTTCAAAAGTCTTATCTAGTAAGTTTCCTATAGGAAGGTATTGGGAATAGAGACATATTTTTTTTTCAAAATTCCATGTAGGTGTCATGGTATGGCACCATTTGCTTGTTAGGAAGTCATATGAGTTTATTTTACATGATGGTGTTCATTATGTTATTTTTGTCTTTGAAGCCAGTGACTCCATAGGGACTTGTTTTTTGATTAAATTTCCACCAGTCTCTACTTATTTGTCCCAGAGTAGTATGTGATATCTCATAGGCAGGGATTTGAAACTATTTTTTTAAGAATTCTGGACTGACTGGTTTCCTCCATGGTGAGGTCTTAGGCTATGGGAACTTTACTGTCTGCTGATTTTTATAATAAGTAACGCAAAGAATTGGTAAAGACACCAATTTTGGAGATGGAGAGGAAAGGCTGAAGGGGAGGAGGAGGCCTTTATTTGAAGATAACAATTCTTGTGTTGTTATGTTTAAAAGTCTTATCTAGTAAGTTTCCCATAGCTCGCTATCTTTATTTCCAAATTCTTCATGTACCCACTATCTGACAAATATAATAGAAGTAGCATTATTTACTCACCTAATATTCCAAGAGCTGTTTTACAAATGGTTGGAGACTCATATGTATATTGGGCTTAAAGCCAATGCCTGTAGTGGTGCCATAGGTTTAGATAAAGAACCAGGACTGAAGCAGATTTTGAGAGCTTTTGTGTGATGATAAATTGTGTAGACTTAGGATATCCAGACCTTGTACGTTTTCCAATGCGTAGCTATCATGTGTTGTACTATAGAATCAATACATTTTGGAAAAAAAAAAGTGCTTGTATAACGGTATACACTTCTGGGTGAATTAATTCTGTGTTTTCCTGTTTATTGTAAAAAAGTTGGGATTTTTTGGTATAGTTTTCAATTTTGTTTTATACTTGCACACATTTCATGTTAATGTTGAACTCTCATTTGATTTTGATTGGCTATGTATAATCATGGAGATTTTATCTAGATTATTTTACTATTTTTTATATGTTATTCTGTTACATTGAAGTTAGATGTACCTCAAATCATTATAGTTACATTGGTAATATGGTGAGATTGCTATCATATCACTGTGTCATTTCCATTATGTTCATCTAATTTCCAATGGAGATGTCTGGTCAGAAGTGGTTTGTTTGGTTCAGTTGCTGGGCCCTCCTTGGATATTGGTGCTTCATGTGAAGTGGAATAACTTAGGGTAGGTCCCTTTTGCTGGATTTGGTCAGGGCAATAAAGAGAGATGTAATGCTTATGTTATTGCTCCTCTCTCTGAAGGTAAAATTGTGTGGTCTGAGATGGTATCATGTTTGTTTTGGAGAAATACCACAGACCAATAACCTTAAAAGGTATTGGGAATAAAGAGGTCTGCTTTTTTCAAAATTCTGTGTAGGTGTCATAGTATGGCGCCATTTGCTGGTTAGGAAGTCATCTGATTTTATTTTAGTGATGGTGTTCACTGTTTTTTTTTTAGTCTTTGAAACTAGTGACTCCACAGGGACTTGGTTTTGGTAAATTTGTCACCAGTCTCTACTTCTGTGTACCAGAGTAGTATGTGATATCTGATAGCCAGGGGTTTGAAACTATTTTTTTAAGAATTCTGTACTGACTGGATTTCCGGATTATGAGGTCCTAGGCTATAGGAACTTTAGTATTTGCTGCTATTTACAATAAGTGACACATAAGATTGGTAAAGACACCAATTTTGGAGATGGAGAGGCAAGGCTGAAGGGGAGGAGGAGGCCTTTATTTGAAGATAACAATTCTTGTGTTGTTATGTTCAAAAGTCTTATCTAGTAAGTTTCCCATAGGAAGGTATTGGGAATAGAGACATATTTTTTTTTAAAAATTCCATGTAGGTGTCGTGGTATGGCACCATTTGCTTGTTAGGAAGTCATATGAGTTTATTTTACATGATTGTGTTCATTATGTTATTTTAGTCTTTGAAGCCAGTGACTCCATAGGGACTTGTTTTTTTATTAAATTTGCCACCAGTCTCTACTTATTTGTCCCAGAGTAGTATGTGATATCTCATAGGCAGGGATTTGAAACTATTTTTTTAAGAATTCTGGACTGACTGGTTTCCTGGATGATGAGGTCTTAGGCGATGGGAAATTTACTGTCTGCTGATTTTTATAATAAGTAACGCAAAGAATTGGTAAAGACACCAATTTTGGAGATGGAGAGGAAAGGCTGAAGGGGGGGAGGAGGCCTTTATTTGAAGATAACAATTCTTGTGTTGTTATGTTCAAAAGTCTTATCTTGTAAGTTTCCCATAGCTCGCTATCTTTTTTTCCAAATACTTCATGTACCCACTATCTTACAAATTTAATTGAAGTAGCATTATTTACTCACCTAATATACCAAGAGCTGTTTTACAAATGGTTGGAGACTCATATGTATATTGTGCTTAAAGCCAATGCCTGTAGTGGTGCCATAGGTTTAGATAAAGAACCAGGACTGAAGCAGATTTTGAGAGCTTTTGTGTGATGATAAATTGTGTAGACTTAGGATATCCAGACCTTGTACGTTTTCCAATGCGTAGCTATCATGTGTTGTACTATAGAATCAATACATTTTGTTAAAAAAAAGTGCTTGTAAAGGGGTATACACTTCTGGGTGAATTAATTCTGTGTTTTCCTGTTTACTGTAAAAAAGTTGGGATTTTTTGGTATAGTTTTCAATTTTGTTTTATGCTTACACACATTTCATTTTAATGTTGTACTCTTATTTGATTTTGATTGGCTGTGTATAATCATGGAGATTTTATCTAGATTCTTTTACTATATTTTATATGTTATTCTGTTACATTGAAGTTAGATGTACCTCAAATCATTATAGTTACATTGGTAATATGGTGAGATTGCTATAATATCACTGTGTCATTTCCATTATGTTCATCTAATTTCCAATGGAGATGTCTGGTCAGAAGTGGTTTGTTTGGTTCAGTTGCTGGGCCCTCCTTGGATATTGGTGCTTCATGTGAAGTGGAATAACTTAGGGTAGGTCCCTTTAGCTGGATTTGGTCAGGGCAATAAAGAGAGATGTAATGCTTATGTTATTGCTCCTCTCTCTCAAGGTAAAATTGTGTGATCTGAGATGGTATCATGTTTGTTTTGGAGAAATACCACAGACCAATAACCTTTAAAGGTATTGGGAATAAAGAGGTCTGCTTTTTTCAAAATTCTGTGTAGGTGTCATAGTATGGCGCCATTTGCTGGTTAGGAAGTCATCTGATTTGATTTTAGTGATGATGTTCACTGTGTTTTTTTAGTCTTTGAAACCAGTGACTCCACAGGGACTTGGTTTTGGTAAATTTGTCACCAGTCTCTACTTCTGTGTACCAGAGTAGTATGTGATATCTGATAGCCAGGGGTTTGAAACTATTTTTTTAAGAATTCTGTACTGACTGGATTTCCGCATTATGAGGTCCTAGGCTATAGGAACTTTAGTATTTGCTGCTATTTACAATAAGTGACACAAAAGATTGGTAAAGACACCAATTTTGGAGATGGAGAGGAAAGGCTGAAGGGGAGGAGGAGGCCTTTATTTGAACATAACAATTCTTGTGTTGTTATGTTCAAAAGTCTTATCTAGTAAGTTTCCCATAGGAAGGTATTGGGAATGGAGACATACTTTTTTTTCAAAATTCCATGTAGTTGTCATGGTATGGTACCATTTGCTTGTTAGGAAGTCATATGAGTTTATTTTACATGATTGTGTTCATTATGTTATTTTAGTCTTTGAAGCCAGTGACTCCATAGGGACTTGTTTTTTGATTAAATTTGCCACCAGTCTCTACTTATTTGTCCCAGAGTAGTATGTGATATCTCATAGGCAGGGATTTGAAACTATTTTTTTTAAGAATTCTGGACTGACTGGTTTCCTGGATGATGAGGTCTTAGGCTATGGGAACTTTACTGTCTGCTGATTTTTATAATAAGTAACGCAAAGAATTGGTAAAGACACCAATTTTGGAGATGGAGAGGAAAGGCTGAAGGGGAGGAGGAGGCCTTTATTTGAAGATAACAATTCTTGTGTTGTTATGTTCAAAAGTCTTATCTAGTAAGTTTCCCATAGCTCGCTATCTTTTTTTCCAAATTCTTCATGTACCCACTATCTGACAAATATAATAGAAGTAGCATTATTTACTCACCTAATATACCAAGAGCTGTTTTACAAATGGTTGGAGACTCATATGTATATTGGGCTTAAAGCCAATGCCTGTAGTGGTGCCATAGGTTTAGATAAAGAACCAGGACTGAAGCAGATTTTGAGAGCTTTTGTGTGATGATAAATTGTGTAGACTTAGGATATCCAGACCTTGTACGTTTTCCAATGCGTAGCTATCATGTGTTGTACTATAGAATCAATACATTTTGTAAAAAAAAAAAATGCTTGTAAAGGGGTATACACTTCTGGGTGAATTAATTCTGTGTTTTCCTGTTTACTGTAAAAAAGTTGGGATTTTTTGGTATCGTTTTCAATTTTGTTTTATACTTGCACACATTTCATGATAATGTTGTACTCTCATTTGATTTTGATTGGCTGTGTATAATCATGGAGATTTTATCTAGATTCTTTTACTATATTTTATATGTTATTCTGTTACATTGAAGTTAGATGTACCTCAAATCATTATAGTTACATTGGTAATATGGTGAGATTGCTATCATATCACTGTGTCATTTCCATTATGTTCATCTAATTTCCAATGCAGATGTCTGGTCAGAAGTGGTTTGTTTGGTTCAGTTGCTGGGCCCTCCTTGGATATTGGTGCTTCATGTGAAGTGGAATAACTTAGGGTAGGTCCCTTTAGCTGGATTTGATCAGGGCAATAAAGAGAGATGTAATGCTTATGTTATTGCTCCTCTCTCTCAAGGTAAAATTGTGTGGTCTGAGATGGTATCAGGTTTGTTTTGTAGAAATACCACAGACCAATAACCTTAAAGGTATTGGGAATAAAGAGGTCTGCTTTTTTCAAAATTCTGTGTAGGTGTCATAGTATGGCGCCATTTGCTGGTTAGGAAGTCACCTGATTTGATTTTAGTGATGGTGTTCACTGTGTTTTTTTAGTCTTTGAAACCAGTGACTCCACAGGGACTTGGTTTTGGTAAATTTGTCACCAGTCTCTACTTCTGTGTACCAGAGTAGTATGTGATATCTGATAGCCAGGGGTTTGAAACTATTTTTTTAAGAATTCTGTACTGACTGGATTTCCGGATTATGAGATCCTAGGCTATAGGAACTTTAGTATTTGCTGCTATTTACAATAAGTGACACAAAAGATTGGTAAAGACACCAATTTTGGAGATGGAGAGGAAAGGCTGAAGGGGAGGAGGAGGCCTTTATTTGAAGATAACAATTCTTGTGTTGTTATGTTCAAAAGTCTTATCTAGTAAGTTTCCCATAGGAAGGTATTGGGAATGGAGACATATTTTTTTTTTCAAAATTCCATGTAGGTGTCATGGTATGGCACCATTTGCTTGTTAGGAAGTCATATGAGTTTATTTTACATGATTGTGTTCATTATGTTATTTTAGTCTTTGAAGCCAGTGACTCCATAGGGACTTGTTTTTTGATTAAATTTGCCACCAGTCTCTACTTATTTGTCCCAGAGTAGTATGTGATATCTCATAGGCAGGGATTTGAAACTATTTTTTTAAGAATTCTGGACTGACTGGTTTCCTGGATGATGAGGTCTTAGGCTATGGGAACTTTACTGTCTGCTGATTTTTATAATAAGTAACGCAAAGAATTGGTAAAGACACCAATTTTTGAGATGGAGAGGAAAGGCTGATGGGGAGGAGGAGGCCTTTATTTGAAGATAACAATTCTTGTGTTGTTATGTTCAAAAGTCTTATCTAGTAAGTTTCCCATAGCTCGCTATCTTTTTTTCCAAATTCTTCATGTACCCACTATCTGACAAATATAATAGAAGTAGCATTATTTACTCACCTAATATTCCAAGAGCTGTTTTACAAATGGTTGGAGACTCATATGTATATTGTGCTTAAAGCCAATGCCTGTAGTGGTGCCATAGGTTTAGATAAAGAACCATGACTGAAGCAGATTTTGAGAGCTTTTGTGTGATGATAAATTGTGTAGACTTAGGATATCCAGACCTTGTACGTTTTCCAATGCGTAGCTATCATGTGTTGTACTATAGAATCAATACATTTTGTAAAAAAAAAAGTGCTTGTAAATGGGTATACACTTCTGGGTGAATTAATTCTGTGTTTTCCTGTTTACTGTAAAAAAGTTGGGATTTTTTGGTATTGTTTTCAATTTTGTTTTATACTTGCACACATTTCATGTTAATGTTGTACTCTCATTTGATTTTGATTGGCTGTGTATAATCATGGAGATTTAATCTAGATTATTTTACTATATTTTATATGTTATTCTGTTACATTGAAGTTAGATGTACCTCAAATCATTATAGTTACATTGGTAATATGGTGAGATTGCTATCATATCACTGTGTCATTTCCATTATGTTCATCTAATTTCCAATGGAGATGTCTGGTCAGACGTGGTTTGTTTGGTTCAGTTGCTGGGCCCTCCTTGGATATTGGTGCTTCATGTGAAGTGGAATAACTTAGGGTAGGTCCCTTTAGCTGGATTTGATCAGGGCAATAAAGAGAGATGTAATGCTTATGTTATTGCTCCTCTCTCTCAAGGTAAAATTGTGTGGTCTGAGATGGTATCATGTTTGTTTTGTAGAAATACCACAGACCAATAACCTTAAAGGTATTGGGAATAAAGAGGTCTGCTTTATTCAAAATTCTGTGTAGGTGTCATAGTATGGCGCCATTTGCTGGTTAGGAAGTCATCTGATTTGATTTTAGTGATGGTGTTCACTGTGTTTTTTTAGTCTTTGAAACCAGTGACTCCACAGGGACTTGGTTTTGGTAAATTTGTCACCAGTCTCTACTTCTGTGTACCAGAGTAGTATGTGATATCTGATAGCCAGTGGTTTGAAACTATTTTTTTTAAGAATTCTGTACTGACTGGATTTCCGGATTATGAGGTCCTAGGCTATAGGAACTTAAGTATTTGCTGCTATTTACAATAAGTGACACATAAGATTGGTAAGGACACCAATTTTGGAGATGGAGAGGCAAGGCTGAAGGGGAGGAGGAGGCCTTTATTTGAAGATAACAATTCTTGTGTTGTTATGTTCAAAAGTCTTATCTAGTAAGTTTCCCATAGGAAGGTATTGGGAATAGAGACATATTTTTTTTTCAAAATTCCATATAGGTGTCGTGGTATGGCACCATTTGCTTGTTAGGAAGTCATATGAGTTTATTTTACATGATGGTGTTCATTATGTTATTTTAGTCTTTGAAGCCAGAGACTCCATAGGGACTTGTTTTTTGATTAAATTTGCCACCAGTCTCTACTTATTTGTCCCAGAGTAGTAAGTGATATCTCATAGGCAGGGATTTGAAACTATTTTTTTAAGAATTCTGGACTGACTGGTTTCCTGGATGATGAGGTCTTAGGCTATGGGAACTTTACTGTCTGCTGATTTTTATAATAAGTAACGCAAAGAATTGGTAAAGACACCAATTTTGGAGATGGAGAGGAAAGGCTGAAGGGGAGGAGGAGGCCTTTATTTGAAGATAACAATTCTTGTGTTGTTATGTTCAAAAGTCTTATCTAGTAAGTTTCCCATAGCTCGCTATCTTTTTTTCCAAATTCTTCATGTACCCACTATCTGACAAATATAATAGAAGTAGCATTATTTACTCACCTAATATACCAAGAGCTGTTTTACAAATGGTTGGAGACTCATATGTATATTGGGCTTAAAGCCAATGCCTGTAGTGGTGCCATAGGTTTAGATAAAGAACCAGGACTGAAGCAGATTTTGAGAGCTTTTGTGTGATGATAAATTGTGTAGACTTAGGATATCCAAACCTTGTACGTTTTCCAATGCGTAGCTATCATGTGTTGTACTATAGAATCAATACATTTTGTAAAAAAAAAAGTGCTTGTAAAGGGGTATACACTTCTGGGTGAATTAATTCTGTGTTTTCCTGTTTACTGTAAAAAAGTTGGGATTTTTTGGTATCGTTTTCAATTTTGTTTTATACTTGCACACATTTCATGATAATGTTGTACTCTCATTTGATTTTGATTGGCTGTGTATAATCATGGAGATTTTATCTAGATTCTTTTACTATATTTTATATGTTATTCTGTTACATTGAAGTTAGATGTACCTCAAATCATTATAGTTACATTGGTAATATGGTGAGATTGCTATCATATCACTGTGTCATTTCCATTAAGTTCATCTAATTTCCAATGCAGATGTCTGGTCAGAAGTGGTTTGTTTGGTTCAGTTGCTGGGCCCTCCTTGGATATTGGTGCTTCATGTGAAGTGGAATAACTTAGGGTAGGTCCCTTTAGCTGGATTTGATCAGGGCAATAAAGAGAGATGTAATGCTTATGTTATTGCTCCTCTCTCTCAAGGTAAAATTTTGTGGTCTGAGATGGTATCAGGTTTGTTTTGTAGAAATACCACAGACCAATAACCTTAAAGGTATTGGGAATAAAGAGGTCTGCTTTTTTCAAAATTCTGTGTAGGTGTCATAGTATGGCGCCATTTGCTGGTTAGGAAGTCATCTGATTTGATTTTAGTGATGGTGTTCACTGTGTTTTTTTAGTCTTTGAAACCAGTGACTCCACAGGGACTTGGTTTTGGTAAATTTTTCACCAGTCTCTACTTCTGTGTACCAGAGTAGTATGTGATATCTGATAGCCAGGGGTTTGAAACTATTTTTTCTAAAAATTCTGTACTGACTGGATTTCCGGATTATGAGGTCCTAGGCTATAGGAACTTTAGTATTTGCTGCTATTTACAATAAGTGACACAAAAGATTGGTAAAGACACCAATTTTGGAGATGGAGAGGAAAGGCTGAAGGGGAGGAGGAGGCCTTTATTTGAACATAACAATTCTTGTGTTGTTATGTTCAAAAGTCTTATCTAGTAAGTTTCCCATAGGAAGGTATTGGGAATGGAGACATATTTTTTTTTCAAAATTCCATGTAGGTGTCGTGGTATGGCACCATTTGCTTGTTAGGAAGTCATATGAGTTTATTTTACATGATTGTATTCATTATGTTATTTTAGTCTTTGAAGCCAGTGACTCCATAGGGACTTGTTTTTTGATTAAATTTGCCACCAGACTCTACTTATTTGTCCCAGAGTAGTATGTGATATCTCATAGGCAGGGATTTGAAACTATTTTTTTAAGAATTCTGGACTGACTGGTTTCCTGGATGATGAGGTCTTAGGCTATGGGAACTTTACTGTCTGCTGATTTTTATAATAAGTAACGCAAAGAATTGGTAAAGACACCAATTTTGGAGATGGAGAGGAAAGGCTGATGGGGAGGAGGAGGCCTTTATTTGAAGATAACAATTCTTGTGTTGTTATGTTCAAAAGTCTTATCTAGTAAGTTTCCCATAGCTCGCTATCTTTTTTTCCAAATTCTTCATGTACCCACTATCTGACAAATATAATAGAAGTAGCATTATTTACTCACCTAATATTCCAAGAGCTGTTTTACAAATGGTTGGAGACTCATATGTATATTGGGCTTAAAGCCAATGCCTGTAGTGGTGCCATAGGTTTAGATAAAGAACCATGACTGAAGCAGATTTTGAGAGCTTTTGTGTGATGATAAATTGTGTAGACTTAGGATATCCAGACCTTGTACGTTTTCCAATGCGTAGCTATCATGTGTTGTACTATAGAATCAATACATTTTGTAAAAAAAAAAGTGCTTGTAAAGGGGTATACACTTCTGGGTGAATTAATTCTGTGTTTTCCTGTTTACTGTAAAAAAGTTGGGATTTTTTGGTATTGTTTTCAATTTTGTTTTATACTTGCACACATTTCATGTTAATGTTGTACTCTCATTTGATTTTGATTGGCTGTGTATAATCATGGAGATTTAATCTAGATTATTTTACTATATTTTATATGTTATTCTGTTACATTGAAGTTAGATGTACCTCAAATCATTATAGTTACATTGGTAATATGGTGAGATTGCTATCATATCACTGTGTCATTTCCATTATGTTCATCTAATTTCCAATGGAGATGTCTGGTCAGACGTGGTTTGTTTGGTTCAGTTGCTGGGCCCTCCTTGGATATTGGTGCTTCATGTGAAGTGGAATAACTTAGGGTAGGTCCCTTTAGCTGGATTTGATCAGGGCAATAAAGAGAGATGTAATGCTTATGTTATTGCTCCTCTCTCTCAAGGTAAAATTGTGTGGTCTGAGATGGTATCATGTTTGTTTTGTAGAAATACCACAGACCAATAACCTTAAAGGTATTGGGAATAAAGAGGTCTGCTTTATTCAAAATTCTGTGTAGGTGTCATAGTATGGCGCCATTTGCTGGTTAGGAAGTCATCTGATTTGATTTTAGTGATGGTGTTCACTTTGTTATTTTAATCTTTGAAACCAGTGACTCCACAGGGACTTGGTTTTGGTAAATTTGTCACCAGTCTCTACTTCTGTGTACCAGAGTAGTATGTGATATCTGATAGCCAGGGGTTTGAAACTATTTTTTTTAAGAATTCTGTACTGACTGGATTTCCGGATTTTGAGGTCCTAGGCTATAGGAACTTTAGTATTTGCTGCTATTTACAATAAGTGACACATAAGATTGGTAAGGACACCAATTTTGGAGATGGAGAGGCAAGGCTGAAGGGGAGGAGGAGGCCTTTATTTGAAGATAACAATTCTTGTGTTGTTTTGTTCAAAAGTCTTATCTAGTAAGTTTCCCATAGGAAGGTATTGGGAATAGAGACATATTTTTTTTTCAAAATTCCATATAGGTGTCGTGGTATGGCACCATTTGCTTGTTAGGAAGTCATATAAGTTTATTTTACATGATGGTGTTCATTATGTTATTTTAGTCTTTGAAGCCAGAGACTCCATAGGGACTTGTTTTTTGATTAAATTTGCCACCAGTCTCTACTTATTTGTCCCAGAGTAGTAAGTGATATCTCATAGGCAGGGATTTGAAACTATTTTTTTAAGAATTCTGGACTGACTGGTTTCCTGGATGATGAGGTCTTAGGCTATGGGAACTTTACTATCTGCTGATTTTTATAATAAGTAACGCAAAGAATTGGTAAAGACACCAATTTTGGAGATGGAGAGGAAAGGCTGAAGGGGAGGAGGAGGCCTTTATTTGAAGATAACAATTCTTGTGTTGTTATGTTCAAAAGTCTTATCTAGTAAGTTTCCCATAGCTCGCTATCTTTTTTTCCAAATTCTTCATGTACCCACTATCTGACAAATATAATAGAAGTAGCATTATTTACTCACCTAATATTCCAAGAGCTGTTTTACAAATGGTTGGAGACGCATATGTATATTGGGCTTAAAGCCAATGCTTGTAGTGGTGCCATAGGTTTAGATAAAGAACCAGGACTGAAGCAGATTTTGAGAGCTTTTGTGTGATGATAAATTGTGTAGACTTACGATATCCAGACCTTGTAAGTTTTTCAATGCGTAGCTATCATGTGTTGTACTATAGAATCAATACATTTTGGAAAAAAAAAGTGCTTATAAAGGGGTATACACTTCTGGGTGAATTAATTCTGTGTTTTCCTGTTTATTGTAAAAAAGTTGGGATTTTTTGGTATAGTTTTCAATTTTGTTATATACTTGCACACATTTCATGTTAATGTTGTACTCTCATTTGATTTTGATTGGCTGTGTATAATCATGGAGATTTTATCTAGATTATTTTACTATATTTTATATGTTATTCTGTTACATTGAAGTTAGATGTACCTCAAATCATTATAGTTACATTGGTAATATGGTGAGATTGCTATCATATCACTGTGTCATTTCCATTATGTTCATCTAATTTCCAATGGAGATGTCTGGTCAGAAGTGGTTTGTTTGGTTCAGTTGCTGGGCCCTCCTTGGTTATTGGTGCTTCATGTGAAGTGGAAAAACTTAGGGTAGGTCCCTTAAGCTGGATTTGGTCAGGACAATAAAGAGAGATGTAATGCTTATGTTATTGCTCCTCTCTCTCAAGGTAAAATTGTGTGGTCTGAGATGGTATCAGGTTTGTTTTGGAGAAATACCACAGACCAATAACCTTAAAAGGTATTGGGAATTAAGAGGTCTGCTTTTTTCAAAATTCTGTGTAGGTGTCATAGTATGGCGCCATTTGCTGGTTAGGAAGTCATCTGATTTAATTATAGTGATGGTGTTCACTGTGTTTTTTTAGTCTTTGAAACCAGTGACTCCACAGGGACTTGGTTTTGGTAAATTTGTCACCAGTCTCTACTTCTGTGTACCAGAGTAGTATGTGATATCTGATAGCCAGGGGTTTGAAACTATTTTTTTAAGAATTCTGTACTGACTGGATTTCCGAATTATGAGGTCCTAGGCTATAGGAACTTTAGTATTTGCTGCTATTTACAATAAGTGACACATAAGATTGGTAAAGACACCAATTTTGGAGATGGAGAGGCAAGGCTGAAGGGGAGGAGGAGGCCTTTATTTGAAGATAACAATTCTTGTGTTGTTATGTTCAAAAGTCTTATCTAGTAAGTTTCCCATAGGAAGGTATTGGGAATAGAGACATATTTTTTTTTCAAAATTCCATGTAGGTGTCGTGGTATGGCACCATTTGCTTGTTAGGAAGTCATATGAGTTTATTTTACATGATGGTGTTCATTATGTTATTTTAGTCTTTGAAGCCAGTGACTCCATAGGGACTTGTTTTTTGATTAAATTTGCCACCAGTCTCTACTTATTTGTCCCAGAGTAGTATGTGATATCTCATAGGCAGGGATTTGAAACTATTTTTTTAAGAATTCTGGACTGACTGGTTTCCTGGATGATGAGGTCTTAGGCTATGGGAACTTTACTGTCTGCTGATTTTTATAATAAGTAACGCAAAGAATTGGTAAAGACACCAATTTTGGAGATGGAGAGGAAAGGCTGAAGGGGAGGAGGAGGCCTTTATTTGAAGATAACAATTCTTGTGTTGTTATGTTCAAAAGTCTTATCTAGTTAGTTTCCCATAGCTCGCTATCTTTTTTTCCAAATTCTTCATGTACCCACTATCTGACAAATATAATAGAAGTAGCATTATTTACTCACCTAATATTCCAAGAGCTGTTTTACAAATGGTTGAAGACTCATATGTATATTGGGCTTAAAGCCAATGCCTGTAGTGGTGCCATAGGTTTAGATAAAGAACCAGGACTGAAGCAGATTTTGAGAGCTTTTGTGTGATGATAAATTGTGTAGACTTAGGATATCCAGACCTTGTACGTTTTCCAATGTGTAGCTATCATGTGTTGTACTATAGAATCAATATATTTTGGAAAAAAAAAAGTGCTTGTAAAGGGGTATACACTTCTGGGTGAATTAATTCTGTGTTTTCCTGTTTATTGTAAAAAAGTTGGGATTTTTTGGTATAGTTTTCAATTTTGTTTTATACTTGCACACATTTCATGTTAATGTTGTACTCTCATTTGATTTTGATTGGCTGTGTATAATCATGGAGATTTTATCTAGATTCTTTTACTATATTTTATATGTTATTCTGTTACATTGAAGTTAGACGCACCTTAAATCATTATAGTTACATTGGTAATATGGTGAGATTGCTATCATATCACTGTGTCATTTCCATTATGTTCATCTAATTTCCAATGGAGATGTCTGGTCAGAAGTGGTTTGTTTGGTTCAGTTGCTGGGCCCTCCTTGGATATTGGTGCTTCATGTGAAGTGGAATAACTTAGGGTAGGTCCCTTTAGCTGGATTTGGTCAGGGCAATAAAGAGAGATGTAATGCTTATGTTATTGCTCCTCTCTCTCAAGGTAAAATTGTGTGGTCTGAAATGGTATCATGTTTGTTTTGGAGAAATACCACAGACCAATAACCTTGAAAGGTATAGGGCATAAAGAGGTCTGCTTTTTTCAAAATTCTGTGTAGGTGTCATAGTATGGCGCCATTTGCTGGTTAGGAAGTCATCTGATTTGATTTTAGCGATGGTGTTCACTGTGTTTTTTTAGTCTTTGAAACCAGTGATTCCACAGGGACTTGGTTTTGGTAAATTTGTCACCAGTCTCTACTTCTGTGTACCAGAGTAGTATGTGATATCTGATAGCCAGGGGTTTGAAACTATTTTTTTAAGAATTCTGTACTGACTGGATTTCCGGATTATGAGGTCCTAGGCTATAGGAACTTTAGTATTTGCTGCTATTTACAATAAGTGACACATAAGATTGGTAAAGACACCAATTTTGGAGATGGAGAGGCAAGGCTGAAGGGGAGGAGGAGGCCTTTATTTGAAGATAACAATTCTTGTGTTGTTATGTTCAAAAGTCTTATCTAGTAAGTTTCCCATAGGAAGGTATTGGGAATAGAGACATATTTGTTTTTCAAAATTCCATGTAGGTGTCTTGGTATGGCACCATTTGCATGTTAGGAAGTCATATGAATTTATTTTACATGATGGTGTTCATTATGTTATTTTAGTCTTTGAAGCCAGTGACTCCATAGGGACTTGTTTTTTGATTAAATTTGCCACCAGTCTCTACTTATTTGTCCCAGAGTAGTATGTGATATCTCATAGGCAGGGATTTGAAACTATTTTTTTAAGAATTCTGGACTGACTGGTTTCCTGGATGATGAGGTCTTAGGCTATGGGAACTTTACTGTCTGCTGATTTTTATAATAAGTAACGCAAAGAATTAGTAAAGACACCAATTTTGGAGATGGAGAGGAAAGGCTGAAGGGGAGGAGGAGGCCTTTATTTGAAGATAACAATTCTTGTGTTGTTATGTTCAAAAGTCTTATCTAGTAAGTTTCCCATAGCTCGCTATCTTTTTTTCCAAATTCTTCATGTACCCACTATCTGACAAATATAATAGAAGTAGCATTATTTACTCACCTAATATACCAAGAGCTGTTTTACAAATGGTTGGAGACTCATATGTATATTGAGCTTAAATCCAATGCCTGTAGTGGTGCCATAGGTTTAGATAAAGAACCAGGACTGAAGCAGATTTTGAGAGCTATTGTGTGATGATAAATTGTGTAGACTTAGGATATCCAGACCTTGTACGTTTTCCAATGTGTAGCTATCATGTGTTGTACTATAGAATCAATACATTTTGGAAAAAAAAGTGCTTGTAAAGGGGTATACACTTCTGGGTGAATTAATTCTGTGTTTTCCTGTTTATTGTAAAAAAGTTGGGATTTTTTGGTATAGTTTTCAATTTTGTTTTATACTTGCACACATTTCATGTTAATGTTGTACTCTCATTTGATTTTGATTGGCTGTGTATAATCATGGAGATTTTATCTAGATTCTTTTACTATATTTTATATGTTATTCTGTTACATTGAAGTTAGACGCACCTTAAATCATTATAGTTACATTGGTAATATGGTGAGATTGCTATCATATCACTGTGTCATTTCCATTATGTTCATCTAATTTCCAATGGAGATGTCTGGTCAGAAGTGGTTTGTTTGGTTCAGTTGCTGGGCCCTCCTTGGATATTGGTGCTTCATGTGAAGTGGAATAACCTAAGCGTAGGTCCCTTTAGCTGGATTTGGTCAGGGCAATAAAGAGAGATGTAATGCTTATGTTATTGCTCCTCTCTCTCAAGGTAAAATTGTGTGGTCTGAGATGGTATCAGGTTTGTTTTGGAGAAATACCACAGACCAATAACCTTGAAAGGTATTGGGAATAAAGATTTCTGCTTTTTTCAAAATTCTGTGTAGATGTCATAGTATGGCGCCATTTGCTGGTTAGGAAGTCATCTGATTTGATTTTAGTGATGGTGTTCACTGTGTTTTTTTAGTCTTTGAAACCAGTGACTCCACAGGGACTTGGTTTTGGTAAATTTGTCACCAGTCTCTACTTCTGTGTACCAGAGTAGTATGTGATATCTGATAGCCAGGGGTTTGAAACTATTTTTTTAAGAATTCTGTACTGACTGGATTTCCGGATTATGAGGTCCTAGGCTATAGGAACTTTAGTATTTGCTGCTATTTACAATAAGTGACACATAAGATTGGTAAATACACCAATTTTGGAGATGGAGAGGCAAGGCTGAAGGGGAGGAGGAGGCCTTTATTTGAAGATAACAATTCTTGTGTTGTTATTTTCAAAAGTCTTATCTAGTAATTTTCCCATAGGAAGGTATTGGGAATAGAGACATATTTTTTTCAAAATTCCATGTAGGTGTCGTGGTATGGCACCATTTGCTTGTTAGGAAGTCATATGAGTTTATTTTACATGATGGTGTTCATTATGTTATTTTAGTCTTTGAAGCCAGTGACTCCATAGGGACTTGTTTTTTGATTAAATTTGCCACCAGTCTCTACTTATTTGTCCCAGAGTAGTATGTGATATCTCATAGGCAGGGATTTGAAACTATTTTTTTAAGAATTCTGGACTGACTGGTTTCCTGGATGATGAGGTCTTAGGCTATGGGAACTTTACTGTCTGCTGATTTTTATAATAAGTAACGCAAAAAATTGGTAAAAACACCAATTTTGGAGATGGAGAGGAAAGGCTGAAGGGGAGGAGGAGGCCTTTATTTGAAGATAACAATTCTTGTGTTGTTATGTTCAAAAGTCTTATCTAGTAAGTTTCCCATAGGTCGCTATCTTTTTTTCCAAATTCTTCATGTACCCACTATCTGACAAATATAATAGAAGTAGCATTATTTACTCACCTAATATACCAAAAGCTGTTTTACAAATGGTTGGAGACTCATATGTATATTGGGCTTAAGCCAATGCCTGTAGTGGTGCCATAGGCTTAGATAAAGAACCAGGACTGAAGCAGATTTTGAGAGCTTTTGTGTGATGATAAATTGTGTAGACTTAGGATATCCAGACCTTGTACGTTTTCCAATGCGTAGCTATCATGTGTTGTACTATAGAATCAATACATTTTGTAAAAAAAAAGTGCTTGTAAAGGGGTATACACTTCTGGGTGAATTAATTCTGTGTTTTCCTGTTTACTGTAAAAAAGTTGGGATTTTTTGGTATAGTTTTCAATTTTGTTTTATACTTACACACATTTCATGTAAATGTTGTACTCTCATTTGATTTTGATTGGCTGTGTATAATCATGAAGATTTTATCTAGATTCTTTTACTATATTTTATATGTTATTCTGTTACATTGAAGTTAGATGTACCTCAAATCATTATAGTTACATTGGTAATATGGTGAGATTGCTATCATATCACTGTGTCATTTCCATTATGTTCATCTAATTTCCAATGGAGATGTCTGGTCAGAAGTGGTTTGTTTGGTTCAGTTGCTGGGCCCTCCTTGGATATTGGTGCTTCATGTGAAGTGGAATAACTTAGGGTAGGTCCCTTTAGCTGGATTTGGTCAGGGCAATAAAGAGAGATGTAATGCTTATGTTATTGCTCCTCTCTCTCAAGGTAAAATTGTGTGGTCTGAGATGGTATCATGTTTGTTTTGGAGAAATACCACAGACCAATAACCTTGAAAGGTATTGGGCATAAAGAGGTCTGCTTTTTTCAAAATTCTGTGTAGGTGTCATAGTATGGCGCCATTTGCTGGTTAGGAAGTCATCTGATTTGATTTTAGCGATGGTGTTCACTGTGTTTTTTTAGTCTTTGAAACCAGTGACTCCACAGGGACTTGGTTTTGGTAAATTTGTCACCAGTCTCTACTTCTGTGTACCAGAGTAGTATGTGATATCTGATAGCCAGGGGTTTGAAACTATTCTTTTAAGAATTCTGTACTGACTGGATTTCCGGATTATGAGGTCCTAGGCTATAGGAACTTTAGTATTTGCTGCTATTTACAATAAGTGACACATAAGATTGGTAAAGACACCAATTTTGGAGATGGAGAGGCAAGGCTGAAGGGGAGGAGGAGGCCTTTATTTGAAGATAACAATTCTTGTGTTGTTATGTTCAAAAGTCTTATCTAGTAAGTTTCCCATAGGAAGGTATTGGGAATAGAGACATATTTTTTTTTCAAAATTCCATGTAGGTGTCGTGGTATGGCACCATTTGCTTGTTAGGAAGTCATATGAGTTTATTTTACATGATGGTGTTCATTATGTTATTTTAGTCTTTGAAGCCAGTGACTCCATAGGGACGTGTTTTTTGATTAAATTTGCCACCAGTCTCTACTTATTTGTCCCAGAGTAGTATGTGATATCTCATAGGCAGGGATTTGAAACTATTTTTTTAAGAATTCTGGACTGACTGGTTTCCTGGATGATGAGGTCTTAGGCTATGGGAACTTTACTGTCTGCTGATTTTTATAATAAGTAACGCAAAGATTTGGTAAAGACACCAATTTTGGAGACGGAGAGGAAAGGCTGAAGGGGAGGAGGAGGCCTTTATTTGAAGATAACTATTCTTGTGTTGTTATGTTCAAAAGTCTTATCTAGTAAGTTTCCCATAGCTGGCTATCTTTTTTTCCAAATTTTTCATGTACCCACTATCTGACAAATATAATAGAAGTAGCATTATTTACTCACCTAATATACCAAAAGCTGTTTTACAAATGGTTGGAGACTCATATGTATATTGGGCTTAAAGCCAATGCCTGTAGTGGTGCCATAGGTTTAGATAAAGAACCAGGACTGAAGCAGATTTTGAGAGCTTTTGTGTGATGATAAATTGTGTAGACTTAGGATATCCAGACCTTGTACGTTTTCCAATGCATAGCTATCATGTGTTGTACTATAGAATCAATACATTTTGTAAAAAAAAAAGTGCTTGTAAAGGGGTATACACTTCTGGGTGAATTAATTCTGTGTTTTCCTGTTTACTGTAAAAAAGTTGGGATTTTTTGGTATAGTTTTCAATTTTGTTTTATACTTACACACATTTCATGTTAATGTTGTACTCTCATTTGATTTTGATTGGCTGTGTATAATCATGGAGATTTTATCTAGATTCTTTTACTATATTTTATATGTTATTCTGTTACATTGAAGTTAGATGTACCTCAAATCATTATAGTTACATTGGTAATATGGTGAGATTGCTATCATATCACTGTGTCATTTCCATTATGTTCATCTAATTTCCAATGGAGATGTCTGGTCAGAAGTGGTTTGTTTGGTTCAGTTGCTGGGCCCTCCTTGGATATTGGTGCTTTATGTGAAGTGGAATAACTTAGGGTAGGTCACTTTAGCTGGATTTGGTCAGGGCAATAAAGAGAGATGTAATGCTTATGTTATTGCTCCTCTCTCTCAAGGTAAAATTGTGTGGTCTGAGATGGTATCATGTTTGTTTTGGAGAAATACCACAGACCAATAACCTTGAAAGGTATTGGGCATAAAGAGGTCTGCTTTTTTCAAAATTCTGTGTAGGTGTCATAGTATGGCACCATTTGCTGGTTAGGAAGTCATCTGATTTGATTTTAGTGATGGTGTTCACTGTGTTTTTTTAGTCTTTGAAACCAGTGACTCCACAGGTACTTACTTTTGGTAAATTTGTCACCAGTCTCTACTTCTGTGTACCAGAGTAGTATGTGATATCTGATAGCCAGGGGTTTGAAACTATTTTTTTAAGAATTCTGTACTGACTGGATTTCCGGATTATAAGGTCCTAGGCTATAGGAACTTTAGTATTTGCTGCTATTTACAATAAGTGACACATAAGATTGGTAAAGATACCAATTTTGGAGATGGAGAGGCAAGGCTGAAGGGGAGGAGGAGGCCTTTATTTGAAGATAACAATTCTTGTGTTGTTATGTTCAAAAGTCTTATTTAGTAAGTTTCCCATAGGAAGGTATTGGGAATAGAGACATATATTTTTTTCAAAATTCCATGTAGGTGTCGTGGTATGGCACCATTTGCTTGTTAGGAAGTCATATGAGTTTATTTTACATGATGGTGTTCATTATGTTATTTTAGTCTTTGAAGCCAGTGACTCCATAGGGACTTGTTTTTTGATTACATTTGCCACCAGTCTCTACTTATTTGTCCCAGAGTAGTATGTGATATCTCATAGGCAGGGATTTGAAGCTATTTTTTTTATGAATTCTGGACTGACTGGTTTCCTGGATGATGAGGTCTTAGGCTATGGGAACTTTACTGTCTGCTCATTTTTATAATAAGTAACGCAAAGAATTGGTAAAGACACCAATTTTGGAGATGGAGAGGAAAGGCTGAAGGGGAGGAGGAGGCCTTTATTTGAAGATAACAATTCTTGTGTTGTTATGTTCAAAAGTCTTATCTAGTAAGTTTCCCATAGCTCGCTATCTTTTTTTCCAAATTCTTCATGTACCCACTATCTGACAAATATAATAGAAGTAGCATTATTTACTCACCTAATATACAAAGAGCTGTTTTACAAATGGTTGGAGACTCATATGTATATTGGGCTTAAAGCCAATGCCTGTAGTGGTGCCATAGGTTTAGATAAAGAACCAGGACTGAAGCAGATTTTGAGAGCTTTTGTGTGATGATAAATTGTGTAGACTTAGGATATCCAGACCTTGTACGTTTTCCAATGCGTAGCTATCATGTGTTGTACTATAGAATCAATACATTTTGTAAAAAAAAAGTGCTTGTAAAGGGGTATACACTTCTGGGTGAATTAATTCTGTGTTTTCCTGTTTACTGTAAAAAAGTTGGGATTTTTTGGTATAGTTTTCAATTTTGTTTTATACTTACACACATTTCATGTTAATGTTGTACTCTCGTTTGATTTTGATTGGCTGTGTATAATCATGGAGATTTTATCTAGATTCTTTTACTATATTTTATATGTTATTCTGTTACATTGAAGTTAGATGTACCTCAAATCATTATAGTTACATTGGTAATATGGTGAGATTGCTATCATATCACTGTGTCATTTCCATTATGTTCATCTAATTTCCAATGGAGATGTCTGGTCAGAAGTGGTTTGTTTGGTTCAGTTGCTGGGCCCTCCTTGGATATTGGTGCTTCATGTGAAGTGGAATAACTTAGGGTAGGTCCCTTTAGCTGGATTTGGTCAGGGCAATAAAGAGAGATGTAATGCTTATGTTATTGCTCCTCTCTCTCAAGGTAAAATTGTGTGGTCTGAGATGGTATCAGGTTTGTTTTGGAGAAATACCACAGACCAATAACCTTGAAAGGTATTGGGAATAAAGAGTTCTGCTTTTTTCAAAATTCTGTGTAGGTGTCATAGTATGGCACCATTTGCTGGTTAGGAAGTCATCTGATTTGATTTTAGTGATGGTGTTCACTGTGTTTTTTTAGTCTTTGAAACCAGTGACTCCACAGGTACTTACTTTTGGTAAATTTGTCACCAGTCTCTACTTCTGTGTACCAGAGTAGTATGTGATATCTGATAGCCAGGGGTTTGAAACTATTTTTTTAAGAATTCTGTTCTGACTGGATTTCCGGATTATGAGGTCCTAGGCTATAGGAACTTTAGTATTTGCTGCTATTTACAGTAAGTGACACATAAGATTGGTAAAGACACCAGTTTTGGAGATGGACAGGCAAGGCTGAAGGGGAGGAGGAGGCCTTTATTTGAAGATAACAATTCTTGTGTTGTTATGTTCAAAAGTCTTATCTAGTAAGTTTCCCATAGGAAGGTATTGGGAATAGAGACATATTTTTTTTTCAAAATTCCATGTAGGTGTCGTGGTATGGCACCATTTGCTTGTTAGGAAGTCATATGAGTTTATTTTACATGATGGTGTTTATTATGTTATTTTAGTCTTTGAAGCCAGTGACTCCATAGGGACGTGTTTTTTGATTAAATTTGCCACCAGTCTCTACTTATTTGTCCCAGAGTAGTATGTGATATCTCATAGGCAGGGATTTGAAACTATTTTTTTAAGAATTCTGGACTGACTGGTTTCCTGGATGATGAGGTCTTAGGCTATGGGAACTTTACTGTCTGCTGATTTTTATAATAAGTAACGCAAAGATTTGGTAAAGACACCAATTTTGGAGACGGAGAGGAAAGGCTGAAGGGGAGGAGGAGGCCTTTATTTGAAGATAACTATTCTTGTGTTGTTATGTTCAAAAGTCTTATCTAGTAAGTTTCCCATAGCTGGCTATCTTTTTTTCCAAATTTTTCATGTACCCACTATCTGACAAATATAATAGAAGTAGCATTATTTACTCACCTAATATACCAAAAGCTGTTTTACAAATGGTTGGAGACTCATATGTATATTGGGCTTAAAGCCAATGCCTGTAGTGGTGCCATAGGTTTAGATAAAGAACCAGGACTGAAGCAGATTTTGAGAGCTTTTGTGTGATGATAAATTGTGTAGACTTAGGATATCCAGACCTTGTACGTTTTCCAATGCATAGCTATCATGTGTTGTACTATAGAATCAATACATTTTGTAAAAAAAAAAGTGCTTGTAAAGGGGTATACACTTCTGGGTGAATTAATTCTGTGTTTTCCTGTTTACTGTAAAAAAGTTGGGATTTTTTGGTATAGTTTTCAATTTTGTTTTATACTTACACACATTTCATGTTAATGTTGTACTCTCATTTGATTTTGATTGGCTGTGTATAATCATGGAGATTTTATCTAGATTCTTTTACTATATTTTATATGTTATTCTGTTACATTGAAGTTAGATGTACCTCAAATCATTATAGTTACATTGGTAATATGGTGAGATTGCTATCATATCACTGTGTCATTTCCATTATGTTCATCTAATTTCCAATGGAGATGTCTGGTCAGAAGTGGTTTGTTTGGTTCAGTTGCTGGGCCCTCCTTGGATATTGGTGCTTTATGTGAAGTGGAATAACTTAGGGTAGGTCACTTTAGCTGGATTTGGTCAGGGCAATAAAGAGAGATGTAATGCTTATGTTATTGCTCCTCTCTCTCAAGGTAAAATTGTGTGGTCTGAGATGGTATCATGTTTGTTTTGGAGAAATACCACAGACCAATAACCTTGAAAGGTATTGGGCATAAAGAGGTCTGCTTTTTTCAAAATTCTGTGTAGGTGTCATAGTATGGCACCATTTGCTGGTTAGGAAGTCATCTGATTTGATTTTAGTGATGGTGTTCACTGTGTTTTTTTAGTCTTTGAAACCAGTGACTCCACAGGTACTTACTTTTGGTAAATTTGTCACCAGTCTCTACTTCTGTGTACCAGAGTAGTATGTGATATCTGATAGCCAGGGGTTTGAAACTATTTTTTTAAGAATTCTGTTCTGACTGGATTTCCGGATTATGAGGTCCTAGGCTATAGGAACTTTAGTATTTGCTGCTATTTACAGTAAGTGACACATAAGATTGGTAAAGACACCAATTTTGGAGATGGACAGGCAAGGCTGAAGGGGAGGAGGAGGCCTTTATTTGAAGATAACAATTCTTGTGTTGTTATGTTCAAAAGTCTTATCTAGTAAGTTTCCCATAGGAAGGTATTGGGAATAGAGACATATTTTTTTTTCAAAATTCCATGTAGGTGTCGTGGTATGGCACCATTTGCTTGTTAGGAAGTCATATGAGTTTATTTTACATGATGGTGTTCATTATGTTATTTTAGTCTTTGAAGCCAGTGACTCCATAGGGACGTGTTTTTTGATTAAATTTGCCACCAGTCTCTACTTATTTGTCCCAGAGTAGTATGTGATATCTCATAGGCAGGGATTTGAAACTATTTTTTTAAGAATTCTGGACTGACTGGTTTCCTGGATGATGAGGTCTTAGGCTATGGGAACTTTACTGTCTGCTGATTTTTATAATAAGTAACGCAAAGATTTGGTAAAGACACCAATTTTGGAGACGGAGAGGAAAGGCTGAAGGGGAGGAGGAGGCCTTTATTTGAAGATAACTATTCTTGTGTTGTTATGTTCAAAAGTCTTATCTAGTAAGTTTCCCATAGCTGGCTATCTTTTTTTCCAAATTTTTCATGTACCCACTATCTGACAAATATAATAGAAGTAGCATTATTTACTCACCTAATATACCAAAAGCTGTTTTACAAATGGTTGGAGACTCATATGTATATTGGGCTTAAAGCCAATGCCTGTAGTGGTGCCATAGGTTTAGATAAAGAACCAGGACTGAAGCAGATTTTGAGAGCTTTTGTGTGATGATAAATTGTGTAGACTTAGGATATCCAGACCTTGTACGTTTTCCAATGCATAGCTATCATGTGTTGTACTATAGAATCAATACATTTTGTAAAAAAAAAAGTGCTTGTAAAGGGGTATACACTTCTGGGTGAATTAATTCTGTGTTTTCCTGTTTACTGTAAAAAAGTTGGGATTTTTTGGTATAGTTTTCAATTTTGTTTTATACTTACACACATTTCATGTTAATGTTGTACTCTCATTTGATTTTGATTGGCTGTGTATAATCATGGAGATTTTATCTAGATTCTTTTACTATATTTTATATGTTATTCTGTTACATTGAAGTTAGATGTACCTCAAATCATTATAGTTACATTGGTAATATGGTGAGATTGCTATCATATCACTGTGTCATTTCCATTATGTTCATCTAATTTCCAATGGAGATGTCTGGTCAGAAGTGGTTTGTTTGGTTCAGTTGCTGGGCCCTCCTTGGATATTGGTGCTTTATGTGAAGTGGAATAACTTAGGGTAGGTCACTTTAGCTGGATTTGGTCAGGGCAATAAAGAGAAATGTAATGCTTATGTTATTGCTCCTCTCTCTCAAGGTAAAATTGTGTGGTCTGAGATGGTATCATGTTTGTTTTGGAGAAATACCACAGACCAATAACCTTGAAAGGTATTGGGCATAAAGAGGTCTGCTTTTTTCAAAATTCTGTGTAGGTGTCATAGTATGGCACCATTTGCTGGTTAGGAAGTCATCTGATTTGATTTTAGTGATGGTGTTCACTGTGTTTTTTTAGTCTTTGAAACCAGTGACTCCACAGGTACTTACTTTTGGTAAATTTGTCACCAGTCTCTACTTCTGTGTACCAGAGTAGTATGTGATATCTGATAGCCAGGGGTTTGAAACTATTTTTTTAAGAATTCTGTACTGACTGGATTTCCGGATTATGAGGTCCTAGGCTATAGGAACTTTAGTATTTGCTGCTATTTACAATAAGTGACACATAAGATTGGTAAAGACACCAATTTTGGAGATGGAGAGGCAAGGCTGAAGGGGAGGAGGAGGCCTTTATTTGAAGATAACAATTCTTGTGTTGTTATGTTCAAAAGTCTTATCTAGTAAGTTTCCCATAGCTCGCTATCTTTTTTTCCAAATTCTTCATGTACCCACTATCTGACAAATATAATAGAAGTAGCATTATTTACTCACCTAATATTCCAAGAGCTGTTTTACAAATGGTTGGAGACTCATATGTATATTGGGATTAAAGCCAATGCCTGTAGTGGTGCCATAGGTTTAGATAAAGAACCAGGACTGAAGCAGATTTTGAGAGCTTTTGTGTGATGATAAATTGTGTAGACTTAGGATATCCAGACCTTGTACGTTTTCCAATGCGTAGCTATCATGTGTTGTACTATAGAATCAATACATTTTGTAAAAAAAAAGTACTAGTAAAGGGGTATACACTCCTGGGTGAAATAATTCTGTGTTTTCCTGTTTATTGTAAAAAAGTTGGACATTTTTTGGTATAGTTTTCAATTTTGTTTTATACTTGCACACATTTCATGTTAATGTTGTACTCTCATTTGATTTTGATTGGCTGTGTATAATCATGGAGATTTTATCTAGATTATTTTACTATATTTTATATGTTATTCTGTTACATTGAAGTTAGATGTACCTCAAATTATTATAGTTACATTGGTAATATGGTGAGATTGCTATCATATCACTGTGTCATTTCCATTATGTTCATCTAATTTCCAATGGAGATGTCTGGTCAGAAGTGGTTTGTTTGGTTCAGTTGCTGGGCCCTCCTTGGATATTGGTGCTTCATGTGAAGTGGAATAACTTAGGGTAGGTCCTTTTAGCTGGATTTGGTCAGGGCAGTAACGAGGAGATGTAATGCTTATGTTATTGCTCCTCTCTCTTAAGGTAAAATTGTGTGGTCTCAGATGGTATCATGTTTGTTTTGGAGAAATACCACAGACCAATAACCTTGAAAAGTATTGGGAATAAAGAGGTCTGCTTTTTTCAAAATTCTGTGTAGGTGTCATAGTATGGCGCCACTTGCTGGTTAGGAAGTCATCTGATTTGATTTTAGTGATGGTGTTCACTGTGTTTTTTTAGTCTTTGAAACCAGTGACTCCACAGGGACTTGGTTTTGGTAAATTTGTCACCAGTCTCTACTTCTGTGTACCAGAGAAGTATGTGATATCTGATAGCCAGGGGTTTGAAACTATTTTTTTAAGAATTCTGTACTGACTGGATTTCCGGATTATGAGGTCCTAGGCTATAGGAACTTTAGTATTTGCTGCTATTTACAATAAGTGACACATAAGATTGGTAAAGACACCAATTTTGGAGATGGAGAGGCAAGGCTGAAGGGGAGGAGGAGGCCTTTATTTGAAGATAACAATTCTTGTGTTGTTATGTTCAAAAGTCTTATCTAGTAAGTTTCCCATAGCTCGCTATCTTTTTTTCCAAATTCTTCATGTACCCACTATCTGACAAATATAATAGAAGTAGCATTATTTACTCACCTAATATTCCAAGAGCTGTTTTACAAATGGTTGGAGACTCATATGTATATTGGGATTAAAGCCAATGCCTGTAGTGGTGCCATAGGTTTAGATAAAGAACCAGGACTGAAGCAGATTTTGAGAGCTTTTGTGTGATGATAAATTGTGTAGACTTAGGATATCCAGACCTTGTACGTTTTCCAATGCGTAGCTATCATGTGTTGTACTATAGAATCAATACATTTTGTAAAAAAAAAGTACTAGTAAAGGGGTATACACTCCTGGGTGAAATAATTCTGTGTTTTCCTGTTTATTGTAAAAAAGTTGGACATTTTTTGGTATAGTTTTCAATTTTGTTTTATACTTGCACACATTTCATGTTAATGTTGTACTCTCATTTGATTTTGATTGGCTGTGTATAATCATGGAGATTTTATCTAGATTATTTTACTATATTTTATATGTTATTCTGTTACATTGAAGTTAGATGTACCTCAAATTATTATAGTTACATTGGTAATATGGTGAGATTGCTATCATATCACTGTGTCATTTCCATTATGTTCATCTAATTTCCAATGGAGATGTCTGGTCAGAAGTGGTTTGTTTGGTTCAGTTGCTGGGCCCTCCTTGGATATTGGTGCTTCATGTGAAGTGGAATAACTTAGGGTAGGTCCTTTTAGCTGGATTTGGTCAGGGCAGTAACGAGGAGATGTAATGCTTATGTTATTGCTCCTCTCTCTTAAGGTAAAATTGTGTGGTCTCAGATGGTATCATGTTTGTTTTGGAGAAATACCACAGACCAATAACCTTGAAAAGTATTGGGAATAAAGAGGTCTGCTTTTTTCAAAATTCTGTGTAGGTGTCATAGTATGGCGCCACTTGCTGGTTAGGAAGTCATCTGATTTGATTTTAGTGATGGTGTTCACTGTGTTTTTTTAGTCTTTGAAACCAGTGACTCCACAGGGACTTGGTTTTGGTAAATTTGTCACCAGTCTCTACTTCTGTGTACCAGAGAAGTATGTGATATCTGATAGCCAGGGGTTTGAAACTATTTTTTTAAGAATTCTGTACTGACTGGATTTCCGGATTATGAGGTCCTAGGCTATAGGAACTTTAGTATTTGCTGCTATTTACAATAAGTGACACATAAGATTGGTAAAGACACCAATTTTGGAGATGGAGAGGCAAGGCTGAAGGGGAGGAGGAGGCCTTTATTTGAAGATAACAATTCTTGTATTGTTATGTTCAAAAGTCTTATCTAGTAAGTTTCCCATAGGAAGGTATTGGGAATAGAGACACTTTTTTTTATTTTCAAAATTCCATGTAGGTGTCGTGGTATGGCACCATTTGCTTGTTAGGAAGTCATATGAGTTTATTTTACATGATGGTGTTCATTATGTTATTTTAGTCTTTGAAGCCAGTGACTCCATAGGGACTTGTTTTTTGATTAAATTTGCCACCAGTCTCTACTTATTTGTTCCAGAGTAGTATGTGATATCTCATAGGCAGGGATTTGAAACTATTTTTTAAAGAATTCTGGACTGACTGGTTTCCTTGATGATGAGGTCTTAGGCTATGGGAACTTTACTGTCTGCTGATTTTTATAATAAGTAACGCAAAGAATTGGTAAAGACACCAATTTTGGAGATGGAGAGGAAAGGCTGAAGGGGAGGAGGAGGCCTTTATTTGAAGATAACAATTCTTGTGTTGTTATGTTCAAAAGTCTTATCTAGTAAACTTCCCATAGCTCGCTATCTTTTTTTCCAAATTCTTCATGTACCCACTATCTGACAAATATAATAGAAGTAGCATTATTTACTCACCTAATATTTCAAGAGCTGTTTTACAAATGGTTGGAGACTCATATGTATATTGGGCTTAAAGCCAATGCATGTAGTGGTGCCATAGGTTTAGATAAAGAACCAGGACTGAAGCAGATTTTGAGAGCTTTTGTGTGATGATAAATTGTGTAGACTTAGGATATCCAGACCTTGTACATTTTCCAATGCGTAGCTATCATGTGTTGTACTATAGAATCAATACATTTTGGAAAAAAAAAGTGCTTGTAAAGGGTTATACACTTCTGGGTGAATGAATTCTGTGTTTTCCTGTTTATTGTAAAAAAGTTGGGATTTTTTGGTATAGTTTTCAATTTTGTTTTATACTTGCACACATTTCATGTTAATGTTGTACTCTCATTTGATTTTGATTGGCTGTGTATAATCATGGAGATTTTATCTAGATTCTTTTACTATATTTTAT
Source organism: Rhinoderma darwinii (assembly GCF_050947455.1). NCBI lineage: Eukaryota > Metazoa > Chordata > Amphibia > Anura > Rhinodermatidae > Rhinoderma > Rhinoderma darwinii. Next base: position 188,950 of record NW_027461711.1, read on the forward strand.
ATGTTATTCTGTTACATTGAAGTTAGATGCACCTCAAATCATTATAGTTACATTGGTAATATGGTGAGATTGCTATCATATCACTGTGTCATTTCCATTATGTTCATCTAATTTCCAATGGAGATGTCTGGTCAGAAGTGATTTGTTTGGTTCAGTTGCTGGGCCCTCCTTGGATATTGGTGCTTCATGTGAAGTGGAATAACTTAGGGTAGGACCCTTTAGCTGGATTTGGTCAGGGCAATAAAGAGAGATGTAATGCTTATGTTATTGCTCCTCTCTCTCAAGGTAAAATTGTGTGGTCTGAGATGGTATCATGTTTGTTTTGGAGAAATACCACAGACCAATAACCTTGAAAGGTATTGGGAATAAAGACGTCTGCTTTTTGTCAAAATTCTGTGTAGGTGTCATAGTATGGCGCCATTTGCTGCTTAGGAAGTCATCTGATTTGATTTTAGCGATGGTTTTCACTGTGTTTTTTTAGACTTTGAAACCAGTGACTCCACAGGGACTTGGTTTTTGTAAATTTATCACCAGTCTCTACTTCTGTGTACCAGAGTAGTATGTAATATCTGATAGCAAGGGGTTTGAAACTATTTTTTTAAGAATACTGTACTGACTGGATTTCCGCATTATGAGGTCCTAGGCTATAGGAACTTTAGTATTTGCTGCTATTTACAATAAGTGACACATAAGATTGGTAAAGACACCAATTTTGGAGATGGAGAGGCAAGGCTGAAGGGGAGGAGGAGGCCTTTATTTGAAGATAACAATTCTTGTGTTGTTATGTTCAAAAGTCTTACCTAGTAAGTTTCCCATAGGAAGGTATTGGAAATAGAGACATATTTTTTTTTCAAAATTCCATGTAGGTGTCGTGGTATGGCACCATTTGCTTGTTAGGAAGTCATATGAGTTTATTTTACATGATGGTGTTCATTATGTTATTTTAGTCTTTGAAGCCAGTGACTCCATAGGGACTTGTTTTTTGATAAAATTTGTCACCAGTCTCTACTTATTTGTCCCAGAGTAGTATGTGATATCTCATAGGCAGGGATTTGAAACTATTTTTTTAAGAATTCTGGACTGACTGGTTTCCTGGATGATGAGGTCTTAGGCTATGGGAACTTTACTGTCTGCTGATTTTTATAATAAGTAACGCAAAGAATTGGTAAAGACACCAATTTTGGAGATGGAGAGGAAAGGCTGAAGGGGAGGAGGAGGCCTTTATTTGAAGATAACAATTCTTGTGTTGTTATGTTCAAAAGTCTTATCTAGTAAGTTTCCCATAGCTCGCTATCTTTTTTTCCAAATTCTTCATGTACCCACTATCTGACAAATATAATAGAAGTAGCATTATTTACTCACCTAATATTCCAAGAGCTGTTTTACAAATGGTTGGAGACTCATATGTATATTGGGCTTAAAGCCAATGCCTTTAGTGGTGCCATAGGTTTAGATAAAGAACCAGGACTGAAGCAGATTTTGAGAGCTTTTGTGTGATGATAAATTGTGTAGACTTAGGATATACAGACCTTGTACGTTTTCCAATGCATAGCTATCATGTGTTGTACTATAGAATCAATACATTTTGGGAAAAAAATGTGCTTGTAAAGGGGTATACACTTCTGGGTGAATTAATTCTGTGTTTTTCCTGTTTATTGTAAAAAAGTTGGGATTTTTTGGTATAGTTTTCAATTTTGTTTTATACTTGCACACATTTCATGTTAATGTTGTACTCTCATTTGATTTTGATTGGCTGTGTATAATCATGGAGATTTTATCTAGATTCTTTTACTATATGTTATATGTTATTCTGTTACATTGAAGTTAGATGTACCTCAAATCATTATAGTTACATTGGTAATATGGTGAGATTGCTATCATATCACTGTGTCATTTCCATTATGTTCATCTAATTTCCAATGGAGATGTCTGGTCAGAAGTGGTTTGTTTGGTTCAGTTGCTGGGCCCTCCTTGGATATTGGTGCTTCATGTGAAGTGGAATAACTTAGGGTAGGTGCCTTTAGCTGGATTTGATCAGGGCAATAAAGAGAGATGTAATGCTTATGTTATTGCTCCTCTCTCTCAAGGTAAAATTGTGTGGTCTGAGATGGTATCAGGTTTGTTTTGGATAAATACCACAGACCAATAACCTTGAAAGGTATTGGGAATAAAGAGGTCTGCTTTTTTCAAAATTCTGTGTAGGTGTCATAGTATGGCACCATTTGCTGGTTAGGAAGTCATCTGATTTGATTTTAGTGATGGTGTTCACTGTGTTTTTTTAGTCTTTGAAACCAGTGACTCCACAGGGACTTGGTTTTGGTAAATTTGTCACCAGTCTCTACTTCTGTGTACCAGAGTAGTATGTGATATCTGATAGCCAGGGGTTTGAAACTATTTTTTTAAGAATTCTGTACTGACTGGATTTCTGGATTATGAGGTCCTAGGCTATAGGAACTTTAGTATTGGCTGCTATTTACAATAAGTGACACATAAAATTGGTAAAGACACCAATTTTGGAGATGGAGAGGCAAGGCTGAAGGGGAGGAGGAGGCCTTTATTTGAAGATAACTATTCTTGTGTTGTTATGTTCAAAAGTCTTATCTAGTAAGTTTCCCATAGGAAGGTATTGGGAATAGAGACATATGTTTTTTTCAAAATTCCATGTAGGTGTCGTGGTATGGCACCATTTGCATGTTAGGAAGTCATATGAATTTATTTTACATGATGGTGTTCATTATGTTATTTTAGTCTTTGAAGCCAGTGACTCCATAGGGACTTGTTTTTTTATTAAATTTGCCACCAGTCTCTACTTATTTGTCCCAGAGTAGTATGTGATATCTCATAGGCAGGGATTTGAAACTATTTTTTTAAGAATTCTGGACTGACTGGTTTCCTGGATGATGAGGTCTTAGGCTATGGGAACTTTACTGTCTGCTGATTTTTATAATAAGTAACGCAAAGAATTGGTAAAGACACCAATTTTGGAGATGGAGAGGAAAGGCTGAAGGGGAGGAGAAGGCCTTTATTTGAAGATAACAATTCTTGTGTTGTTATGTTCAAAAGTCTTATCTAGTAAGTTTCCCATAGCTCGCTATCTTTTTTCCAAATTCTTCATGTACCCACTATCTGACAAATATAATAGAAGTAGCATTATTTACTCACCTAATATTCCAAGAGCTGTTTTACAAATGGTTGGAGACTCATATGTATATTGGGCTTAAAGCCAATGCCTGTAGTGGTGCCATAGGTTTAGATAAAGAACCAGGACTGAAGCAGATTTTGAGAGCTTTTGTGTGATGATAAATTGTGTAGACTTAGGATATACAGACCTTGTACGTTTTCCAATGCATAGCTATCATGTGTTGTACTATAGAATCAATACATTTTGGGAAAAAAATGTGCTTGTAAAGGGGTATACACTTCTGGGTGAATTAATTCTGTGTTTTTCCTGTTTATTGTAAAAAAGTTGGGATTTTTTGGTATAGTTTTCAATTTTGTTTTATACTTGCACACATTTCATGTTAATGTTGTACTCTTATTTGATTTTGATTGGCTGTGTATAATCATGGAGATTTTATCTAGATTCTTTTACTATATGTTATATGTTATTCTGTTACATTGAAGTTAGATGTACCTCAAATCATTATAGTTACATTGGTAATATGGTGAGATTGCTATCATATCACTGTGTCATTTCCATTATGTTCATCTAATTTCCAATGGAGATGTCTGGTCAGAAGTGGTTTGTTTGGTTCAGTTGCTGGGCCCTCCTTGGATATTGGTGCTTCATGTGAAGTGGAATAACTTAGGGTAGGTCCTTTTAGCTGGATTTGGTCAGGGCAGTAACGAGGAGATGTAATGCTTATGTTATTGCTCCTCTCTCTTAAGGTAAAATTGTGTGGTCTCAGATGGTATCATGTTTGTTTTGGAGAAATACCACAGACCAATAACCTTGAAAAGTATTGGGAATAAAGAGGTCTGCTTTTTTCAAAATTCTGTGTAGGTGTCATAGTATGGCGCCACTTGCTGGTTAGGAAGTCATCTGATTTGATTTTAGTGATGGTGTTCACTGTGTTTTTTTAGTCTTTGAAACCAGTGACTCCACAGGGACTTGGTTTTGGTAAATTTGTCACCAGTCTCTACTTCTGTGTACCAGAGAAGTATGTGATATCTGATAGCCAGGGGTTTGAAACTATTTTTTTAAGAATTCTGTACTGACTGGATTTCCGGATTATGAGGTCCTAGGCTATAGGAACTTTAGTATTTGCTGCTATTTACAATAAGTGACACATAAGATTGGTAAAGACACCAATTTTGGAGATGGAGAGGCAAGGCTGAAGGGGAGGAGGAGGCCTTTATTTGAAGATAACAATTCTTGTATTGTTATGTTCAAAAGTCTTATCTAGTAAGTTTCCCATAGGAAGGTATTGGAAATAGAGACATATTTTTTTTTCAAAATTCCATGTAGGTGTCGTGGTATGGCACCATTTGCTTGTTAGGAAGTCATATGAGTTTATTTTACATGATGGTGTTCATTATGTTATTTTAGTCTTTGAAGCCAGTGACTCCATAGGGACTTGTTTTTTGATAAAATTTGTCACCAGTCTCTACTTATTTGTCCCAGAGTAGTATGTGATATCTCATAGGCAGGGATTTGAAACTATTTTTTTAAGAATTCTGGACTGACTGGTTTCCTGGATGATGAGGTCTTAGGCTATGGGAACTTTACTGTCTGCTGATTTTTATAATAAGTAACGCAAAGAATTGGTAAAGACACCAATTTTGGAGATGGAGAGGAAAGGCTGAAGGGGAGGAGGAGGCCTTTATTTGAAGATAACAATTCTTGTGTTGTTATGTTCAAAAGTCTTATCTAGTAAGTTTCCCATAGCTCGCTATCTTTTTTTCCAAATTCTTCATGTACCCACTATCTGACAAATATAATAGAAGTAGCATTATTTACTCACCTAATATTCCAAGAGCTGTTTTACAAATGGTTGGAGACTCATATGTATATTGGGCTTAAAGCCAATGCCTTTAGTGGTGCCATAGTTTTAGATAAAGAACCAGGACTGAAGCAGATTTTGAGAGCTTTTGTGTGATGATAAATTGTGTAGACTTAGGATATACAGACCTTGTACGTTTTCCAATGCATAGCTATCATGTGTTGTACTATAGAATCAATACATTTTGGGAAAAAAATGTGCTTGTAAAGGGGTATACACTTCTGGGTGAATTAATTCTGTGTTTTTCCTGTTTATTGTAAAAAAGTTGGGATTTTTTGGTATAGTTTTCAATTTTGTTTTATACTTGCACACATTTCATGTTAATGTTGTACTCTCATTTGATTTTGATTGGCTGTGTATAATCATGGAGATTTTATCTAGATTCTTTTACTATATGTTATATGTTATTCTGTTACATTGAAGTTAGATGTACCTCAAATCATTATAGTTACATTGGTAATATGGTGAGATTGCTATCATATCACTGTGTCATTTCCATTATGTTCATCTAATTTCCAATGGAGATGTCTGGTCAGAAGTGGTTTGTTTGGTTCAGTTGCTGGGCCCTCCTTGGATATTGGTGCTTCATGTGAAGTGGAATAACTTAGGGTAGGTGCCTTTAGCTGGATTTGATCAGGGCAATAAAGAGAGATGTAATGCTTATGTTATTGCTCCTCTCTCTCAAGGTAAAATTGTGTGGTCTGAGATGGTATCAGGTTTGTTTTGGATAAATACCACAGACCAATAACCTTGAAAGGTATTGGGAATAAAGAGGTCTGCTTTTTTCAAAATTCTGTGTAGGTGTCATAGTATGGCACCATTTGCTGGTTAGGAAGTCATCTGATTTGATTTTAGTGATGGTGTTCACTGTGTTTTTTTAGTCTTTGAAACCAGTGACTCCACAGGGACTTGGTTTTGGTAAATTTGTCACCAGTCTCTACTTCTGTGTACCAGAGTAGTATGTGATATCTGATAGCCAGGGGTTTGAAACTATTTTTTTAAGAATTCTGTACTGACTGGATTTCTGGATTATGAGGTCCTAGGCTATAGGAACTTTAGTATTGGCTGCTATTTACAATAAGTGACACATAAAATTGGTAAAGACACCAATTTTGGAGATGGAGAGGCAAGGCTGAAGGGGAGGAGGAGGCCTTTATTTGAAGATAACTATTCTTGTGTTGTTATGTTCAAAAGTCTTATCTAGTAAGTTTCCCATAGGAAGGTATTGGGAATAGAGACATATGTTTTTTTCAAAATTCCATGTAGGTGTCGTGGTATGGCACCATTTGCATGTTAGGAAGTTAGATGAATTTATTTTACATGATGGTGTTCATTATGTTATTTTAGTCTTTGAAGCCAGTGACTCCATAGGGACTTGTTTTTTTATTAAATTTGCCACCAGTCTCTACTTATTTGTCCCAGAGTAGTATGTGATATCTCATAGGCAGGGATTTGAAACTATTTTTTTAAGAATTCTGGACTGACTGGTTTCCTGGATGATGAGGTCTTAGGCTATGGGAACTTTACTGTCTGCTGATTTTTATAATAAGTAACGCAAAGAATTGGTAAAGACACCAATTTTGGAGATGGAGAGGAAAGGCTGAAGGGGAGGAGAAGGCCTTTATTTGAAGATAACAATTCTTGTGTTGTTATGTTCAAAAGTCTTATCTAGTAAGTTTCCCATAGCTCGCTATCTTTTTTCCAAATTCTTCATGTACCCACTATCTGACAAATATAATAGAAGTAGCATTATTTACTCACCTAATATTCCAAGAGCTGTTTTACAAATGGTTGGAGACTCATATGTATATTGGGCTTAAAGCCAATGCCTGTAGTGGTGCCATAGGTTTAGATAAAGAACCAGGACTGAAGCAGATTTTGAGAGCTTTTGTGTGATGATAAATTGTGTAGACTTAGGATATACAGACCTTGTACGTTTTCCAATGCATAGCTATCATGTGTTGTACTATAGAATCAATACATTTTGTAAAAAAAAAGTGCTTGTAAAGGGGTATACACTTCTGGGTGAATTAATTCTGTGTTTTCCTGTTTACTGTAAAAAAGTTGGGATTTTTTGGTATAGCTTTCAATTTTGTTTTATACTTACACACATTTCATGTTAATGTTGTACTCTCATTTGATTTTGATTGGCTGTGTATAATCATGGAGATTTTATCTAGATTATTTTACTATATTTTATATGTTATTCTGTTACATTGAAGTTAGATGTACCTCAAATCATTATAGTTACATTGGTAATATGGTGAGATTGCTATCATATCATTGTGTCATTTCCATTATGTTCATCTAATTTCCAATGGAGATGTCTGGTCAGAAGTGGTTTGTTTGGTTCAGTTGCTGGGCCCTCCTTGGATATTGGTGCTTCATGTGAAGTGGAACAACTTAGGGTAGGTCCCTTTAGCTGGATTTGGTCAGGGCAATAAAGAGAGATGTAATGCTTATGTTATTGCTCCTCTCTCTCAAGGTAAAATTATTGTGGTCTGAGATGGTATCATGTTTGTTTTGGAGAAATACCACAGACCAATAACCTTGAAAGGTATTGGGCATAAAGAGGTCTGTTTTTTTTAAAATTCTGTGTAGGTGTCATAGTATGGCACCATTTGCTGGTTAGGAAGTCATCTGATTTGATTTTAGTGATGGTGTTCACTGTGTTTTTTTAGTCTTTGAAACCAGTGACTCCACAGGGACTTGGTTTTGGAAAATTTGTCACCAGTCTCTACTTCTGTGTACCAGAGTAGAATGTGATACCTGATAGCTAGGGGTTTGAAACTATTTTTTTAAGAATTCTGTACTGACTGGATTTCCGGATTATGAGGTCCTAGGCTATAGGAACTTTAGTATTTGCTGCTATTTACAATAAGTGACACAAAAGATTGGTAAAGACACCAATTTTTTAGATGGAGAGGCAAGGCTGAAGGGGAGGAGGAGGCCTTTATTTGAACATAACAATTCTTGTGTTGTTATGTTCAAAAGTCTTATCTAGTAAGTTTCCCATAGAAAGGTATTGGGAATAGAGACATATATTTTTTTCAAAATTCCATGTAGGTGTCGTGGTATGGCACCATTTGCTTGTTAGGAAGTCATATGTGTTTATTTTACATGATGGTGTTCATTATGTTATTTTAGTCTTTGAAGCCAGTGACTCCATAGGGACTTGTTTTTTGATTAAATTTGCTACCAGGCTCTACTTATTTGTCCCAGAGTAGTATGTGATATCTCATAGGCAGGGATTTGAAACTATTTTTTTAAGAATTCTGGACTGACTGGTTTCCTGGATGATGAGGTCTTAGGCTATGGGAACTTTACTGTCTGCTGATTTTTATAATAAGTAACGCAAATAATTGGTAAAGACACCAGTTTTGGAGATGGAGAGGAAAGGCTGAAGGGGAGGAGGAGGCCTTTATTTGAAGATAACAATTCTTGTGTTGTTATGTTCAAAAGTCTTATCTAGTAAGTTTCCCATAGCTCGCTATCTTTTTTTCCAAATTCTTCATGTACCCACTATCTGACAAATATAATAGAAGTAGCATTATTTACTCACCTAATATACCAAGAGCTGTTTTACAAATGGTTGGAGACTCATATGTATATTGGGCTTAAAGCCAATGCCTGTAGTGGTGCCATAGGTTTAGATAAAGAACCAGGACTGAAGCAGATTTTGAGAGCTTTTGTGTGATGATAAATTGTGTAGACTTAGGATATCCAGACCTTGTACTTTTTCCAATGCATAGCTATCATGTGTTGTACTATAGAATCAATACATTTTGTAAAAAAAAAGTGCTTGTAAAGGGGTATACACTTCTGGGTGAATTAATTCTGTGTTTTCCTGTTTACTGTAAAAAAGTTGGGATTTTTTGGTATAGTTTTCAATTTTGTTTTATACTTGCACACATTTCATGTTAATGTTGTACTCTCATTTGATTTTGATTGGCTGTGTATAATCATGGAGATTTTATCTAGATTCTTTTACTATATTTTATATGTTATTCTGTTATATTGAAGTTAGATGTACCTCAAATCATTATAGTTACATTGGTAATATGGTGAGATTGCTATCATATCACTGTGTCATTTCCATTATGTTCATCTAATTTCCAATGGAGATGTCTGGTCAGAAGTGGTTTGTTTGGTTCAGTTGCTGGGCCCTCCTTGGATATTGGTGCTTCATGTGAAGTGGAATAACTTAGGGTAGGTCCCTTTAGCTGGATTTGGTCAGGGCAATAAAGAGAGATGTAATGCTTATGTTATTGCTCCTCTCTCTCAAGGTAAAATTGTGTGGTCTGAAATGGTATCATGTTTGTTTTGGAGAAATACCACAGACCAATAACCTTGAAAGGTATAGGGCATAAAGAGGTCTGCTTTTTTCAAAATTCTGTGTAGGTGTCATAGTATGGCGCCATTTGCTGGTTAGGAAGTCATCTGATTTGATTTTAGCGATGGTGTTCACTGTGTTTTTTTAGTCTTTGAAACCAGTGATTCCACAGGGACTTGGTTTTGGTAAATTTGTCACCAGTCTCTACTTCTGTGTACCAGAGTAGTATGTGATATCTGATAGCCAGGGGTTTGAAACTATTTTTTTAAGAATTCTGTACTGACTGGATTTCCGGATTATGAGGTCCTAGGCTATAGGAACTTTAGTATTTGCTGCTATTTACAATAAGTGACACATAAGATTGGTAAAGACACCAATTTTGGAGATGGAGAGGCAAGGCTGAAGGGGAGGAGGAGGCCTTTATTTGAAGATAACAATTCTTGTGTTGTTATGTTCAAAAGTCTTATCTAGTAAGTTTCCCATAGGAAGGTATTGGGAATAGAGACATATTTGTTTTTCAAAATTCCATGTAGGTGTCTTGGTATGGCACCATTTGCATGTTAGGAAGTCATATGAATTTATTTTACATGATGGTGTTCATTATGTTATTTTAGTCTTTGAAGCCAGTGACTCCATAGGGACTTGTTTTTTGATTAAATTTGCCACCAGTCTCTACTTATTTGTCCCAGAGTAGTATGTGATATCTCATAGGCAGGGATTTGAAACTATTTTTTTAAGAATTCTGGACTGACTGGTTTCCTGGATGATGAGGTCTTAGGCTATGGGAACTTTACTGTCTGCTGATTTTTATAATAAGTAACGCAAAGAATTGGTAAAGACACCAATTTTGGAGATGGAGATTAAAGGCTGAAGGAAAGGAGGAGGCCTTTATTTGAAGATAACAATTCTTGTGTTGTTATGTTCAAAAGTCTTATCTAGTAAGTTTCCCATAGCTCGCTATCTTTTTTTCCAAATTCTTCATGTACCCACTATCTGACAAATATAATAGAAGTAGCATTATTTTCTCACCTAATATACCAAGAGCTGTTTTACAAATGGTTGGAGACTCATATGTATATTGAGCTTAAATCCAATGCCTGTAGTGGTGCCATAGGTTTAGATAAAGAACCAGGACTGAAGCAGATTTTGAGAGCTATTGTGTGATGATAAATTGTGTAGACTTAGGATATCCAGACCTTGTACGTTTTCCAATGTGTAGCTATCATGTGTTGTACTATAGAATCAATACATTTTGGAAAAAAAAGTGCTTGTAAAGGGGTATACACTTCTGGGTGAATTAATTCTGTGTTTTCCTGTTTATTGTAAAAAAGTTGGGATTTTTTGGTATAGTTTTCAATTTTGTTTTATACTTGCACACATTTCATGTTAATGTTGTACTCTCATTTGATTTTGATTGGCTGTGTATAATCATGGAGATTTTATCTAGATTCTTTTACTATATTTTATATGTTATTCTGTTACATTGAAGTTAGACGCACCTTAATTCATTATAGTTACATTGGTAATATGGTGAGATTGCTATCATATCACTGTGTCATTTCCATTATGTTCATCTAATTTCCAATGGAGATGTCTGGTCAGAAGTGGTTTGTTTGGTTCAGTTGCTGTGCCCTCCTTGGATATTGGTGCTTCATGTGAAGTGGAATAACCTAAGGGTAGGTCCCTTTAGCTGGATTTGGTCAGGGCAATAAAGAGAGATGTAATGCTTATGTTATTGCTCCTCTCTCTCAAGGTAAAATTGTGTGGTCTGAGATGGTATCAGGTTTGTTTTGGAGAAATACCACAGACCAATAACCTTGAAAGGTATTGGGAATAAAGATTTCTGCTTTTTTCAAAATTCTGTGTAGATGTCATAGTATGGCGCCATTTGCTGGTTAGGAAGTCATCTGATTTGATTTTAGTGATGGTGTTCACTGTGTTTTTTTAGTCTTTGAAACCAGTGACTCCACAGGTACTTACTTTTGGTAAATTTGTCACCAGTCTCTACTTCTGTGTACCAGAGTAGTATGTGATATCTGATAGCCAGGGGTTTGAAACTATTTTTTTAAGAATTCTGTTCTGACTGGATTTCCGGATTATGAGGTCCTAGGCTATAGGAACTTTAGTATTTGCTGCTATTTACAGTAAGTGACACATAAGATTGGTAAAGACACCAATTTTGGAGATGGACAGGCAAGGCTGAAGGGGAGGAGGAGGCCTTTATTTGAAGATAACAATTCTTGTGTTGTTATGTTCAAAAGTCTTATCTAGTAAGTTTCCCATAGGAAGGTATTGGGAATAGAGACATATTTTTTTTTCAAAATTCCATGTAGGTGTCGTGGTATGGCACCATTTGCTTGTTAGGAAGTCATATGAGTTTATTTTACATGATGGTGTTCATTATGTTATTTTAGTCTTTGAAGCCAGTGACTCCATAGGGACGTGTTTTTTGATTAAATTTGCCACCAGTCTCTACTTATTTGTCCCAGAGTAGTATGTGATATCTCATAGGCAGGGATTTGAAACTATTTTTTTAAGAATTCTGGACTGACTGGTTTCCTGGATGATGAGGTCTTAGGCTATGGGAACTTTACTGTCTGCTGATTTTTATAATAAGTAACGCAAAGATTTGGTAAAGACACCAATTTTGGAGACGGAGAGGAAAGGCTGAAGGGGAGGAGGAGGCCTTTATTTGAAGATAACTATTCTTGTGTTGTTATGTTCAAAAGTCTTATCTAGTAAGTTTCCCATAGCTGGCTATCTTTTTTTCCAAATTCTTCATGTACCCACTATCTGACAAATATAATAGAAGTAGCATTATTTACTCACCTAATATACCAAGAGCTGTTTTACAAATGGTTGGAGACTCATATGTATATTGGGCTTAAAGCTAATGCCTGTAGTGGTGCCATAGGTTTAGATAAAGAACCAGGACTGAAGCAGATTTTGAGAGCTTTTGTGTGATGATAAATTGTGTAGACTTAGGATATCCAGACCTTGTACGTTTTCCAATGCATAGCTATCATGTGTTGTACTATAGAATCAATACATTTTGTAAAAAAAAAGTGCTTGTAAAGGGGTATACACTTCTGGGTGAATTAATTCTGTGTTTTCCTGTTTACTGTAAAAAAGTTGGGATTTTTTGGTATAGTTTTCAATTTTGTTTTATACTTACACACATTTCATGTTAATGTTGTACTCTCATTTGATTTTGATTGGCTGTGTATAATCATGGAGATTTTATCTAGATTCTTTTACTATATTTTATATGTTATTCTGTTACATTGAAGTTAGATGTACCTCAAATTATTATAGTTACATTGGTAATATGGTGAGATTGCTATCATATCACTGTGTCATTTCCATTATGTTCATCTAATTTCCAATGGAGATGTCTGGTCAGAAGTGGTTTGTTTGGTTCAGTTGCTGGGCCCTCCTTGGATATTGGTGCTTCATGTGAAGTGGAATAACTTAGGGTAGGTCCTTTTAGCTGGATTTGGTCAGGGCAGTAACGAGGAGATGTAATGCTTATGTTATTGCTCCTCTCTCTCAAGGTAAAATTGTGTGGTCTCAGATGGTATCATGTTTGTTTTGGAGAAATACCACAGACCAATAACCTTGAAAAGTATTGGGAATAAAGAGGTCTGCTTTTTTCAAAATTCTGTGTAGGTGTCATAGTATGGCGCCACTTGCTGGTTAGGAAGTCATCTGATTTGATTTTAGTGATGGTGTTCACTGTGTTTTTTTAGTCTTTGAAACCAGTGACTCCACAGGGACTTGGTTTTTGTAAATTTATCACCAGTCTCTACTTCTGTGTACCAGAGTAGTATGTAATATCTGATAGCCAGGGGTTTGAAACTATTTTTTTAAGAATACTGTACTGACTGGATTTCCGCATTATGAGGTCCTAGGCTATAGGAACTTTAGTATTTGCTGCTATTTACAATAAGTGACACATAAGATTGGTAAAGACACCAATTTTGGAGATGGAGAGGCAAGGCTGAAGGGGAGGAGGAGGCCTTTATTTGAAGATAACAATTCTTGTGTTGTTATGTTCAAAAGTCTTACCTAGTAAGTTTCCCATAGGAAGGTATTGGAAATAGAGACATATTTTTGTTTTCAAAATTCCATGTAGGTGTCGTGGTATGGCACCATTTGCTTGTTAGGAAGTCATATGAGTTTATTTTACATGATGGTGTTCATTATGTTATTTTAGTCTTTGAAGCCAGTGACTCCATAGGGACTTGTTTTTTGATAAAATTTGTCACCAGTCTCTACTTATTTGTCCCAGAGTAGTATGTGATATCTCATAGGCAGGGATTTGAAACTATTTTTTTAAGAATTCTGGACTGACTGGTTTCCTGGATGATGAGGTCTTAGGCTATGGGAACTTTACTGTCTGCTGATTTTTATAATAAGTAACGCAAAGAATTGGTAAAGACACCAATTTTGGAGATGGAGAGGAAAGGCTGAAGGGGAGGAGGAGGCCTTTATTTGAAGATAACAATTCTTGTGTTGTTATGTTCAAAAGTCTTATCTAGTAAGTTTCCCATAGCTCGCTATCTTTTTTTCCAAATTCTTCATGTACCCACTATCTGACAAATATAATAGAAGTAGCATTATTTACTCACCTAATATTCCAAGAGCTGTTTTACAAATGGTTGGAGACTCATATGTATATTGGGCTTAAAGCCAATGCCTGTAGTGGTGCCATAGGTTTAGATAAAGAACCAGGACTGAAGCAGATTTTGAGAGCTTTTGTGTGATGATAAATTGTGTAGACTTAGGATATACAGACCTTGTACGTTTTCCAATGCATAGCTATCATGTGTTGTACTATAGAATCAATACATTTTGGGAAAAAAATGTGCTTGTAAAGGGGTATACACTTCTGGGTGAATTAATTCTGTGTTTTTCCTGTTTATTGTAAAAAAGTTGGGATTTTTTGGTATAGTTTTCAATTTTGTTTTATACTTGCACACATTTCATGTTAATGTTGTACTCTCATTTGATTTTGATTGGCTGTGTATAATCATGGAGATTTTATCTAGATTCTTTTACTATATGTTATATGTTATTCTGTTACATTGAAGTTAGATGTACCTCAAATCATTATAGTTACATTGGTAATATGGTGAGATTGCTATCATATCACTGTGTCATTTCCATTATGTTCATCTAATTTCCAATGGAGATGTCTGGTCAGAAGTGGTTTGTTTGGTTCAGTTGCTGGGCCCTCCTTGGATATTGGTGCTTCATGTGAAGTGGAATAACTTAGGGTAGGTGACTTTAGCTGGATTTGATCAGGGCAATAAAGAGAGATGTAATGCTTATGTTATTGCTCCTCTCTCTCAAGGTAAAATTGTGTGGTCTGAGATGGTATCAGGTTTGTTTTGGATAAATACCACAGACCAATAACCTTGAAAGGTATTGGGAATAAAGAGGTCTGCTTTTTTCAAAATTCTGTGTAGGTGTCATAGTATGGCGCCATTTGCTGGTTAGGAAGTCATCTGATTTGATTTTAGTGATGGTGTTCACTGTGTTTTTTTAGTCTTTGAAACCAGTGACTCCACAGGGACTTGGTTTTGGTAAATTTGTCACCAGTCTCTACTTCTGTGTACCAGAGTAGTATGTGATATCTGATAGCCAGGGGTTTGAAACTATTTTTTTAAGAATTCTGTACTGACTGGATTTCTGGATTATGAGGTCCTAGGCTATAGGAACTTTAGTATTGGCTGCTATTTACAATAAGTGACACATAAAATTGGTAAAGACACCAATTTTGGAGATGGAGAGGCAAGGCTGAAGGGGAGGAGGAGGCCTTTATTTGAAGATAACTATTCTTGTGTTGTTATGTTCAAAAGTCTTATCTAGTAAGTTTCCCATAGGAAGGTATTGGGAATAGAGACATATGTTTTTTTCAAAATTCCATGTAGGTGTCGTGGTATGGCACCATTTGCATGTTAGGAAGTCATATGAATTTATTTTACATGATGGTGTTCATTATGTTATTTTAGTCTTTGAAGCCAGTGACTCCATAGGGACTTGTTTTTTTATTAAATTTGCCACCAGTCTCTACTTATTTGTCCCAGAGTAGTATGTGATATCTCATAGGCAGGGATTTGAAACTATTTTTTTAAGAATTCTGGACTGACTGGTTTCCTGGATGATGAGGTCTTAGGCTATGGGAACTTTACTGTCTGCTGATTTTTATAATAAGTAACGCAAAGAATTGGTAAAGACACCAATTTTGGAGATGGAGAGGAAAGGCTGAAGGGGAGGAGAAGGCCTTTATTTGAAGATAACAATTCTTGTGTTGTTATGTTCAAAAGTCTTATCTAGTAAGTTTCCCATAGCTCGCTATCTTTTTTCCAAATTCTTCATGTACCCACTATCTGACAAATATAATAGAAGTAGCATTATTTACTCACCTAATATTCCAAGAGCTGTTTTACAAATGGTTGGAGACTCATATGTATATTGGGCTTAAAGCCAATGCCTGTAGTGGTGCCATAGGTTTAGATAAAGAACCAGGACTGAAGCAGATTTTGAGAGCTTTTGTGTGATGATAAATTGTGTAGACTTAGGATATACAGACTTTGTACGTTTTCCAATGCATAGCTATCATGTGTTGTACTATAGAATCAATACATTTTGTAAAAAAAAAGTGCTTGTAAAGGGGTATACACTTCTGGGTGAATTAATTCTGTGTTTTCCTGTTTACTGTAAAAAAGTTGGGATTTTTTGGTATAGCTTTCAATTTTGTTTTATACTTACACACATTTCATGTTAATGTTGTACTCTCATTTGATTTTGATTGGCTGTGTATAATCATGGAGATTTTATCTAGATTATTTTACTATATTTTATATGTTATTCTGTTACATTGAAGTTAGATGTACCTCAAATCATTATAGTTACATTGGTAATATGGTGAGATTGCTATCATATCATTGTGTCATTTCCATTATGTTCATCTAATTTCCAATGGAGATGTCTGGTCAGAAGTGGTTTGTTTGGTTCAGTTGCTGGGCCCTCCTTGGATATTGGTGCTTCATGTGAAGTGGAACAACTTAGGGTAGGTCCCTTTAGCTGGATTTGGTCAGGGCAATAAAGAGAGATGTAATGCTTATGTTATTGCTCCTCTCTCTCAAGGTAAAATTGTGTGGTCTGAGATGGTATCATGTTTGTTTTGGAGAAATACCACAGACCAATAACCTTGAAAGGTATTGGGCATAAAGAGGTCTGTTTTTTTTAAAATTCTGTGTAGGTGTCATAGTATGGCACCATTTGCTGGTTAGGAAGTCATCTGATTTGATTTTAGTGATGGTGTTCACTGTGTTTTTTTAGTCTTTGAAACCAGTGACTCCACAGGGACTTGGTTTTGGAAAATTTGTCACCAGTCTCTTCTTCTGTGTACCAGAGTAGAATGTGATACCTGATAGCTAGGGGTTTGAAACTATTTTTTTAAGAATTCTGTACTGACTGGATTTCTGGATTATGAGGTCCTAGGCTATAGGAACTTTAGTATTTGCTGCTATTTACAATAAGTGACACAAAAGATTGGTAAATACACCAATTTTTTAGATGGAGAGGCAAGGCTGAAGGGGAGGAGGAGGCCTTTATTTTAACATAACAATTCTTGTGTTGTTATGTTCAAAAGTCTTATCTAGTAAGTTTCCCATAGAAAGGTATTGGGAATAGAGACATATATTTTTTTCAAAATTCCATGTAGGTGTCGTGGTATGGCACCATTTGCTTGTTAGGAAGTCATATGTGTTTATTTTACATGATGGTGTTCATTATGTTATTTTAGTCTTTGAAGCCAGTGACTCCATAGGGACTTGTTTTTTGATTAAATTTGCTACCAGGCTCTACTTATTTGTCCCAGAGTAGTATGTGATATCTCATAGGCAGGGATTTGAAACTATTTTTTTAAGAATTCTGGACTGACTGGTTTCCTGGATGATGAGGTCTTAGGCTATGGGAACTTTACTGTCTGCTGATTTTTATAATAAGTAACGCAAAGAATTGGTAAAGACACCAATTTTGGAGATGGAGAGGAAAGGCTGAAGGGAAGGAGGAGGCCTTTATTTGAAGATAACAATTCTTGTGTTGTTATGTTCAAAAGTCTTATCTAGTAAGTTTCCCATAGGAAGGTATTGGGAATAGAGACACTTTTTTTTATTTTCAAAATTCCATGTAGGTGTCGTGGTATGGCACCATTTGCTTGTTAGGAAGTCATATGAGTTTATTTTACATGATGGTGTTCATTATGTTATTTTAGTCTTTGAAGCCAGTGACTCCATAGGGACTTGTTTTTTGATTAAATTTGCCACCAGTCTCTACTTATTTGTCCCAGAGTAGTATGTGATATCTCATAGGCAGGGATTTGAAACTATTTTTTTTATGAATTCTGGACTGACTGGTTTCCTGGATGATGAGGTCTTAGGCTATGGGAACTTTACTGTCTGCTGATTTTTATAATAAGTAACGCAAATAATTGGTAAAGACACCAGTTTTGGAGATGGAGAGGAAAGGCTGAAGGGGAGGAGGAGGCCTTTATTTGAAGATAACAATTCTTGTGTTGTTATGTTCAAAAGTCTTATCTAGTAAGTTTCCCATAGCTCGCTATCTTTTTTTCCAAATTCTTCATGTACCCACTATCTGACAAATATAATAGAAGTAGCATTATTTACTCACCTAATATACCAAGAGCTGTTTTACAAATGGTTGGAGACTCATATGTATATTGGGCTTAAAGCCAATGCCTGTAGTGGTGCCATAGGTTTAGATAAAGAACCAGGACTGAAGCAGATTTTGAGAGCTTTTGTGTGATGATAAATTGTGTAGACTTAGGATATCCAGACCTTGTACTTTTTCCAATGCATAGCTATCATGTGTTGTACTATAGAATCAATACATTTTGTAAAAAAAAAGTGCTTGTAAAGGGGTATACACTTCTGGGTGAATTAATTCTGTGTTTTCCTGTTTACTGTAAAAAAGTTGGGATTTTTTGGTATAGTTTTAAATTTTGTTTTATACTTGCACACATTTCATGTTAATGTTGTACTCTCATTTGATTTTGATTGGCTGTGTATAATCATGGAGATTTTATCTAGATTATTTTACTATATTTTATATGTTATTCTGTTACATTGAAGTTAGATGTACCTCAAATCATTATAGTTACATTGGTAATATGGTGAGATTGCTATCATATCACTGTGTCATTTCCATTATGTTCATCTAATTTCCAATGGAGATGTCTGGTCAGAAGTGGTTTGTTTGGTTCAGTTGCTGGGCCCTCCTTGGATATTGGTGCTTCATGTGAAGTGGAATAACTTAGGGTAGGTGCCTTTAGCTGGATTTGATCAGGGCAATAAAGAGAGATGTAATGCTTATGTTATTGCTCCTCTCTCTCAAGGTAAAATTGTGAGGTCTGAGATGGTATCAGGTTTGTTTTGGAGAAATACCACAGACCAATAACCTTGAAAGGTATTGGGAATAAAGAGGTCTGCTTTTTTCAAAATTCTGTGTAGGTGTCATAGTATGGCGCCATTTGCTGGTTAGGAAGTCATCTGATTTGATTTTAGTGATGGTGTTCACTGTGTTTTTTTAGTCTTTGAAACCAGTGACTCCACAGGGACTTGGTTTTGGTAAATTTGTCACCAGTCTCTACTTCTGTGTACCAGAGTAGTATGTGATATCTGATAGCCAGGGGTTTGAAACTATTTCTTTAAGAATTCTGTACTGACTGGATTTCTGGATTATGAGGTCCTAGGCTATAGGAACTTTAGTATTGGCTGCTATTTACAATAAGTGACACATAAGATTGGTAAAGACACCAATTTTGGAGATGGAGAGGCAAGGCTGAAGGGGAGGAGGAGGCCTTTATTTGAAGATAACTATTCTTGTGTTGTTATGTTCAAAAGTCTTATCTAGTAAGTTTCCCATAGGAAGGTATTGGGAATAGAGACATATGTTTTTTTCAAAATTCCATGTAGGTGTCGTGGTATGGCACCATTTGCATGTTAGGAAGTCATATGAATTTATTTTACATGATGGTGTTCATTATGTTATTTTAGTCTTTGAAGCCAGTGACTCCATAGGGACTTGTTTTTTTATTAAATTTGCCACCAGTCTCTACTTATTTGTCCCAGAGTAGTATGTGATATCTCATAGGCAGGGATTTGAAACTATTTTTTTAAGAATTCTGGACTGACTGGTTTCCTGGATGATGAGGTCTTAGGCTATGGGAACTTTACTGTCTGCTGATTTTTATAATAAGTAACGCAAAGAATTGGTAAAGACACCAATTTTGGAGATGGAGAGGAAAGGCTGAAGGGGAGGAGAAGGCCTTTATTTGAAGATAACAATTCTTGTGTTGTTATGTTCAAAAGTCTTATCTAGTAAGTTTCCCATAGCTCGCTATCTTTTTTCCAAATTCTTCATGTACCCACTATCTAACAAATATAATAGAAGTAGCATTATTTACTCACCTAATATTCCAAGAGCTGTTTTACAAATGGTTGGAGACTCATATGTATATTGGGCTTAAAGCCAATGCCTGTAGTGGTGCCATAGGTTTAGATAAAGAACCAGGACTGAAGCAGATTTTGAGAGCTTTTGTGTGATGATAAATTGTGTAGACTTAGGATATCCAGACCTTGTACGTTTTCCAATGCATAGCTATCATGTGTTGTACTATAGAATCAATACATTTTGTAAAAAAAAAAGTGCTTGTAAAGGGGTATACAATTCTGGGTGAATTAATTCTGTGTTTTCCTGTTTACTGTAAAAAAGCTGAGATTTTTTGGTATAGCTTTCAATTTTGTTTTATACTTACACACATTTCATGTTAATGTTGTACTCTCATTTGATTTTGATTGGCTGTGTATAATCATGGAGATTTTATCTAGATTATTTTACTATATTTTATATGTTATTCTGTTACATTGAAGTTAGATGTACCTCAAATCATTATAGTTACATTGGTAATATGGTGAGATTGCTATCATATCATTGTGTCATTTCCATTATGTTCATCTAATTTCCAATGGAGATGTCTGGTCAGAAGTGGTTTGTTTGGTTCAGTTGCTGGGCCCTCCTTGGATATTGGTGCTTCATGTGAAGTGGAACAACTTAGGGTAGGTCCCTTTAGCTGGATTTGGTCAGGGCAATAAAGAGAGATGTAATGCTTATGTTATTGCTCCTCTCTCTCAAGGTAAAATTGTGTGGTCTGAGATGGTATCATGTTTGTTTTGGAGAAATACCACAGACCAATAACCTTGAAAGGTATTGGGCATAAAGAGGTCTGCTTTTTTTTAAATTCTTTGTAGGTGTCATAGTATGGCACCATTTGCTGGTTAGGAAGTCATCTGATTTGATTTTAGTGATGGTGTTCACTGTGTTTTTATAGTCTTTGAAACCAGTGACTCCACAGGGACTTGGTTTTGGTAAATTTGTCACCAGTCTCTACTTCTGTGTACCAGAGAAGTATGTGATATCTGATAGCCAGGGGTTTGAAACTATTTTTTTAAGAATTCTGTACTGACTGGATTTCCGCATTATGAGGTCCTAGGCTATAGGAACTTTAGTATTTGCTGCTATCTACAATAAGTGAAACATAAGATTAGTAAAGACACCAATTTTGGAGATGGAGAGGCAAGGCTAAAGGGGAGGAGGTGGCCTTTATTTGAAGATAACAATTCTTGTGTTGTTATGTTCAAAAGTCTTATCTAGTAAGTTTCCCATAGGAAGGTATTGGGAATGGAGACATATTTTTTTCAAAATTCCATGTAGGTGTCGTGGTATGGCACCATTTGCTTGTTAGGAAGTCATATGAGTTTATTTTACATGATGGTGTTCATTATGTTATTTTAGTCTTTGAAGCCAGTGACTCCATAGGGACTTGTTTTTTGATTAAATTTGCCACCAGTCTCTACTTATTTGTCCCAGAGTAGTATGTGATATCTCATAGGCAGGGATTTGAAACTATTTTTTTAAGAATTCTGGACTGACTGGTTTCCTGGATGATGAGGTCTTAGGCTATGGGAACTTTACTGTCTGCTGATTTTTATAATAAGTAACGCAAAGAATTGGTAAAGACACCAATTTTGGAGATGGAGAGGAAAGGCTGAAGGGGAGGAGGAGGCCTTTATTTGAAGATAACAATTCTTGTGCTGTTATGTTCAAAAGTCTTATCTAGTAAGTTTCCCATAGCTCGCTATCTTTTTTTCCAAATTCTTCATGTACCCACTATCTGACAAATATAATAGAAGTAGCATTATTTACTCACCTAATATACCAAGAGCTGTTTTACAAATGGTTGGAGACTCATATGTATATTGGGCTTATAGCCAATGCCTGTAGTGGTGCCATAGGTTTAGATAAAGAACCAGGACTGAAGCAGATTTTGAGAGCTTTTGTGTGATGATAAATTGTGTAGACTTAAGATATCCAGACCTTGTACGTTTTCCAATGCATAGCTATCATGTGTTGTACTATAGAATCGATACATTTTGTAAAAAAAAAGTGCTTGTAAAGGGGTATACACTTCTGGGTGAATTAATTCTGTGTTTTCCTGTTTACTGTAAAAAAGTTGGGATTTTTTGGTATAGTTTTCAATTTTGTTTTATACTTGCACACATTTCATGTTAATGTTGTACTCTCATTTGATTTTGATTGGCTGTGTATAATCATGGAGATTTTATCTAGATTATTTTACTATATTTTATATGTTATTCTGTTACATTGAAGTTAGATGTACCTCAAATCATTATAGTTACATTGGTAATATGGTGAGATTGCTATCATATCACTGTGTCATTTCCATTATGTTCATCTAATTTCCAATGGAGATGTCTGGTCAGAAGTGGTTTGTTTGGTTCAGTTGCTGGGACCTCCTTGGATATTGGTGCTTCATGTGAAGTGGAATAACTTAGGGTAGGTCCCTTTAGCTGGATTTGGTCAGGGCAATAAAGAGAGATGTAATGCTTATGTTATTGCTCCTCTCTCTCAAAGTAAAATTGTGTGGTCTGAGATGGTATCATGTTTGTTTTTGAGAAATACCACAGACCAATAACCTTGAAAGGTATTGGGAATAAAGAGGTCTGCTTTTTTCAAAATTCTGTGTAGGTGTCATAGTATGGCGCCATTTGCTGGTTAGGAAGTCATCTGATTTGATTTTAGTGATGGTGTTCACTGTTTTTTTTTAGTCTTTGAAACCAGTGACTCCACAGGGACTTGGTTTTGGTAAATTTCTCACCAGTCTCTACTTCTGTGTACCAGAGTAGTATGTGATATCTGATAGCCAAGGGTTTGAAACTATTTTTTTAAGAATTCTGTACTGACTGGATTTCCGGATTATCAGGTCCTAGGCTATAGGAACTTTAGTATTTGCTGCTATTTACAATAAGTGACACATAAGATTGGTAAAGACACCAATTTTGGAGATGGAGAGGAAAGGCTGAAGGGGAGGAGGAGGCCTTTATTTGAAGATAACAATTCTTGTGTTGTTATGTTCAAAAGTCTTATCTAGTAAGTTTCCCATAGGAAGGTATTGGGAATAGAGACATATTTTTTTTTCAAAATTCCATGTAGGTGTCGTGGTATGGCACCATTTGCTTGTTAGGAAGTCATATGAGTTTATTTTACATGATGGTGTTCATTATGTTATTTTAGTCTTTGAAGCCAGTGACTCCATAGGGACTGTTTTTTTATTAAATTTGCCACCAGTCTCTACTTATTTGTCCCAGAGTAGTATGTGATATCTCATAGGCAGGGATTTGAAACTATTTTTTTAAGAATTCTGGAATGACTGGTTTCCTGGATGATGAGGTCTTAGGCTATGGGAAATTTACTGTCTGCTGATTTTTATAATAAGTAACGCAAAGAATTGGTAAAGACACCAATTTTGGAGATGGAGAGGAAAGGCTGAAGGGGAGGAGGAGGCCTTTATTTGAAGATAACAATTCTTGTGTTGTTATGTTCAAAAGTCTTATCTAGTAAGTTTCCCATAGCTCGCTATCTTTTTTTCCAAATTCTTCATGTACCCACTATCTGACAAATATAATTGAAGTAGCATTATTTACTCACCTAATATTCCAAGAGCTGTTTTACAAATGGTTGGAGACTCATATGTATATTGGGCTTAAAGCCAATGCCTGTAGTGGGGCCATAGGTTTAGATAAAGAACCAGGACTGAAGCAGATTTTGAGAGCTTTTGTGTGATGATAAATTGTGTAGACTTAGGATATCCAGACCTTGTACGTTTTCCAATGCATAGCTATCATGTGTTGTACTATAGAATCGATACATTTTGTAAAAAAAAAGTGCTTGTAAAGGGGTATACACTTCTGGGTGAATTAATTCTGTTTTCCTGTTTACTGTAAAAAAGTTGGGATTTTTTGGTATAGTTTTCAATTTTGTTTTATACTTGCACACATTTCATGTTAATGTTGTACTCTCATTTGATTTTGATTGGCTGTGTATAATCATGGAGATTTTATCTAGATTATTTTACTATATTTTATATGTTATTCTGTTACATTGAAGTTAGATGTACCTCAAATCATTATAGTTACATTGGTAATATGGTGAGATTGCTATCATATCACTGTGTCATTTCCATTATGTTCATCTAATTTCCAATGGAGATGTCTGGTCAGAAGTGGTTTGTTTGGTTCAGTTGCTGGGACCTCCTTGGATATTGGTGCTTCATGTGAAGTGGAATAACTTAGGGTAGGTCCCTTTAGCTGGATTTGGTCAGGGCAATAAAGAGAGATGTAATGCTTATGTTATTGCTCCTCTCTCTCAAAGTAAAATTGTGTGGTCTGAGATGGTATCATGTTTGTTTTTGAGAAATACCACAGACCAATAACCTTAAAAGGTATTGGGAATAAAGAGGTCTGCTTTTTTCAAAATTCTGTGTAGGTGTCATAGTATGGCGCCATTTGCTGGTTAGGAAGTCATCTGATTTGATTTTAGTGATGGTGTTCACTGTTTTTTTTTAGTCTTTGAAACCAGTGACTCCACAGGGACTTGGTTTTGGTAAATTTCTCACCAGTCTCTACTTCTGTGTACCAGAGTAGTATGTGATATCTGATAGCCAAGGGTTTGAAACTATTTTTTTAAGAATTCTGTACTGACTGGATTTCCGGATTATCAGGTCCTAGGCTATAGGAACTTTAGTATTTGCTGCTATTTACAATAAGTGACACATAAGATTGGTAAAGACACCAATTTTGGAGATGGAGAGGAAAGGCTGAAGGGGAGGAGGAGGCCTTTATTTGAAGATAACAATTCTTGTGTTGTTATGTTCAAAAGTCTTATCTAGTAAGTTTCCCATAGGAAGGTATTGGGAATAGAGACATATTTTTTTTTCAAAATTCCATGTAGGTGTCGTGGTATGGCACCATTTGCTTGTTAGGAAGTCATATGAGTTTATTTTACATGATGGTGTTCATTATGTTATTTTAGTCTTTGAAGCCAGTGACTCCATAGGGACTGTTTTTTTATTAAATTTGCCACCAGTCTCTACTTATTTGTCCCAGAGTAGTATGTGATATCTCATAGGCAGGGATTTGAAACTATTTTTTTAAGAATTCTGGAATGACTGGTTTCCTGGATGATGAGGTCTTAGGCTATGGGAAATTTACTGTCTGCTGATTTTTATAATAAGTAACGCAAAGAATTGGTAAAGACACCAATTTTGGAGATGGAGAGGAAAGGCTGAAGGGGAGGAGGAGGCCTTTATTTGAAGATAACAATTCTTGTGTTGTTATGTTCAAAAGTCTTATCTAGTAAGTTTCCCATAGCTCGCTATCTTTTTTTCCAAATTCTTCATGTACCCACTATCTGACAAATATAATTGAAGTAGCATTATTTACTCACCTAATATTCCAAGAGCTGTTTTACAAATGGTTGGAGACTCATATGTATATTGGGCTTAAAGCCAATGCCTGTAGTGGGGCCATAGGTTTAGATAAAGAACCAGGACTGAAGCAGATTTTGAGAGCTTTTGTGTGATGATAAATTGTGTAGACTTAGGATATCCAGACCTTGTACGTTTTCCAATGCATAGCTATCATGTGTTGTACTATAGAATCGATACATTTTGTAAAAAAAAAGTGCTTGTAAAGGGGTATACACTTCTGGGTGAATTAATTCTGTTTTCCTGTTTACTGTAAAAAAGTTGGGATTTTTTGGTATAGTTTTCAATTTTGTTTTATACTTGCACACATTTCATGTTAATGTTGTACTCTCATTTGATTTTGATTGGCTGTGTATAATCATGGAGATTTTATCTAGATTATTTTACTATATTTTATATGTTATTCTGTTACATTGAAGTTAGATGTACCTCAAATCATAGTAGTTACATTGGTAATATGGTGAGATTGCTATCATATCACTGTGTCATTTCCATTATGTTCATCTAATTTCCAATGGAGATGTCTGGTCAGAAGTGGTTTGTTTGGTTCAGTTGCTGGGCCCTCCTTGGATATTGGTGCTTCATGCGAAGTGGAATAACTTAGGGTAGGTCCCTTTTGCTGGATTTGGTCAAGGCAATAAAGAGAGATGTAATGCTTATGTTATTGCTCCTCTCTCTCAAGGTAAAATTGTGTGGTCTGAGATGGTATCATGTTTGTTTTGGAGAAATACCACAGACCAATAACCTTAAAAGGTATTGGGAATAAAGAGGTCTGCTTTTTTCAAAATTCTGTGTAGGTGTCATAGTATGGCGCCATTTGCTGGTTAGGAAGTCATCTGATTTTATTTTAGTGATGGTGTTCACTGTTTTTT
Source organism: Rhinoderma darwinii (assembly GCF_050947455.1). Classification (NCBI taxonomy): domain Eukaryota; kingdom Metazoa; phylum Chordata; class Amphibia; order Anura; family Rhinodermatidae; genus Rhinoderma; species Rhinoderma darwinii. The sequence continues at coordinate 215,095 of NW_027461711.1, forward strand.
TTTTAGTCTTTGAAACTAGTGACTCCACAGGGACTTGGTTTTGGTAAATTTGTCACCAGTCTCTACTTCTGTGTACCAGAGTAGTATGTGATATCTGATAGCCAGGGGTTTGAAATTATTTTTTTAAGAATTCTGTACTGACTGGATTTCCGGATTATGAGGTCCTAGGCTATAGGAACTTTAGTATTTGCTGCTATTTACAATAAGTGACACATAAGATTGGTAAAGACACCAATTTTGGAGATGGAGAGGCAAGGCTGAAGGGGAGGAGGAGGCCTTTATTTGAAGATAACAATTCTTGTGTTGTTATGTTCAAAAGTTTTATCTAGTAAGTTTCCCATAGGAAGGTATTGGGAATAGAGACATATTTTTTTTTCAAAATTCCATGTAGGTGTCGTGGTATGGCACCATTTGCTTGTTAGGAAGTCATATGAGTTTATTTTACATGATTGTGTTCATTATGTTATTTTAGTCTTTGAAGCCAGTGACTCCACAGGGACTTGTTTTTTGATTAAATTTGCCACCAGTCTCTACTTATTTGTCCCAGAGTAGTATGTGATATCTCATAGGCAGGGATTTGAAACTATTTTTTTAAGAATTCTGGAATGACTGGTTTCCTGGATGATGAGGTCTTAGGCTATGGGAAATTTACTGTCTGCTGATTTTTATAATAAGTAACGCAAAGAATTGGTAAAGACACCAATTTTGGAGATGGAGAGGAAAGGCTGAAGGGGAGGAAGAGGCCTTTATTTGAAGATAACAATTCTTGTGTTGTTATGTTCAAAAGTCTTATCTAGTAAGTTTCCCATAGCTCGCTATCTTTTTTTCCAAATTCTTCATGTACTTACTATCTGACAAATATAATTGAAGTAGCATTATTTACTCACCTAATATTCCAAGAGCTGTTTTACAAATGGTTGAAGACTCATATGTATATTGGGCTTAAAGCCAATGCCTGTAGTGGGGCCATAGGTTTAGATAAAGAACCAGGACTGAAGCAGATTTTGAGAGCTTTTGTGTGATGATAAATTGTGTAGACTTAGGATATCCAGACCTTGTATGTTTTCCAATGCATAGCTATCATGTGTTGTACTATAGAATCGATACATTTTGTAAAAAAAAAAGTGCTTGTTAAGGGGTATACACTTCTGGGTGAATTAATTCTGTTTTCCTGTTTACTGTAAAAAAGTTGGGATTTTTTGGTATAGTTTTAAAATTTTGTTTTATACTTGCACACATTTCATGTTAATGTTGTACTCTCATTTGATTTTGATTGGCTGTGTATAATCATGGAGATTTTATCTAGATTATTTTACTATATTTTATATGTTATTCTGTTACATTGAAGTTAGATGTACCTCAAATCATAGTAGTTACATTGGTAATATGGTGAGATTGCTATCATATCACTGTGTCATTTCCATTATGTTCATCTAATTTCCAATGGAGATGTCTGGTCAGAAGTGGTTTGTTTGGTTCAGTTGCTGGGCCCTCCTTGGATATTGGTGCTTCATGTGAAGTGGAATAACTTAGGGTAGGTCCCTTTTGCTGGATTTGGTCAAGGCAATAAAGAGAGATGTAATGCTTATGTTATCGCTCCTCTCTCTCAAGGTAAAATTGTGTGGTCTGAGATGGTATCATGTTTGTTTTGGAGAAATACCACAGACCAATAACCTTAAAAGGTATTGGGAATAAAGAGGTCTGCTTTTTTCAAAATTCTGTATAGGTGTCATAGTATGGCGCCATTTGCTGGTTAGGAAGTCATCTGATTTTATTTTAGTGATGGTGTTCACTGTTTTTTTTTTAGTCTTTGAAACTAGTGACTCCACAGGGACTTGGTTTTGGTAAATTTGTCACCAGTCTCTACTTCTGTGTACCAGAGTAGTATGTGATATCTGATAGCCAGGGGTTTGAAATTATTTTTTTAAGAATTCTGTACTGACTGGATTTCCGGATTATGAGGTCCTAGGCTATAGGAACTTTAGTATTTGCTGCTATTTACAATAAGTGACACATAAGATTGGTAAAGACACCAATTTTGGAGATGGAGAGGCAAGGCTGAAGGGGAGGAGGAGGCCTTTATTTGAAGATAACAATTCTTGTGTTGTTATGTTCAAAAGTTTTATCTAGTAAGTTTCCCATAGGAAGGTATTGGGAATAGAGACATATTTTTTTTTCAAAATTCCATGTAGGTGTCGTGGTATGGCACCATTTGCTTGTTAGGAAGTCATATGAGTTTATTTTACATGATTGTGTTCATTATGTTATTTTAGTCATTGAAGCCAGTGACTCCACAGGGACTTGTTTTTTGATTAAATTTGCCACCAGTCTCTACTTATTTGTCCCAGAGTAGTATGTGATATCTCATAGGCAGGGATTTGAAACTATTTTTTTAAGAATTCTGGAATGACTGGTTTCCTGGATGATGAGGTCTTAGGCTATGGGAAATTTACTGTCTGCTGATTTTTATAATAAGTAACGCAAAGAATTGGTAAAGACACCAATTTTGGAGATGGAGAGGAAAGGCTGAAGGGGAGGAGGAGGCCTTTATTTGAAGATAACAATTCTTGTGTTGTTATGTTCAAAAGTCTTATCTAGTAAGTTTCCCATAGCTCGCTATCTTTTTTTCCAAATTCTTCATGTACCCACTATCTGACAAATATAATTGAAGTAGCATTATTTACTCACCTAATATTCCAAGAGCTGTTTTACAAATGGTTGGAGACTCATATGTATATTGGGCTTAAAGCCAATGCCTGTAGTGGGGCCATAGGTTTAGATAAAGAACCAGGACTGAAGCAGATTTTGAGAGCTTTTGTGTGATGATAAATTGTGTAGACTTAGGATATCCAGACCTTGTACGTTTTCCAATGCATAGCTATCATGTGTTGTACTACAGAATCGATACATTTTGTAAAAAAAAAGTGCTTGTAAAGGGGTATACACTTCTGGGTGAATTAATTCTGTTTTCCTGTTTACTGTAAAAAAGTTGGGATTTTTTGGTATAGTTTTCAATTTTGTTTTATACTTGCACACATTTCATGTTAATGTTGTACTCTCATTTGATTTTGATTGGCTCTGTATAATCATGGAGATTTTATCTAGATTATTTTACTATATTTTATATGTTATTCTGTTACATTGAAGTTAGATGTACCTCAAATCATAGTAGTTACATTGGTAATATGGTGAGATTGCTATCATATCACTGTGTCATTTCCATTATGTTCATCTAATTTCCAATGGAGATGTCTGGTCAGAAGTGGTTTGTTTGGTTCAGTTGCTGGGCCCTCCTTGGATATTGGTGCTTCATGTGAAGTGGAATAACTTAGGGTAGGTCCCTTTTGCTGGATTTGGTCAAGGCAATAAAGAGAAATGTAATGCTTATGTTATTGCTCCTCTCTCTCAAGGTAAAATTGTGTGGTCTGAGATGGTATCATGTTTGTTTTGGAGAAATACCACAGACCAATAACCTTAAAAGGTATTGGGAATAAAGAGGTCTGCTTTTTTCAAAATTCTGTGTAGGTGTCATAGTATGGCGCCATTTGCTGGTTAGGAAGTCATCTGATTTTATTTTAGTGATGGTGTTCGCTGTTTTTTTTTTAGTCTTTGAAACTAGTGACTCCACAGGGACTTGGTTTTGGTAAATTTGTCACCAGTCTCTACTTCTGTGTACCAGAGTAGTATGTGATATCTGATAGCCAGGGGTTTGAAACTATTTTTTTAAGAATTCTGTACTGACTGGATTTCCGGATTATGAGGTCCTAGGCTATAGGAACTTTAGTATTTGCTGCTATTTACAATAAGTGACACATAAGATTGGTAAAGACACCAATTTTGGAGATGGAGAGGCAAGGCTGAAGGGGAGGAGGAGGCCTTTATTTGAAGATAACAATTCTTGTGTTGTTATGTTCAAAAGTTTTATCTAGTAAGTTTCCCATAGGAAGGTATTGGGAATAGAGACATATTTTTTTTTCAATATTCCATGTAGGTGTCGTGGTATGGCACCATTTGCTTGTTAGGAAGTCATATGAGTTTATTTTACATGATTGTGTTCATTATGTTATTTTAGTCTTTGAAGCCAGTGACTCCACAGGGACTTGATTTTTGATTAAATTTGCCACCAGTCTCTACTTATTTGTCCCAGAGTAGTATGTGATATCTCATAGGCAGGGATTTGAAACTATTTTTTTAAGAATTCTGGAATGACTGGTTTCCTGGATGATGAGGTCTTAGGCTATGGGAAATTTACTGTCTGCTGATTTTTATAATAAGTAACGCAAAGAATTGGTAAAGACACCAATTTTGGAGATGGAGAGGAAAGGCTGAAGGGGAGGAGGAGGCCTTTATTTGAAGATAACAATTCTTGTGTTGTTATGTTCAAAAGTCTTATCTAGTAAGTTTCCCATAGCTCGCTATCTTTTTTTCCAAATTCTTCATGTACCCACTATCTGACAAATATAATTGAAGTAGCATTATTTACTCACCTAATATTCCAAGAGCTGTTTTACAAATGGTTGGAGACTCATATGTATATTGGGCTTAAAGACAATGCCTGTAGTGGGGCCATAGGTTTAGATAAAGAACCAGGACTGAAGCAGATTTTGAGAGCTTTTGTGTGATGATAAATTGTGTAGACTTAGGATATCCAGACCTTGTACGTTTTCCAATGCATAGCTATCATGTGTTGTACTATAGAATCGATACATTTTGTAAAAAAAAAGTGCTTGTAAAGGGGTATACACTTCTGGGTGAATTAATTCTGTTTTCCTGTTTACTGTAAAATAGTTGGGATTTTTTGGTATAGTTTTCAATTTTGTTTTATACTTGCACACATTTCATGTTAATGTTGTACTCTCATTTGATTTTGATTGGCTGTGTATAATCATGGAGATTTTATCTAGATTATTTTACTATATTTTATATGTTATTCTGTTACATTGAAGTTAGATGTACCTCAAATCATAGTAGTTACATTGGTAATATGGTGAGATTGCTATCATATCACTGTGTCATTTCCATTATGTTCATCTAATTTCCAATGGAGATGTCTGGTCAGAAGTGGTTTGTTTGGTTCAGTTGCTGGGCCCTCCTTGGATATTGGTGCTTCATGTGAAGTGGAATAACTTAGGGTAGGTCCCTTTTGCTGGATTTGGTCAAGGCAATAAAGAGAAATGTAATGCTTATGTTATTGCTCCTCTCTCTCAAGGTAAAATTGTGTGGTCTGAGATGGTATCATGTTTGTTTTGGAGAAATACCACAGACCAATAACCTTAAAAGGTATTGGGAATAAAGAGGTCTGCTTTTTTCAAAATTCTGTGTAGGTGTCATAGTATGGCGCCATTTGCTGGTTAGGAAGTCATCTGATTTTATTTTAGTGATGGTGTTCACTGTTTTTTTTTTAGTCTTTGAAACTAGTGACTCCACAGGGACTTGGTTTTGGTAAATTTGTCACCAGTCTCTACTTCTGTGTACCAGAGTAGTATGTGATATCTGATAGCCAGGGGTTTGAAATTATTTTTTTAAGAATTCTGTACTGACTGGATTTCCGGATTATGAGGTCCTAGGCTATAGGAACTTTAGTATTTGCTGCTATTTACAATAAGTGACACATAAGATTGGTAAATACACCAATTTTGGAGATGGAGAGGCAAGGCTGAAGGGGAGGAGGAGGCCTTTATTTGAAGATAACAATTCTTGTGTTGTTATGTTCAAAAGTTTTATCTAGTAAGTTTCCCAGAGGAAGGTATTGGGAATAGAGACATATTTTTTTTTCACAATTCCATGTAGGTGTCGTGGTATGGCACCATTTGCTTGTTAGGAAGTCATATGAGTTTATTTTACATGATTGTGTTCATTATGTTATTTTAGTCTTTGAAGCCAGTGACTCCACAGGGACTTGTTTTTTGATTAAATTTGCCACCAGTCTCTACTTATTTGTCCCAGAGTAGTATGTGATATCTCATAGGCAGGGATTTGAAACTATTTTTTTAAGAATTCTGGACTGACTGGTTTCCTGGATGATGAGGTCTTAGGCTATGGGAAATTTACTGTCTGCTGATTTTTATAATAAGTAACGCAAAGAATTGGTAAAGACACCAATTTTGGAGATGGAGAGGAAAGGCTGAAGGGGAGGAGGAGGCCTTTATTTGAAGATAACAATTCTTGTGTTGTTATGTTCAAAAGTCTTATCTAGTAAGTTTCCCATAGCTCGCTATCTTTTTTTCCAAATTCTTCATGTACCCACTATCTGACAAATATAATTGAAGTAGCATTATTTACTCACCTAATATTCCAAGAGCTTTTTTACAAATGGTTGGAGACTCATATGTATATTGGGCTTAAAGACAATGCCTGTAGTGGGGCCATAGGTTTAGATAAAGAACCAGGACTGAAGCAGATTTTGAGAGCTTTTGTGTGATGATAAATTGTGTAGACTTAGGATATCCAGACCTTGTACGTTTTCCAATGCATAGCTATCATGTGTTGTACTATAGAATCGATACATTTTGTAAAAAAAAAGTGCTTGTAAAGGGGTATACACTTCTGGGTGAATTAATTCTGTTTTCCTGTTTACTGTAAAAAAGTTGGGATTTTTTGGTATAGTTTTCAATTTTGTTTTATACTTGCACACATTTCATGTTAATGTTGTACTCTCATTTGATTTTGATTGGCTGTGTATAATCATGGAGATTTTATCTAGATTATTTTACTATATTTTATATGTTATTCTGTTACATTGAAGTTAGATGTACCTCAAATCATAGTAGTTACATTGGTAATATGGTGAGATTGCTATCATATCACTGTGTCATTTCCATTATGTTCATCTAATTTCCAATGGAGATGTCTGGTCAGAAGTGGTTTGTTTGGTTCAGTTGCTGGGCCCTCCTTGGATATTGGTGCTTCATGTGAAGTGGAATAACTTAGGGTAGGTCCCTTTTGCTGGATTTGGTCAAGGCAATAAAGAGAAATGTAATGCTTATGTTATTGCTCCTCTCTCTCAAGGTAAAATTGTGTGGTCTGAGATGGTATCATGTTTGTTTTGGAGAAATACCACAGACCAATAACCTTAAAAGGTATTGGGAATAAAGAGGTCTGCTTTTTTCAAAATTCTGTGTAGGTGTCATAGTATGGCGCCATTTGCTGGTTAGGAAGTCATCTGATTTTATTTTAGTGATGGTGTTCACTGTTTTTTTTTTAGTCTTTGAAACTAGTGACTCCACAGGGACTTGGTTTTGGTAAATTTGTCACCAGTCTCTACTTCTGTGTACCAGAGTAGTATGTGATATCTGATAGCCAGGGGTTTGAAATTATTTTTTTAAGAATTCTGTACTGACTGGATTTCCGGATTATGAGGTCCTAGGCTATAGGAACTTTAGTATTTGCTGCTATTTACAATAAGTGACACATAAGATTGGTAAATACACCAATTTTGGAGATGGAGAGGCAAGGCTGAAGGGGAGGAGGAGGCCTTTATTTGAAGATAACAATTCTTGTGTTGTTATGTTCAAAAGTTTTATCTAGTAAGTTTCCCAGAGGAAGGTATTGGGAATAGAGACATATTTTTTTTTCACAATTCCATGTAGGTGTCGTGGTATGGCACCATTTGCTTGTTAGGAAGTCATATGAGTTTATTTTACATGATTGTGTTCATTATGTTATTTTAGTCTTTGAAGCCAGTGACTCCACAGGGACTTGTTTTTTGATTAAATTTGCCACCAGTCTCTACTTATTTGTCCCAGAGTAGTATGTGATATCTCATAGGCAGGGATTTGAAACTATTTTTTTAAGAATTCTGGACTGACTGGTTTCCTGGATGATGAGGTCTTAGGCTATGGGAAATTTACTGTCTGCTGATTTTTATAATAAGTAACGCAAAGAATTGGTAAAGACACCAATTTTGGAGATGGAGAGGAAAGGCTGAAGGGGAGGAGGAGGCCTTTATTTGAAGATAACAATTCTTGTGTTGTTATGTTCAAAAGTCTTATCTAGTAAGTTTCCCATAGCTCGCTATCTTTTTTTCCAAATTCTTCATGTACCCACTATCTGACAAATATAATTGAAGTAGCATTATTTACTCACCTAATATTCCAAGAGCTTTTTTACAAATGGTTGGAGACTCATATGTATATTGGGCTTAAAGACAATGCCTGTAGTGGGGCCATAGGTTTAGATAAAGAACCAGGACTGAAGCAGATTTTGAGAGCTTTTGTGTGATGATAAATTGTGTAGACTTAGGATATCCAGACCTTGTACGTTTTCCAATGCATAGCTATCATGTGTTGTACTATAGAATCGATACATTTTGTAAAAAAAAAGTGCTTGTAAAGGGGTATACACTTCTGGGTGAATTAATTCTGTTTTCCTGTTTACTGTAAAAAAGTTGGGATTTTTTGGTATAGTTTTCAATTTTGTTTTATACTTGCACACATTTCATGTTAATGTTGTACTCTCATTTGATTTTGATTGGCTGTGTATAATCATGGAGATTTTATCTAGATTATTTTACTATATTTTATATGTTATTCTGTTACATTGAAGTTAGATGTACCTCAAATCATAGTAGTTACATTGGTAATATGGTGAGATTGCTATCATATCACTGTGTCATTTCCATTATGTTCATCTAATTTCCAATGGAGATGTCTGGTCAGAAGTGGTTTGTTTGGTTCAGTTGCTGGGCCCTCCTTGGATATTGGTGCTTCATGTGAAGTGGAATAACTTAGGGTAGGTCCCTTTTGCTGGATTTGGTCAAGGCAATAAAGAGAAATGTAATGCTTATGTTATTGCTCCTCTCTCTCAAGGTAAAATTGTGTGGTCTGAGATGGTATCATGTTTGTTTTGGAGAAATACCACAGACCAATAACCTTAAAAGGTATTGGGAATAAAGAGGTCTGCTTTTTTCAAAATTCTGTGTAGGTGTCATAGTATGGCGCCATTTGCTGGTTAGGAAGTCATCTGATTTTATTTTAGTGATGGTGTTCACTGTTTTTTTTTTAGTCTTTGAAACTAGTGACTCCACAGGGACTTGGTTTTGGTAAATTTGTCACCAGTCTCTACTTCTGTGTACCAGAGTAGTATGTGATATCTGATAGCCAGGGGTTTGAAATTATTTTTTTAAGAATTCTGTACTGACTGGATTTCCGGATTATGAGGTCCTAGGCTATAGGAACTTTAGTATTTGCTGCTATTTACAATAAGTGACACATAAGATTGGTAAATACACCAATTTTGGAGATGGAGAGGCAAGGCTGAAGGGGAGGAGGAGGCCTTTATTTGAAGATAACAATTCTTGTGTTGTTATGTTCAAAAGTTTTATCTAGTAAGTTTCCCAGAGGAAGGTATTGGGAATAGAGACATATTTTTTTTTCACAATTCCATGTAGGTGTCGTGGTATGGCACCATTTGCTTGTTAGGAAGTCATATGAGTTTATTTTACATGATTGTGTTCATTATGTTATTTTAGTCTTTGAAGCCAGTGACTCCACAGGGACTTGTTTTTTGATTAAATTTGCCACCAGTCTCTACTTATTTGTCCCAGAGTAGTATGTGATATCTCATAGGCAGGGATTTGAAACTATTTTTTTAAGAATTCTGGACTGACTGGTTTCCTGGATGATGAGGTCTTAGGCTATGGGAAATTTACTGTCTGCTGATTTTTATAATAAGTAACGCAAAGAATTGGTAAAGACACCAATTTTGGAGATGGAGAGGAAAGGCTGAAGGGGAGGAGGAGGCCTTTATTTGAAGATAACAATTCTTGTGTTGTTATGTTCAAAAGTCTTATCTAGTAAGTTTCCCATAGCTCGCTATCTTTTTTTCCAAATTCTTCATGTACCCACTATCTGACAAATATAATTGAAGTAGCATTATTTACTCACCTAATATTCCAAGAGCTGTTTTACAAATGGTTGGAGACTCATATGTATATTGGGCTTAAAGCCAATGCCTGTAGTGGGGCCATAGGTTTAGATAAAGAACCAGGACTGAAGCAGATTTTGAGAGCTTTTGTGTGATGATAAATTGTGTAGACTTAGGATATCCAGACCTTGTACGTTTTCCAATGCATAGCTATCATGTGTTGTACTATAGAATCGATACATTTTGTAAAAAAAAAGTGCTTGTAAAGGGGTATACACTTCTGGGTGAATTAATTCTGTTTTCCTGTTTACTGTAAAAAAGTTGGGATTTTTTGGTATAGTTTTCAATTTTGTTTTATACTTGCACACATTTCATGTTAATGTTGTACTCTCATTTGATTTTGATTGGCTGTGTATAATCATGGAGATTTTATCTAGATTATTTTACTATATTTTATATGTTATTCTGTTACATTGAAGTTAGATGTACCTCAAATCATAGTAGTTACATTGGTAATATGGTGAGATTGCTATCATATCACTGTGTCATTTCCATTATGTTCATCTAATTTCCAATGGAGATGTCTGGTCAGAAGTGGTTTGTTTGGTTCAGTTGCTGGGCCCTCCTTGGATATTGGTGCTTCATGTGAAGTGGAATAACTTAGGGTAGGTCCCTTTTGCTGGATTTGGTCAAGGCAATAAAGAGAAATGTAATGCTTATGTTATTGCTCCTCTCTCTCAAGGTAAAATTGTGTGGTCTGAGATGGTATCATGTTTGTTTTGGAGAAATACCACAGACCAATAACCTTAAAAGGTATTGGGAATAAAGAGGTCTGCTTTTTTCAAAATTCTGTGTAGGTGTCATAGTATGGCGCCATTTGCTGGTTAGGAAGTCATCTGATTTTATTTTAGTGATGGTATTCACTGTTTTTTTTTTAGTCTTTGAAACTAGTGACTCCACAGGGACTTGGTTTTGGTAAATTTGTCACCAGTCTCTACTTCTGTGTACCAGAGTAGTATGTGATATCTGATAGCCAGGGGTTTGAAATTATTTTTTTAAGAATTCTGTACTGACTGGATTTCCGGATTATGAGGTCCTAGGCTATAGGAACTTTAGTATTTGCTGCTATTTACAATAAGTGACACATAAGATTGGTAAATACACCAATTTTGGAGATGGAGAGGCAAGGCTGAAGGGGAGGAGGAGGCCTTTATTTGAAGATAACAATTCTTGTGTTGTTATGTTCAAAAGTTTTATCTAGTAAGTTTCCCAGAGGAAGGTATTGGGAATAGAGACATATTTTTTTTTCACAATTCCATGTAGGTGTCGTGGTATGGCACCATTTGCTTGTTAGGAAGTCATATGAGTTTATTTTACATGATTGTGTTCATTATGTTATTTTAGTCTTTGAAGCCAGTGACTCCACAGGGACTTGTTTTTTGATTAAATTTGCCACCAGTCTCTACTTATTTGTCCCAGAGTAGTATGTGATATCTCATAGGCAGGGATTTGAAACTATTTTTTTAAGAATTCTGGACTGACTGGTTTCCTGGATGATGAGGTCTTAGGCTATGGGAAATTTACTGTCTGCTGATTTTTATAATAAGTAACGCAAAGAATTGGTAAAGACACCAATTTTGGAGATGGAGAGGAAAGGCTGAAGGGGAGGAGGAGGCCTTTATTTGAAGATAACAATTCTTGTGTTGTTATGTTCAAAAGTCTTATCTAGTAAGTTTCCCATAGCTCGCTATCTTTTTTTCCAAATTCTTCATGTACCCACTATCTGACAAATATAATAGAAGTAGCATTATTTACTCACCTAATATTCCAAGAGCTGTTTTACAAATGGTTGGAGACTCATATGTATATTGGCTTAAAGCCAATGCCTGTAGTGGTGCCATAGGTTTAGATAAAGAACCAGGACTGAAGCAGATTTTGAGAGCTTTTGTGTGATGATAAATTGTGTAGACTTAGGATATCCAGACCTTGTACGTTTTCCAATGCATAGCTATCATGTGTTGTACTATAGAATCGATACATTTTGTAAAAAAAAAAGTGCTTGTAAAGGGGTATACACTTCTGGGTGAATTAATTCTGTGTTTTCCTGTTAATTGTAAAAAAGTTGGAAATTTTTTGGTATAGTTTCCAATTTTGTTTTATACTTGCACACATTTCATGTTAATGTTGTACTCTCATTTGATTTTGATTGGCTGTGTATAATCATGGAGATTTTATCTAGATTATTTTACTATATTTTATATGTTATTCTGTTACATTGAAGTTAGATGTACCTCAAATCATTATAGTTACATTGGTAATATGGTGAGATTGCTATCATATCACTGTGTCATTTCCATTATGTTCATCTAATTTCCAATGGAGATGTCTGGTCAGAAGTGGTTTGTTTGGTTCAGTTGCTGGGCCCTCCTTGGATATTGGTTCTTCATGTGAAGTGGAATAACTTAGGGTAGGTCCCTTTAGCTGGATTTGGTCAGGGCAATAAAGAGAGATGTAATGCTTATGTTATTGCTCCTCTCTCTCAAGGTAAAATTGTGTGGTCTGAGATGGTATCATGTTTGTTTTGGAGAAATACCACAGACCAATAACCTTGAAAGGTATTGGGAATAAAGAGGTCTGCTTTTTTCAAAATTCTGTGTAGGTGTCATAGTATGGCGCCATTTGCTGGTTAGGAAGTCATCTGATTTGATTTTAGTGATGATGTTCACTGTGTTTTTTTAGTCTTTGAAACCAGTGACTCCACAGGGACTTGGTTTTGGTAAATTTGTCACCAGTCTCTACTTCTGTGTACCAGAGTAGTATGTGATATCTGATAGCCAGGGGTTTGAAACTATTTTTTTAAGAATTCTGTACTGACTGGATTTCCGGATTATGAGGTCCTAGGCTATAGGAACTTTAGTATTTGCTGCTATTTACAATAAGTGACACATAAGATTGGTAAAGACACCAATTTTGGAGATGGAGAGGCAAGGCTGAAGGGGAGGAGGAGGCCTTTATTTGAAGATAACAATTCTTGTGTTGTTATGTTCAAAAGTCTTATCTAGTAAGTTTCCCATAGGAAGGTATTGGGAATAGAGACATATTTTTTTTTCAAAATTCCATGTAGGTGTCGTGGTATGGCACCATTTGCTTGTTAGGAAGTCATATGAGTTTATTTTACATGATGGTGTTCATTATGTTATTTTAGTCTTTGAAGCCAGTGACTCCATAGGGACTTGTTTTTTGATTAAATTTGCCACCAGTCTCTACTTATTTGTCCCAGAGTAGTATGTGATATCTCATAGGCAGGGATTTGAAACTATTTTTTTAAGAATTCTGGACTGACTGGTTTCCTGGATGATGAGGTCTTAGGCTATGGGAACTTTACTGTCTGCTGATTTTTATAATAAGTAACGCAAAGAATTGGTAAAGACACCAATTTTGGAGATGGAGAGGAAAGGCTGAAGGGGAGGAGGAGGCCTTTATTTGAAGATAACAATTCTTGTGCTGTTATGTTCAAAAGTCTTATCTAGTAAGTTTCCCATAGCTCGCTATCTTTTTTTCCAAATACTTCATGTACCCACTATGAGACAAATTTAATTGAAGTAGCATTATTTACTCACCTAATATACCAAGAGCTGTTTTACAAATGGTTGGAGACTCATATGTATATTGGGCTTAAAGCCAATGCCTGTAGTGGTGCTATAGGTTTAGATAAAGAACCAGGACTGAAGCAGATTTTGAGAGCTTTTGTGTGATGATAAATTGTGTAGACTTAGGATATTCAGACCTTGTACGTTTTCCAATGCGTAGCTATCATGTGTTGTACTATAGAATCAATACATTTTGTAAAAAAAAGTGCTTGTAAAGGGGTATACACTTCTGGGTGAATTAATTCTGTGTTTTCCTGTTTACTGTAAAAAAGTTGGGATTTTTTGGTATAGTTTTCAATTTTGTTTTATGCTTACACACATTTCATGTTAATGTTGTACTCTTATTTGATTTTGATTGGCTGTGTATAATCATGGAGATTTTATCTAGATTCTTTTACTATATTTTATATGTTATTCTGTTACATTGAAGTTAGATGTACCTCAAATCATTATAGTTACATTGGTAATATGGTGAGATTGCTATCATATCACTGTGTCATTTCCATTATGTTCATCTAATTTCCAATGGAGATGTCTGGGCAGAAGTGGTTTGTTTGGTTCAGTTGCTGGGCCCTCCTTGGATATTGGTGCTTCATGTGAAGTGGAATAACTTAAGGGTAGGTCCCTTTAGCTGGATTTGGTCATGGCAATAAAGAGAGATGTAATGCTTATGTCATTGCTCCTCTCTCTCAAGGTAAAATTGTGTGGTCTGAGATGGTATCAGGTTTGTTTTGGAGAAATACCACAGACCAATAACCTTGAAAGGTATTGGGAATAAAGATTTCTGCTTTTTTCAAAATTCTGTGTAGATGTCATAGTATGGCGCCATTTGCTAGTTAGGAAGTCATCTGATTTGATTTTAGTGATGGTGTTCACTGTGTTTTTTTAGTCTTTGAAACCAGTGACTCCACAGGGACTTGGTTTTGGTAAATTTGTCACCAGTCTCTACTTCTGTGTACCAGAGTAGTATGTGATATCTGATAGCCAGGGGTTTGAAACTATTTTTTTAAGAATTCTGTACTGACTGGATTTCCGGATTATGAGGTCCTAGGCTATAGGAACTTTAGTATTTGCTGCTATTTACAATAAGTGACACATAAGATTGGTAAAGACACCAATTTTGGAGATGGGGAGGCAAGGCTGAAAGGGAGGAGGAGGCCTTTATTTGAAGATAACAATTCTTGTGTTGTTATGTTCAAAAGTCTTATCTAGTAAGTTTCCCATAGGAAGGTATTGGGAATAGAGACATATTTTTTTTTCAAAATTCCATGTAGGTGTTGTGGTATGGCACCATTTGCTTGTTAGGAAGTCATATGAGTTTATTTTACATGATGGTGTTCATTATGTTATTTTAGTCTTTGAAGCCAGTGACTCCACAGGGACTTGTTTTTTGATTAAATTTGCCACCAGTCTCTACTTATTTGTCCCAGAGTAGTATGTGATATCTCATAGGCAGGGATTTGAAACTATTTTTTTAAGAATTCTGGACTGACTGGTTTCCTGGATGATGAGGTCTTAGGCTATGGGAAATTTACTGTCTGCTGATTTTTATAATAAGTAACGCAAAGAATTGGTAAAGACACCAATTTTGGAGATGGAGAGGAAAGGCTGAAGGGGAGGAGGAGGCCTTTATTTGAAGATAACAATTCTTGTGTTGTTATGTTCAAAAGTCTTATCTAGTAAGTTTCCCATAGCTCGCTATCTTTTTTTCCAAATTCTTCATGTACCCACTATCTGACAAATATAATAGAAATAGCATTATTTACTCACCTAATATTCCAAGAGCTGTTTTACAAATGGTTGGAGACTCATATGTATATTGGGCTTAAAGCCAATGCCTGTAGTGGTGCCATAGGTTTAGATAAAGAACCAGGACTGAAGCAGATTTTGAGAGCTTTTGTGTGATGATAAATTGTGTAGACTTAGGATATCCAGACCTTGTACGTTTTCCAATGCGTAGCTATCATGTGTTGTACTATAGAATCAATACATTTTGTAAAAAAAAGTGCTTGTAAAGGGGTATACACTTCTGGGTGAATTAATTCTGTGTTTTCCTGTTAATTGTAAAAAAGTTGGAAATTGTTTGGTATAGTTTCCAATTTTGTTTTATACTTGCACACATTTCATGTTAATGTTGTACTCTCATTTGATTTTGATTGGCTGTGTATAATCATGGAGATTTTATCTAGATTATTTTACTATATTTTATATGTTATTCTGTTACATTGAAGTTAGATGTACCTCAAATCATTATAGTTACATTGGTAATATGGTGAGATTGCTATCATATCACTGTGTCATTTCCATTATGTTCATCTAATTTCCAATGGAGATGTCTGGTCAGAAGTGGTTTTTTTGGTTCAGTTGCTGGGCCCTCCTTGGATATTGGTGCTTCATGTGAAGTGGAATAACTTAGGGTAGGTCCCTTTAGCTGGATTTGGTCAGGGCAATAAAGAGAGATGTAATGCTTATGTTATTGCTCCTCTCTCTCAAGGTAAAATTGTGTGGTCTGAGATGGTATCATGTTTGTTTTGGAGAAATACCACAGACCAATAACCTTGAAAGGTATTGGGAATAAAGAGGTCTGCTTTTTTCAAAATTCTGTGTAGGTGTCATAGTATGGCGCCATTTGCTGGTTAGGAAGTCATCTGATTTGATTTTA
Source organism: Rhinoderma darwinii (assembly GCF_050947455.1). NCBI lineage: Eukaryota > Metazoa > Chordata > Amphibia > Anura > Rhinodermatidae > Rhinoderma > Rhinoderma darwinii. The sequence continues at coordinate 231,271 of NW_027461711.1, forward strand.
GTGATGATGTTCACTGTGTTTTTTTAGTCTTTGAAACCAGTGACTCCACAGGGACTTGGTTTTGGTAAATTTGTCACCAGTCTCTACTTCTGTGTACCAGAGTAGTATGTGATATCTGATAGCCAGGGGTTTGAAACTATTTTTTTAAGAATTCTGTACTGACTGGATTTCCGGATTATGAGGTCCTAGGCTATAGGAACTTTAGTATTTGCTGCTATTTACAATAAGTGACACATAAGATTGGTAAAGACACCAATTTTGGAGATGGAGAGGCAAGGCTGAAGGGGAGGAGGAGGCCTTTATTTGAAGATAACAATTCTTGTGTTGTTATGTTCAAAAGTCTTATCTAGTAAGTTTCCCATAGGAAGGTATTGGGAATAGAGACATATTTTTTTTTCAAAATTCCATGTAGGTGTCGTGGTATGGCACCATTTGCTTGTTAGGAAGTCATATGAGTTTATTTTACATGATGGTGTTCATTATGTTATTTTAGTCTTTGAAGCCAGTGACTCCATAGGGACTTGTTTTTTGATTAAATTTGCCACCAGTCTCTACTTATTTGTCCCAGAGTAGTATGTGATATCTCATAGGCAGGGATTTGAAACTATTTTTTTAAGAATTCTGGACTGACTGGTTTCCTGGATGATGAGGTCTTAGGCTATGGGAACTTTACTGTCTGCTGATTTTTATAATAAGTAACGCAAAGAATTGGTAAAGACACCAATTTTGGAGATGGAGAGGAAAGGCTGAAGGGGAGGAGGAGGCCTTTATTTGAAGATAACAATTCTTGTGTTGTTATGTTCAAAAGTCTTATCTAGTAAGTTTCCCATAGCTCGCTATCTTTTTTTCCAAATTCTTCATGTACCCACTATCTGACAAATATAATAGAAGTAGCATTATTTACTCACCTAATATTCCAAGAGCTGTTTTACAAATGGTTGGAGACTCATATGTATATTGGGCTTAAAGCCAATGCCTGTAGTGGTGCCATAGGTTTAGATAAAGAACCAGGACTGAAGCAGATTTTGAGAGCTTTTGTGTGATGATAAATTGTGTAGACTTAGGATATCCAGACCTTGTACGTTTTCCAATGCGTAGCTATCATGTGTTGTACTATAGAATCAATACATTTTGTAAAAAAAAGTGCTTGTAAAGGGGTATACACTTCTGGGTGAATTAATTCTGTGTTTTCCTGTTTATTGTAAAAAAGTTGGACATTTTTTGGTATCGTTTCCAATTTTGTTTTATACTTGCACACATTTCATGTTAATGTTGTACTCTCATTTGATTTTGATTGGCTGTGTATAATCATGGAGATTTTATCTAGATTCTTTTACTATATTTTATATGTTATTCTGTTACATTGAAGTTAGATGTACCTCAAATCATTGTAGTTACATTGGTAATATGGTGAGATTGCTATCATATCACTGTGTCATTTCCATTATGTTCATCTAATTTCCAATGGAGATGTCTGGTCAGAAGTGGTTTGTTTGGTTCAGTTGCTGGGCCCTCCTTGGATATTGGTGCTTCATGTGAAGTGGAATAACTTAGGGTAGGTCCCTTTAGCTGGATTTGGTCAGGGCAATAAAGAGAGATGTAATGCTTATGTTATTGCTCCTCTCTCTCAAGGTAAAATTGTGTGGTCTGAGATGGTATCATGTTTGTTTTGGAGAAATACCACAGACCAATAACCTTGAAAGGTATTGGGAATAAAGAGGTCTGCTTTTTTCAAAATTCTGTGTAGGTGTCATAGTATGGCGCCATTTGCTGGTTAGGAAGTCATCTGATTTTATTTTAGTGATGGTGTTCACTGTTTTTTTTTAGTCTTTGAAACCAGTGACTCCACAGGGACTTGGTTTTGGTAAATTTGTCACCAGTCTCTACTTCTGTGTACCAGAGTAGTATGTGATATCTGATAGCCAGGGGTTTGAAACTATTTTTTTAAGAATTCTGTACTGACTGGATTTCCGGATTATGAGGTCCTAGGCTATAGGAACTTTAGTATTTGCTGCTATTTACAATAAGTGACACAAAAGATTGGTAAAGACACAAATTTTGGAGATGGAGAGGCAAGGCTGAAGGGGAGGAGGAGGCCTTTATTTGAAGATAACAATTCTTGTGTTGTTATGTTCAAAAGTCTTATCTAGTAAGTTTCCCATAGGAAGGTATTGGGAATAGAGACATTTTTTTTTTTCAAAATTCCATGTAGGTGTCGTGGTATGGCACCATTTGCTTGTTAGGAAGTCATATGAATTTATTTTACATGATGGTGTTCATTATGTTATTTTAGTCTTTGAAGCCAGTGACTCCATAGGGACTTGTTTTTTTATTAAATTTGCCACCAGTCTCTACTTATTTGTCCCAGAGTAGTATGTGATATCTCATAGGCAGGGATTTGAAACTATTTTTTTAAGAATTCTGGACTGACTGGTTTCCTGGATGATGAGGTCTTAGGCTATGGGAACTTTACTGTCTGCTGATTTTTATAATAAGTAACGCAAAGAATTGGTAAAGACACCAATTTTGGAGATGGAGAGGAAAGGCTGAAGGGGAGGAGGAGGCCTTTATTTGAAGATAACAATTCTTGTGCTGTTATTTTCAAAAGTCTTATCTAGTAAGTTTCCCATAGCTCGCTATCTTTTTTTCCAAATTCTTCATGTACCCACTATCTGACAAATATAATTGAAGTAGCATTATTTACTCACCTAATATTCCAAGAGCTGTTTTACAAATGGTTGGAGACTCATATGTATATTGGGCTTAAAGCCAATGCCTGTAGTGGGGCCATAGGTTTAGATAAAGAACCAGGACTGAAGCAGATTTTGAGAGCTTTTGTGTGATGATAAATTGTGTAGACTTAGGATATCCAGACCTTGTACGTTTTCCAATGCATAGCTATCATGTGTTGTACTATAGAATCGATACATTTTGTAAAAAAAAAGTGCTTGTAAAGGGGTATACACTTCTGGGTGAATTAATTCTGTGTTTTCCTGTTTACTGTAAAAAAGTTGGGATTTTTTGGTATAGTTTTCAATTTTGTTTTATACTTGCACACATTTCATGTTAATGTTGTACTCTCATTTGATTTTGATTGGCTGTGTATAATCATGGAGATTTTATCTAGATTATTTTACTATATTTTAAATGTTATTCTGTTACATTGAAGTTAGATGTACCTCAAATCATTATAGTTACATTGGTAATATGGTGAGATTGCTATCATATCACTGTGTCATTTCCATTATGTTCATCTAATTTCCAATGGAGATGTCTGGTCAGAAGTGGTTTGTTTGGTTCAGTTGCTGGGCCCTCCTTGTATATTGGTGCTTCATGTGAAGTGGAATAACTTAGGGTAGGTCCCTTTAGCTGGATTTGGTCAGGGCAATAAAGAGAGATGTAATGCTTATGTTATTGCTCCTCTCTCTCAAGGTAAAATTGTGTGATCTGAGATGGTATCATGTTTGTTTTGGAGAAATACCACAGACCAATAACCTTTAAAGGTATTGGGAATAAAGAGGTCTGCTTTTTTCAAAATTCTGTGTAGGTGTCATAGTATGGCGCCATTTGCTGGTTAGGAAGTCATCTGATTTGATTTTAGTGATGATGTTCACTGTGTTTTTTTAGTCTTTGAAACCAGTGACTCCACAGGGACTTGGTTTTGGTAAATTTGTCACCAGTCTCTACTTCTGTGTAACCAGAGTAGTATGTGATATCTGATAGCCAGGGGTTTGAAACTATTTATTTAAGAATTATGTACTGACTGGATTTCCGTATTATGAGGTCCTAGGCTATAGGAACTTTAGTATTTGCTGCTATTTACAATAAGTGACACATAAGATTGGTAAAGACACCAATTTTGGAGATGGAGAGGCAAGGCTGAAGGGGAGGAGGAGGCCTTTATTTGAAGATAACAATTCTTGTGTTGTTATGTTCAAAAGTCTTATCTAGTAAGTTTCCCATAGGAAGGTATTGGGAATAGAGACATATTATTTTTTCAAAATTCCATGTAGGTGTCGTGGTATGGCACCATTTGCTTGTTAGGAAGTCATATGAGTTTATTTTACATGATGGTGTTCATTATGTTATTTTAGTCTTTGAAGTCAGTGACTCCATAGGGACTTGTGTTTTGATTAAATTTGCCACCAGTCTCTACTTATTTGTCCCAGAGTAGTATGTGATATCTCATAGGCAGGGATTTGAAACTATTTTTTTAAGAATTCTGGACTGACTGGTTTCCTGGATGATGAGGTCTTAGGCTATGGGAACTTTACTGTCTGCTGATTTTTATAATAAGTAACGCAAAGAATTGGTAAAGACACCAATTTTGGAGATGGAGAGGAAAGGCTGAAGGGGAGGAGGAGGCCTTTATTTGAAGATAACAATTCTTGTGTTGTTATGTTCAAAAGTCTTATGTAGTAAGTTTCCCATAGCTCGCTATCTTTTTTTCCAAATTCTTCATGTACCCACTATCTGACAAATATAATTGAAGTAGCATTATTTACTCACCTAATATACCAAGAGCTGTTTTACAAATGGTTGGATACTCATATGTATATTGGGCTTAAAGCCAATGCCTGTAGTGGTGCCATAGGTTTAGATAAAGAACCAGGACTGAAGCAGATTTTGAGAGCTTTTGTGTGATGATAAATTGTGTAGACTTAGGATATCCAGACCTTGTACGTTTTCCAATGCCTAGCTATCATGTGTTGTACTATAGAATCAATATATTTTGTAAAAAAAAGTGCTTGTAAAGGGGTATACACTTCTGGGTGAATTAATTCTGTGTTTTCCAGTTTAATGTAAAAAAGTTGGGATTTTTTGGTATAGTTTTAAATTTTGTTTTATACTTACACACATTTCATGTTAATGTTGTACTCTCATTTGATTTTGATTGGCTGTGTATAATCATGGAGATTTTATCTAGATTCTTTTACTATATTTTATATGTTATTCTGTTACATTGAAGTTAGATGTGCCTCAAATCATTATAGTTACATTGCTAATATGGTGAGATTGCTATCATATCACTGTGTCATTTCCATTATGTTTATCTAATTTCCAATGGAGATGTCTGGTCAGAAGTGGTTTGTTTGGTTCAGTTGCTGGGCCCTCCTTGGATATTGGTGCTTCATGTGAAGTGGAATAACTTAGGGTAGGTCCCTTTAGCTGGATTTGGTCAGTGCAATAAAGAGAGATGTAATGCTTATGTTATTGCTCCTCTCTCTCAAGGTAAAATTGTGTGGTCTGAGATGGTATCATGTTTGTTTTGGAGAAATACCACAGACCAATAACCTTGAAAGGTATTGGAAATAAAGAGGTCTGCTTTTTTCAAAATTCTGTGTAGGTGTCATAGTATGGCGCCATTTGCTGGTTAGGAAGTCATCTGATTTGATTTTAGTGATGGTGTTCACTGTGTTTTTTTAGTCTTTGAAACCAGTGACTCCACAGGGACTTGATTTTGGTAAATTTGTCACCAGTCTCTACTTCTATGTACCAGAGTAGTATGTGATATCTGATAGCCAGGGGTTTGAAACTATTTTTTTATGAATTCTGTACTGACTGGATTTCCGGATTATGAGGTCCTAGGCTATAGGAACTTTAGTATTTGCTGCTATTTACAATAAGTGACACATAAGATTGGTAAAGACACCAATTTTGGAGATGGAGAGGCAAGGCTGAAGGGGAAGAGGAGGCCTTTATTTGAAGATAACAATTCTTGTGTTGTTATGTTCAAAAGTCTTATCTAGTAAGTTTCCCATAGGAAGGTATTGGAAATAGAGACATAATTTTTTTTTCAAAATTCCATGTAGGTGTCGTGGTATGGCACCATTTGCTTGTTAGGAAGTCATATGAGTTTATTTTACATGATGGTGTTCAGTATGTTATTTTAGTCTTTGAAGCCAGTGACTCCATAGGGACTTGTTTTTTGATTAAATTTGCCACCAGTCTCTACTTATTTGTCCCAGAGTAGTATGTGATATCTCATAGGCAGGGATTTGAAACTATTTTTTTAAGAATTCTGGACTGACTGGTTTCCTGGATGATGAGGTCTTAGGCTATGGGAACTTTACTGTCTGCTGATTTTTATAATAAGTAACGCAAAGAATTGGTAAAGACACCAATTTTGGAGATGGAGAGGAAAGGCTGAAGGGGAGGAGGAGGCCTTTATTTGAAGATAACAATTCTTGTTTTGTTATGTTCAAAAGTCTTATCTAGTAAGTTTCCCATAGCTCGCTATCTTTTTTTCCAAATTCTTCATGTACCCACTATCTGACAAATATAATAGAAGTAGCATTATTTACTCACCTAATATACCAAGAGCTGTTTTACAAATGGTTGGAGACTCATATGTATATTGGGCTTAAAGCCAATGCCTGTAGTGGTGCCATATGTTTAGATAAAGAACCAGGACTGAAGCAGATTTAGAGAGCTTTTATGTGATGATAAATTGTGTAGACTTAGGATATCCAGACCTTGTACGTTTTCCAATGCATAGCCATCATGTGTTGTACTATAGAATCAATACATTTTGTAAAAAAAAAAGTGCTTGTAAAGGGGTATACACTTCTGGGTGAATTAATTCTGTGTTTTCCTGTTTACTGTAAAAAAGTTGGGATTTTTTGGTATAGTTTTCAATTTTGTTTTATACTTGCACACATTTCATGTTAATGTTGTACTCTCATTTGATTTTGATTGGCTGTGTATAATCATGGAGATTTTATCTAGATTATTTTACTATATTTTAAAATGTTATTCTGTTACATTGAAGTTAGATGTACCTCAAATCATTATAGTTACATTGGTAATATGGTGAGATTGCTATCATATCACTGTGTCATTTCCATTATGTTCATCTAATTTCCAATGGAGATGTCTGGTCAGAAGTGGTTTGTTTGGTTCAGTTGCTGGGCCCTCCTTGGATATTGGTGCTTCATGTGAAGTGGAATAACTTAGGGTAGGTCCCTTTAGCTGGATTTGGTCAGGGCAATAAAGAGAGATTTAATGCTTATGTTATTGCTCCTCTCTCTCTCTCAAGGTAAAATTGTGTGGTCTGAGATGGTATCATGTTTGTTTTGGAGAAATACCACAGACCAATAACCTTGAAAGGTATTGGGAATAAAGAGGTCTGCTTTTTTCAAAATTCTGTGTAGGTGTCATAGTATGGCGCCATTTGCTGGTTAGGAAGTCACCTGATTTGATTTTAGTGATGGTGTTCACTGTGTTTTTTTAGTCTTTGAAACCAGTGACTCCACAGGGACTTGGTTTTGGTAAATTTGTCACCAGTCTCTACTTCTGTGTACCAGAGTAGTATGTGATAGCTGATAGCCAGGGGTTTGAAACTATTTCTTTAAGAATTCTGTACTGACTGGATTTCCGCATTATGAGGTCCTAGGCTATAGGAACTTTAGTATTTGCTGCTATTTACAATAAGTGACACATAAGATTGGTAAAGACACCAATTTTGGAGATGGAGAGGAAAGGCTGAAGGGGAGGAGGAGGCCTTTATTTGAAAATAACAATTCTTGTGTTGTTATGTTCAAAAGTCTTATCTAGTAAGTTTCCCATAGGAAGGTATTGGGAATAGAGACATATTTATTTTTCAAAATTCCATGTAGGTGTCGTGGTATGGCACCATTTGCTTGTTAGGAAGTCATATGAGTTTATTTTACATGATGGTGTTCATTATGTTATTTTAGTCTTTGAAGCCAGTGACTCCATAGGGACTTGTTTTTTGATTAAATTTGCCACCAGTCTCTACTTATTTGTCCCAGAGTAGTATGTGATATCTCATAGGCAGGGATTTGAAACTATTTTTTTAAGAATTCTGGACTGACTGGTTTCCTGGATGATGAGGTCTTAGGCTATGGGAACTTTACTGTCTGCTGATTTTTATAATAAGTAACGTAAAGAATTGGTAAAGACACCAATTTTGGAGATGGAGAGGGGAGGCTGAAGGGGAGGAGGAGGCCTTTATTTGAAGATAACAATTCTTGTGTTGTTATGTTCAAAAGTCTTATCTAGTAAGTTTCCCATAGCTCGCTATCTTTTTTTCCAAATTCTTCATGTACCCACTATCTGACAAATATAATTGAAGTAGCATTATTTACTCACCTAATATACCAAGAGCTGTTTTACAAATGGTTGGAGACTCATATGTATATTGGGCTTAAAGCCAATGCCTGTAGTGGTGCCATAGGTTTAGATAAAGAACCAGGACTGAAGCAGATTTTGAGAGCTTTTGTGTGATGATAAATTGTGTAGACTTAGGATATCCAGACCTTGTACGTTTTCCAATGCGTAGCTATCATGTGTTGTACTATAGAATCAATACATTTTGTAAAAAAAAAGTGCTTGTAAAGGGGTATACACTTCTGCGTGAATTAATTCTGTGTTTTCCTGTTTATTGTAAAAAAGTTGGACATTTTTTGGTATAGTTTTCAATTTTGTTTTATACTTGCACACATTTCATGTTAATGTTGTACTCTCATTTGATTTTGATTGGCTGTGTATAATCATGGAGATTTTATCTAGATTCTTTTACTATATTTTATGTTATTCTGTTACATTGAAGTTAGATGTACCTCAAATCATTATAGTTACATTGGTAATATGGTGAGATTGCTATCATATCACTGTGTCATTTCCATTATGTTCATCTAATTTCCAATGGAGATGTCTGGTCAGAAGTGGTTTGTTTGGTTCAGTTGCTGGGCCCTCCTTGGATATTGGTGCTTCATGTGAAGTGGAATAACTTAGGGTAGGTCCCTTTAGCTGGATTTGGTCAGGGCAATAAAGAGAGATGTAATGCTTATGTTATTGCTCCTCTCTCTCAAGGTAAAATTGTGTGGTCTGAGATGGTATCATGTTTGTTTTGGAGAAATACCACAGACCAATAACCTTGAAAGGTATTGGGAATAAAGAGGTCTGCTTTTTTCAAAATTCTGTGTAGGTGTCATAGTATGGCGCCATTTGCTGGTTAGGAAGTCATCTGATTTTATTTTAGTGATGGTGTTCACTGTTTTTTTTTAGTCTTTGAAACCAGTGACTCCACAGGGACTTGGTTTTGGTAAATTTGTCACCAGTCTCTACTTCTGTGTACCAGAGTAGTATGTGATATCTGATAGCCAGGGGTTTGAAACTATTTTTTTAAGAATTCTGTACTGACTGGATTTCCGGATTATGAGGTCCTAGGCTATAGGAACTTTAGTATTTGCTGCTATTTACAATAAGTGACACAAAAGATTGGTAAAGACACAAATTTTGGAGATGGAGAGGCAAGGCTGAAGGGGAGGAGGAGGCCTTTATTTGAAGATAACAATTCTTGTGTTGTTATGTTCAAAAGTCTTATCTAGTAAGTTTCCCATAGGAAGGTATTGGGAATAGAGACATTTTTTTTTTTCAAAATTCCATGTAGGTGTCGTGGTATGGCACCATTTGCTTGTTAGGAAGTCATATGAATTTATTTTACATGATGGTGTTCATTATGTTATTTTAGTCTTTGAAGCCAGTGACTCCATAGGGACTTGTTTTTTTATTAAATTTGCCACCAGTCTCTACTTATTTGTCCCAGAGTAGTATGTGATATCTCATAGGCAGGGATTTGAAACTATTTTTTTAAGAATTCTGGACTGACTGGTTTCCTGGATGATGAGGTCTTAGGCTATGGGAACTTTACTGTCTGCTGATTTTTATAATAAGTAACGCAAAGAATTGGTAAAGACACCAATTTTGGAGATGGAGAGGAAAGGCTGAAGGGGAGGAGGAGGCCTTTATTTGAAGATAACAATTCTTGTGCTGTTATTTTCAAAAGTCTTATCTAGTAAGTTTCCCATAGCTCGCTATCTTTTTTTCCAAATTCTTCATGTACCCACTATCTGACAAATATAATTGAAGTAGCATTATTTACTCACCTAATATTCCAAGAGCTGTTTTACAAATGGTTGGAGACTCATATGTATATTGGGCTTAAAGCCAATGCCTGTAGTGGGGCCATAGGTTTAGATAAAGAACCAGGACTGAAGCAGATTTTGAGAGCTTTTGTGTGATGATAAATTGTGTAGACTTAGGATATCCAGACCTTGTACGTTTTCCAATGCATAGCTATCATGTGTTGTACTATAGAATCGATACATTTTGTAAAAAAAAAGTGCTTGTAAAGGGGTATACACTTCTGGGTGAATTAATTCTGTGTTTTCCTGTTTACTGTAAAAAAGTTGGGATTTTTTGGTATAGTTTTCAATTTTGTTTTATACTTGCACACATTTCATGTTAATGTTGTACTCTCATTTGATTTTGATTGGCTGTGTATAATCATGGAGATTTTATCTAGATTATTTTACTATATTTTAAATGTTATTCTGTTACATTGAAGTTAGATGTACCTCAAATCATTATAGTTACATTGGTAATATGGTGAGATTGCTATCATATCACTGTGTCATTTCCATTATGTTCATCTAATTTCCAATGGAGATGTCTGGTCAGAAGTGGTTTGTTTGGTTCAGTTGCTGGGCCCTCCTTGTATATTGGTGCTTCATGTGAAGTGGAATAACTTAGGGTAGGTCCCTTTAGCTGGATTTGGTCAGGGCAATAAAGAGAGATGTAATGCTTATGTTATTGCTCCTCTCTCTCAAGGTAAAATTGTGTGATCTGAGATGGTATCATGTTTGTTTTGGAGAAATACCACAGACCAATAACCTTTAAAGGTATTGGGAATAAAGAGGTCTGCTTTTTTCAAAATTCTGTGTAGGTGTCATAGTATGGCGCCATTTGCTGGTTAGGAAGTCATCTGATTTGATTTTAGTGATGATGTTCACTGTGTTTTTTTAGTCTTTGAAACCAGTGACTCCACAGGGACTTGGTTTTGGTAAATTTGTCACCAGTCTCTACTTCTGTGTAACCAGAGTAGTATGTGATATCTGATAGCCAGGGGTTTGAAACTATTTATTTAAGAATTATGTACTGACTGGATTTCCGTATTATGAGGTCCTAGGCTATAGGAACTTTAGTATTTGCTGCTATTTACAATAAGTGACACATAAGATTGGTAAAGACACCAATTTTGGAGATGGAGAGGCAAGGCTGAAGGGGAGGAGGAGGCCTTTATTTGAAGATAACAATTCTTGTGTTGTTATGTTCAAAAGTCTTATCTAGTAAGTTTCCCATAGGAAGGTATTGGGAATAGAGACATATTATTTTTTCAAAATTCCATGTAGGTGTCGTGGTATGGCACCATTTGCTTGTTAGGAAGTCATATGAGTTTATTTTACATGATGGTGTTCATTATGTTATTTTAGTCTTTGAAGCCAGTGACTCCATAGGGACTTGTGTTTTGATTAAATTTGCCACCAGTCTCTACTTATTTGTCCCAGAGTAGTATGTGATATCTCATAGGCAGGGATTTGAAACTATTTTTTTAAGAATTCTGGACTGACTGGTTTCCTGGATGATGAGGTCTTAGGCTATGGGAACTTTACTGTCTGCTGATTTTTATAATAAGTAACGCAAAGAATTGGTAAAGACACCAATTTTGGAGATGGAGAGGAAAGGCTGAAGGGGAGGAGGAGGCCTTTATTTGAAGATAACAATTCTTGTGTTGTTATGTTCAAAAGTCTTATGTAGTAAGTTTCCCATAGCTCGCTATCTTTTTTTCCAAATTCTTCATGTACCCACTATCTGACAAATATAATTGAAGTAGCATTATTTACTCACCTAATATACCAAGAGCTGTTTTACAAATGGTTGGATACTCATATGTATATTGGGCTTAAAGCCAATGCCTGTAGTGGTGCCATAGGTTTAGATAAAGAACCAGGACTGAAGCAGATTTTGAGAGCTTTTGTGTGATGATAAATTGTGTAGACTTAGGATATCCAGACCTTGTACGTTTTCCAATGCCTAGCTATCATGTGTTGTACTATAGAATCAATATATTTTGTAAAAAAAAGTGCTTGTAAAGGGGTATACACTTCTGGGTGAATTAATTCTGTGTTTTCCAGTTTAATGTAAAAAAGTTGGGATTTTTTGGTATAGTTTTAAATTTTGTTTTATACTTACACACATTTCATGTTAATGTTGTACTCTCATTTGATTTTGATTGGCTGTGTATAATCATGGAGATTTTATCTAGATTCTTTTACTATATTTTATATGTTATTCTGTTACATTGAAGTTAGATGTGCCTCAAATCATTATAGTTACATTGCTAATATGGTGAGATTGCTATCATATCACTGTGTCATTTCCATTATGTTTATCTAATTTCCAATGGAGATGTCTGGTCAGAAGTGGTTTGTTTGGTTCAGTTGCTGGGCCCTCCTTGGATATTGGTGCTTCATGTGAAGTGGAATAACTTAGGGTAGGTCCCTTTAGCTGGATTTGGTCAGTGCAATAAAGAGAGATGTAATGCTTATGTTATTGCTCCTCTCTCTCAAGGTAAAATTGTGTGGTCTGAGATGGTATCATGTTTGTTTTGGAGAAATACCACAGACCAATAACCTTGAAAGGTATTGGAAATAAAGAGGTCTGCTTTTTTCAAAATTCTGTGTAGGTGTCATAGTATGGCGCCATTTGCTGGTTAGGAAGTCATCTGATTTGATTTTAGTGATGGTGTTCACTGTGTTTTTTTAGTCTTTGAAACCAGTGACTCCACAGGGACTTGATTTTGGTAAATTTGTCACCAGTCTCTACTTCTATGTACCAGAGTAGTATGTGATATCTGATAGCCAGGGGTTTGAAACTATTTTTTTATGAATTCTGTACTGACTGGATTTCCGGATTATGAGGTCCTAGGCTATAGGAACTTTAGTATTTGCTGCTATTTACAATAAGTGACACATAAGATTGGTAAAGACACCAATTTTGGAGATGGAGAGGCAAGGCTGAAGGGGAAGAGGAGGCCTTTATTTGAAGATAACAATTCTTGTGTTGTTATGTTCAAAAGTCTTATCTAGTAAGTTTCCCATAGGAAGGTATTGGAAATAGAGACATAATTTTTTTTTCAAAATTCCATGTAGGTGTCGTGGTATGGCACCATTTGCTTGTTAGGAAGTCATATGAGTTTATTTTACATGATGGTGTTCAGTATGTTATTTTAGTCTTTGAAGCCAGTGACTCCATAGGGACTTGTTTTTTGATTAAATTTGCCACCAGTCTCTACTTATTTGTCCCAGAGTAGTATGTGATATCTCATAGGCAGGGATTTGAAACTATTTTTTTAAGAATTCTGGACTGACTGGTTTCCTGGATGATGAGGTCTTAGGCTATGGGAACTTTACTGTCTGCTGATTTTTATAATAAGTAACGCAAAGAATTGGTAAAGACACCAATTTTGGAGATGGAGAGGAAAGGCTGAAGTGGAGAAGGAGGCCTTTATTTGATGATAACAATTCTTGTGTTGTTATGTTCAAAAGTCTTATCTAGTAAGTTTCCCATAGCTCGCTATCTTTTTTTCCAAATTCTTCATGTACCCACTATCTGACAAATATAATAGAAGTAGCATTATTTACTCACCTAATATACCAAGAGCTGTTTTACAAATGGTTGGAGACTCATATGTATATTGGGCTTAAAGCCAATGCCTGTAGTGGTGCCATATGTTTAGATAAAGAACCAGGACTGAAGCAGATTTAGAGAGCTTTTATGTGATGATAAATTGTGTAGACTTAGGATATCCAGACCTTGTACGTTTTCCAATGCGTAGCCATCATGTGTTGTACTATAGAATCAATACATTTTGTAAAAAAAAAAAGTGCTTGTAAAGGGGTATACACTTCTGGGTGAATTAATTCTGTGTTTTCCTGTTTACTGTAAAAAAGTTGGGATTTTTTTGGTATAGTTTTCAATTTTGTTTTATACTTGCACACATTTCATGTTAATGTTGTACTCTCATTTGATTTTGATTGGCTGTGTATAATCATGGAGATTTTATCTAGATTATTTTACTATATTTTAAAATTTTATTCTGTTACATTGAAGTTAGATGTACCTCAAATCATTATAGTTACATTGGTAATATGGTGAGATTGCTATCATATCACTGTGTCATTTCCATTATGTTCATCTAATTTCCAATGGAGATGTCTGGTCAGAAGTGGTTTGTTTGGTTCAGTTGCTGGGCCCTCCTTGGATATTGGTGCTTCATGTGAAGTGGAATAACTTAGGGTAGGTCCCTTTAGCTGGATTTGGTCAGGGCAATAAAGAGAGATGTAATGCTTATGTTATTGCTCCTCTCTCTCTCTCAAGGTAAAATTGTGTGGTCTGAGATGGTATCATGTTTGTTTTGGAGAAATACCACAGACCAATAACCTTGAAAGGTATTGGGAATAAAGAGGTCTGCTTTTTTCAAAATTCTGTGTAGGTGTCATAGTATGGCGCCATTTGCTGGTTAGGAAGTCACCTGATTTGATTTTAGTGATGGTGTTCACTGTGTTTTTTTAGTCTTTGAAACCAGTGACTCCACAGGGACTTGGTTTTGGTAAATTTGTCACCAGTCTCTACTTCTGTGTACCAGAGTAGTATGTGATATCTGATAGCCAGGGGTTTGAAACAATTTTTTTAAGAATTCTGTACTGACTGGATTTCCGCATTATGAGGTCCTAGGCTATAGGAACTTTAGTATTTGCTGCTATTTACAATAAGTGACACATAAGATTGGTAAAGACACCAATTTTGGAGATGGAGAGGAAAGGCTGAAGGGGAGGAGGAGGCCTTTATTTGAAGATAACAATTCTTGTGTTGTTATGTTCAAAAGTCTTATCTAGTAAGTTTCCCATAGGAAGGTATTGGGAATAGAGACATATTTTTTTTTCAAAATTCCATGTAGGTGTCGTGGTATGGCACCATTTGCTTGTTAGGAAGTCATATGAGTTTATTTTACATGATGGTGTTCATTATGTTATTTTAGTCTTTGAAGCCAGTGACTCCATAGGGACTTGTTTTTTGATTAAATTTGCCACCAGTCTCTACTTATTTGTCCCAGAGTAGTATGTGATATCTCATAGGCAGGGATTTGAAACTATTTTTTTAAGAATTCTGGACTGACTGGTTTCCTGGATGATGAGGTCTTAGGCTATGGGAACTTTACTGTCTGCTGATTTTTATAATAAGTAACGCAAAGAATTGGTAAAGACACCAATTTTGGAGATGGAGAGGAAAGGCTGAAGGGGAGGAGGAGGCCTTTATTTGAAGATAACAATTCTTGTGTTGTTATGTTCAAAAGTCTTATCTAGTAAGTTTCCCATAGCTCGCTATCTTTTTTTCCAAATTCTTCATGTACCCACTATCTGACAAATATAATTGAAGTAGCATTATTTACTCACCTAATATTCCAAGAGCTGTTTTACAAATGGTTGGAGACTCATATGTATATTGGACTTAAAGCCAATGCCTGTAGTGGTGCCATAGGTTTAGATAAAGAACCAGGACTGAAGCAGATTTTGAGAGCTTTTGTGTGATGATAAATTGTGTAGACTTAGGATATCCAGACCTTGTACGTTTTCCAATGCGTAGCTATCATTTGTTGTACTATAGAATCAATACATTTTGTAAAAAAAAAAAGTGCTTGTAAAGGGGTATACACTTCTGGGTGAATTAATTCTGTGTTTTCCTGTTTATTGTAAAAAAGTTGGAAATTTTTTGGTATAGTTTTCAATTTTGTTTTATACTTACACACATTTCATGTTAATGTTGTACTCTCATTTGATTTTGATTGGCTGTGTATAATCATGGAGATTTTATCTAGATTCTTTTACTATATTTTATATGTTATTCTGTTACATTGAAGTTAGATGTACCTCAAATCATTATAGTTACATTGGTAATATGGTGAGATTGCTATCATATCACTGTGTCATTTCCATTATGTTCATCTAATTTCCAATGGAGATGTCTGGTCAGAAGTGGTTTGTTTGGTTCAGTTGCTGGGCCCTCCTTGGATATTGGTGCTTCATGTGAAGTGGAATAACTTAGGGTAGGTCCATTTAGCTGGATTTGATCAGGGCAATAAAGAGAGATGTAATGCTTATGTTATTGCTCCTCTCTCTCAAGGTAAAATTGTGTGGTCTGAAATGGTATCATGTTTGTTTTGGAGAAATACCACAGACCAATAACCTTGAAAGGTATTGGGAATAAAGAGGTCTGCTTTTTTCAAAATTCTGTGTAGGTGTCATAGTATGGCGCCATTTGCTGGTTAGGAAGTCATCTGATTTGATTTTAGTGATGGTGTTCACTGTGTTTTTTTAGTCTTTGAAACCAGTGACTCCACAGGGACTTGGTTTTGGTAAATTTGTCACCAGTCTCTACTTCTGTGTACCAGAGTAGTATGTGATATCTGATAGCCAGGGCTTTGAAACTATTTTTTTAAGAATTCTGTACTGACTGGATTTCCGGATTATGAGGTCCTAGGCTATAGGAACTTTAGTATTTGCTGCTATTTACAATAAGTGACACATAAGATTGGTAAAGACACCAATTTTGGAGATGGAGAGGCAAGGCTGAAGGGGAGGAGGAGGCCTTTATTTGAAGATAACAATTCTTGTGTTGTTATGTTCAAAAGTCTTATCTAGTAAGTTTCCCATAGGAAGATATTGGGAATAGAGACATATTTTTTTTTCAAAATTCCATGTAGGTGTCGTGGTATGGCACCATTTGCTTGTTAGGAAGTCATATGAGTTTATTTTACATGATGGTGTTCATTATGTTATTTTAGTGTCATTTCCATTATGTTCATCTAATTTCCAATGGAGATGTCTGGTCAGAAGTGGTTTGTTTGGTTCAGTTGCTGGGCCCTCCTTGGATATTGGTGCTTCATGTGAAGTGGAATAACTTAGGGTAGGTCCATTTAGCTGGATTTGATCAGGGCAATAAAGAGAGATGTAATGCTTATGTTATTGCTCCTCTCTCTCAAGGTAAAATTGTGTGGTCTGAAATGGTATCATGTTTGTTTTGGAGAAATACCACAGACCAATAACCTTGAAAGGTATTGGGAATAAAGAGGTCTGCTTTTTTCAAAATTCTGTGTAGGTGTCATAGTATGGCGCCATTTGCTGGTTAGGAAGTCATCTGATTTGATTTTAGTGATGGTGTTCACTGTGTTTTTTTAGTCTTTGAAACCAGTGACTCCACAGGGACTTGGTTTTGGTAAATTTGTCACCAGTCTCTACTTCTGTGTACCAGAGTAGTATGTGATATCTGATAGCCAGGGCTTTGAAACTATTTTTTTAAGAATTCTGTACTGACTGGATTTCCGGATTATGAGGTCCTAGGCTATAGGAACTTTAGTATTTGCTGCTATTTACAATAAGTGACACATAAGATTGGTAAAGACACCAATTTTGGAGATGGAGAGGCAAGGCTGAAGGGGAGGAGGAGGCCTTTATTTGAAGATAACAATTCTTGTGTTGTTATGTTCAAAAGTCTTATCTAGTAAGTTTCCCATAGGAAGATATTGGGAATAGAGACATATTTTTTTTTCAAAATTCCATGTAGGTGTCGTGGTATGGCACCATTTGCTTGTTAGGAAGTCATATGAGTTTATTTTACATGATGGTGTTCATTATGTTATTTTAGTCTTTGAAGCCAGTGACTCCATAGGGACTTGTTTTTTTATTAAATTTGCCACCAGTCTCTACTTATTTGTCCCAGAGTAGTATGTGATATCTCATAGGCAGGGATTTGAAACTATTTTTTTAAGAATTCTGGACTGACTGGTTTCCTGGATGATGAGGTCTTAGGCTATGGGAACTTTACTGTCTGCTGATTTTTATAATAAGTAACGCAAAGAATTGGTAAAGACACCAATTTTGGAGATGGAGAGGAAAGGCTGAAGGGGAGGAGGAGGCCTTTATTTGAACACAACAATTCTTTTGTTGTTATGTTCAAAAGTCTTATCTAGTAAGTTTCCCATAGGAAGGTATTGGGAATGGAGACATATTTATTTTTCAAAATTCCATGTAGGTGTCATGGTATGGCACCATTTGCTTGTTAGGAAGTCATATGAGTTTATTTTACATGATGGTGTTCATTATGTTATTTTAGTTTTTGAAGCCAGTGACTCCATAGGGACTTGATTTTTGATTAAATTTACCACCAGTCTCTACTAATTTGTCCCAGAGTAGTATGTGATATCTCATAGGCAGGGATTTGAAACTATTTTTTTAAGAATTCTGGACTGACTGGTTTCCTGGATAATGAGGTCTTAGGCTATGGGAACTTTACTGTCTGCTGATTTTTATAATAAGTAAGGCAAAGAATTGTTAAAGACACCAATTTTGGAGATGGAGAGGAAAGGCTGAAGGGGAGGAGGAGGCCTTTATTTCAAGATAACAATTCTTGTGTTGTTATGTTCAAAAGTCTTATCTAGTAAGTTTCCCATAGCTCGCTATCTTTTTTTCCAAATTCTTCATGTACCCACTATCTGACAAATATAATAGAAGTAGCATTATTTACTCACCTAATATTCCAAGAGCTGTTTTACAAATGGTTGGAGACTCATATGTATATTGGGCTTAAAGCCAATGCCTGTAGTGGTGCCATAGGTTTAGATAAAGAACCAGGACTGAAGCAGATTTTGAGAGCTTTTGTGTGATGATAAATTGTGTAGACTTAGGATATCCAGACCTTGTACGTTTTCCAATGCGTAGCTATCATGTGTTGTACTATAGAATCAATACATTTTGTAAAAAAAAGTGCTTGTAAAGGGGTATACACTTCTGGGTGAATTAATTCTGTGTTTTCCTGTTTACTTTAAAAAAGTTGGGATTTTTTGGTATAGTTTTCAATTTTGTTTTATACTTGCACACATTTCATGTTAATGTTGTACTCTCATTTGATTTTGATCGGCTGTGTATAATCATGGAGATTTTATCTAGATTATTTTACTATATTTTATATGTTATTCTGTTACATTGAAGTTAGATGTACCTCAAATCATTATAGTTACATTGGTAATATGATGAGATTGCTATCATATCACTGTGTCATTTCCATTATGTTCATCTAATTTCCAATGGAGATGTCTGGTCAGAAGTGGTTTGTTTGGTTCAGTTGCTGGGCCCTCCTTGGATATTGGTGCTTCATGTGAAGTGGAATAACTTAGGGTAGGTCCCTTTAGCTGGATTTGGTCAGGGCAGTAAAGAGGAGATGTAATGCTTATGTTATTGTTCCTCTCTCTCAAGGTAAAATTGTGTGGTCTGAGATGGTATCATGTTTGTTTTGGAGAAATACCACAGACCAATAACCTTGAAAGGTATTGGGAATAAAGAGGTCTGCTTTTTTCAAAATTCTGTGTAGGTGTCATAGTATGGCGCCATTTGCTGGTTAGGAAGTCATCTGATTTGATTTTAGTGATGGTGTTCACTGTGTTTTTTTAGTCTTTGAAACCAGTGACTCCACAGGGACTTGGTTTTGGTAAATTTGTCGCCAGTCTCTACTTCTGTGTACCAGAGTAGTATGTGATTTCTGATAGCCAGGTGTTTGAAACTATTTTTTTAAGAATTCTGTACTGACTGGATTTCCGGATTAGGAGGTCCTAGGCTATAGGAACTTTAGTATTTGCTGCTATTTACAATAAGTGACACAAAAGATTGGTAAAGACACCAATTTTGGAGATGGAGAGGAAAGGCTGAAGGGGAGGAGGAGGCCTTTATTTGAACACAACAATTCTTGTGTTGTTATGTTCAAAAGTCTTATCTAGTAAGTTTCCCATAGGAAGGTATTGGGAATGGAGACATATTTTTTTTTCAAAATTCCATGTAGGTGTCATGGTATGGCACCATTTGCTTGTTAGGAAGTCATATGAGTTTATTTTACATGATGGTGTTCATTATGTTATTTTTGTTTTTGAAGCCAGTGACTCCATAGGGACTTGATTTTTGATTAAATTTGCCACCAGTCTCTACTAATTTGTCCCAGAGTAGTATGTGATATCTCATAGGCAGGGATTTGAAACAATTTTTTTAAGAATTCTGGACTGACTGGTTTCCTGGATGATGAGGTCTTAGGCTATGGGAACTTTACTGTCTGCTGATTTTTATAATAACTAACGCAAAGAATTGGTAAAGACACCAATTTTGGAGATGGAGAGGAAAGGCTGAAGGGGAGGAGGAGGCCTTTATTTGAAGATAACAATTCTTGTGTTGTTATGTTCAAAAGTCTTATCTAGTAAGTTTCCCATAGCTCGCTATCTTTTTTTCCAAATTCTTCATGTACCCACTATCTGACAAATATAATAGAAGTAGCATTATTTACTCACCTAATATACCAAGAGCTGTTTTACAAATGGTTGGAGACTCATATGTATATTGGGCTTAAAGCCAATGCCTGTAGTGGTGCCATAGGTTTAGATAAAGAACCAGGACTGAAGCAGATTTTGAGAGCTTTTGTGTGATGATAAATTGTGTAGACTTAGGATATCCAGACCTTGTACGTTTTCCAATGCGTAGCTATCATGTGTTGTACTATAGAATCAATACATTTTGTAAAAAAAAAAAAGTGCTTGTAAAGGGGTATACACTTCTGGGTGAATTAATTCTGTGTTTTCCTGTTTACTGTAAAAAAGTTGGGATTTTTTGGTATCGTTTTCAATTTTGTTTTATACTTGCACACATTTCATGATAATGTTGTACTCTCATTTGATTTTGATTGGCTGTGTATAATCATGGAGATTTTATCTAGATTCTTTTACTATATTTTATATGTTATTCTGTTACATTGAAGTTAGATGTACCTCAAATCATTATAGTTACATTGGTAATATGGTGAGATTGCTATCATATCACTGTGTCATTTCCATTATGTTCATCTAATTTCCAATGCAGATGTCTGGTCAGAAGTGGTTTGTTTGGTTCAGTTGCTGGGCCCTCCTTGGATATTGGTGCTTCATGTGAAGTGGAATAACTTAGGGTAGGTCCCTTTAGCTGGATTTGATCAGGGCAATAAAGAGAGATGTAATGCTTATGTTATTGCTCCTCTCTCTCAAGGTAAAATTGTGTGGTCTGAGATGGTATCAGGTTTGTTTTGTAGAAATACCACAGACCAATAACCTTAAAGGTATTGGGAATAAAGAGGTCTGCTTTTTTCAAAATTCTGTGTAGGTGTCATAGTATGGCGCCATTTGCTGGTTAGGAAGTCACCTGATTTGATTTTAGTGATGGTGTTCACTGTGTTTTTTTAGTCTTTGAAACCAGTGACTCCACAGGGACTTGGTTTTGGTAAATTTGTCACCAGTCTCTACTTCTGTGTACCAGAGTAGTATGTGATATCTGATAGCCAGGGGTTTGAAACTATTTTTTTAAGAATTCTGTACTGACTGGATTTCCGCATTATGAGGTCCTAGGCTATAGGAACTTTAGTATTTGCTGCTATTTACAATAAGTGACACAAAAGATTGGTGAAGACACCAATTTTGGAGATGGAGAGGAAAGGCTGAAGGGGAGGAGGAGGCCTTTATTTGAACATAACAATTCTTGTGTTGTTATGTTCAAAAGTCTTATCTAGTAAGTTTCCCATAGGAAGGTATTGGGAATGGAGACATACTTTTTTTTCAAAATTCCATGTAGGTGTCATGGTATGGCACCATTTGCTTGTTAGGAAGTCATATGAGTTTATTTTACATGATTGTGTTCATTATGTTATTTTAGTCTTTGAAGCCAGTGACTCCATAGGGACTTGTTTTTTGATTAAATTTGCCACCAGTCTCTACTTATTTGTCCCAGAGTAGTATGTGATATCTCATAGGCAGGGATTTGAAACTATTTTTTTAAGAATTCTGGACTGACTGGTTTCCTGGATGATGAGGTCTTAGGCTATGGGAACTTTACTGTCTGCTGATTTTTATAATAAGTAACGCAAAGAATTGGTAAAGACACCAATTTTGGAGATGGAGAGGAAAGGCTGAAGGGGAGGAGGAGGCCTTTATTTGAAGATAACAATTCTTGTGTTGTTATGTTCAAAAGTCTTATCTAGTAAGTTTCCCATAGCTCGCTATCTTTTTTTCCAAATTCTTCATGTACCCACTATCTGACAAATATAATAGAAGTAGCATTATTTACTCACCTAATATACCAAGAGCTGTTTTACAAATGGTTGGAGACTCATATGTATATTGGGCTTAAAGCCAATGCCTGTAGTGGTGCCATAGGTTTAGATAAAGAACCAGGACTGAAGCAGATTTTGAGAGCTTTTGTGTGATGATAAATTGTGTAGACTTAGGATATCCAGACCTTGTACGTTTTCCAATGCGTAGCTATCATGTGTTGTACTATAGAATCAATACATTTTGTAAAAAAAAAAGTGCTTGTAAAGGGGTATACACTTCTGGGTGAATTAATTCTGTGTTTTCCTGTTTACTGTAAAAAAGTTGGGATTTTTTGGTATAGTTTTAAATTTTGTTTTATACTTGCACACATTTCATGTTAATGTTGTACTCTCATTTGATTTTGATTGGCTGTGTATAATCATGGAGATTTTATCTAGATTCTTTTACTATATTTTATATGTTATTCTGTTACATTGAAGTTAGATGTACCTCAAATCATTATAGTTACATTGGTAATATGGTGAGATTGCTATCATATCACTGTGTCATTTCCATTATATTCATCTAATTTCCAATGGAGATGTCTGGTCAGAAGTGGTTTGTTTGGTTCAGTTGCTGGGCCCTCCTTGGATATTGGTGCTTCATGTGAAGTGGAATAACTTAGGGTAGGTCCCTTTAGCTGGATTTGATCAGGGCAATAAAGAGAGATGTAATGCTTATGTTATTGCTCCTCTCTCTCAAGGTAAAATTGTGTGGTCTGAGATGGTATCATGTTTGTTTTGGAGAAATACTACAGACCAATAACCTTGAAAGGTATTGCGAATAAAGAGGTGTGCTTTTTTCAAAATTCTGTGCAGGTGTCATAGTATGGCACCATTTGCTGGTTAGGAAGTCATCTGATTTGATTTTAGTGATGGTGTTCACTGTATTTTTTTAGTCTTTGAAACCAGTGACTCCACAGGGACTTGGTTTTGGTAAATTTGTCACCAGTCTCTACTTCTGTGTACCAGAGTAGTATTGTGATATCTGATAGCCAGGGGTTTGAAACTATTTTTTTAAGAATTCTGTACTGACTGGATTTCCGGATTATGAGGTCCTAGGCTATAGGAACTTTAGTATTTGCTGCTATTTACAATAAGTGACACAAAAGATTGGTAAAGACACCAATTTTGGAGATGGAGAGGAAAGGCTGAAGGGGAGGAGGAGGCCTTTATTTGAACATAACAATTCTTGTGTTATGTTCAAAAGTCTTATCTAGTAAGTTTCCCATAGGAAGGTATTGGGAATGGAGACATATTTTTTTTTTCAAAATTCCATGTAGGTGTCATGGTATGGCACCATTTGCTTGTTAGGAAGTCATATGAGTTTATTTTACATGATTGTGTTCATTATGTTATTTTAGTCTTTGAAGCCAGTGACTCCATAGGGACTTGTTTTTTGATTAAATTTGCCACCAGTCTCTACTTATTTGTCCCAGAGTAGTATGTGATATCTCATAGGCAGGGATTTGAAACTATTTTTTTAAGAATTCTGGACTGACTGGTTTCCTGGATGATGAGGTCTTAGGCTATGGGAACTTTACTGTCTGCTGATTTTTATAATAAGTAACGCAAAGAATTGGTAAAGACACCAATTTTGGAGATGGAGAGGAAAGGCTGATGGGGAGGAGGAGGCCTTTATTTGAAGATAACAATTCTTGTGTTGTTATGTTCAAAAGTCTTATCTAGTAAGTTTCCCATAGCTCGCTATCTTTTTTTCCAAATTCTTCATGTACCCACTATCTGACAAATATAATAGAAGTAGCATTATTTACTCACCTAATATTCCAAGAGCTGTTTTACAAATGGTTGGAGACTCATATGTATATTGGGCTTAAAGCCAATGCCTGTAGTGGTGCCATAGGTTTAGATAAAGAACCATGACTGAAGCAGATTTTGAGAGCTTTTGTGTGATGATAAATTGTGTAGACTTAGGATATCCAGACCTTGTACGTTTTCCAATGCGTAGCTATCATGTGTTGTACTATAGAATCAATACATTTTGTAAAAAAAAAAGTGCTTGTAAATGGGTATACACTTCTGGGTGAATTAATTCTGTGTTTTCCTGTTTATTGTAAAAAAGTTGGGATTTGTTGGTATAGTTTTCAATTTTGTTATATACTTGCACACATTTCATGTTAATGTTGTACTCTCATTTGATTTTGATTGGCTGTGTATAATCATGGAGATTTAATCTAGATTATTTTACTATATTTTATATGTTATTCTGTTACATTGAAGTTAGATGTACCTCAAATCATTATAGTTACATTGGTAATATGGTGAGATTGCTATCATATCACTGTGTCATTTCCATTATATTCATCTAATTTCCAATGGAGATGTCTGGTCAGAAGTGGTTTGTTTGGTTCAGTTGCTGGGCCCTCCTTGGATATTGGTGCTTCATGTGAAGTGGAATAACTTAGGGTAGGTCCCTTTAGCTGGATTTGATCAGGGCAATAAAGAGAGATGTAATGCTTATGTTATTGCTCCTCTCTCTCAAGGTAAAATTGTGTGGTCTGAGATGGTATCATGTTTGTTTTGGAGAAATACTACAGACCAATAACCTTGAAAGGTATTGCGAATAAAGAGGTGTGCTTTTTTCAAAATTCTGTGCAGGTGTCATAGTATGGCACCATTTGCTGGTTAGGAAGTCATCTGATTTGATTTTAGTGATGGTGTTCACTGTATTTTTTTAGTCTTTGAAACCAGTGACTCCACAGGGACTTGGTTTTGGTAAATTTGTCACCAGTCTCTACTTCTGTGTACCAGAGTAGTATTGTGATATCTGATAGCCAGGGGTTTGAAACTATTTTTTTAAGAATTCTGTACTGACTGGATTTCCGGATTATGAGGTCCTAGGCTATAGGAACTTTAGTATTTGCTGCTATTTACAATAAGTGACACAAAAGATTGGTAAAGACACCAATTTTGGAGATGGAGAGGAAAGGCTGAAGGGGAGGAGGAGGCCTTTATTTGAACATAACAATTCTTGTGTTGTTATGTTCAAAAGTCTTATCTAGTAAGTTTCCCATAGGAAGGTATTGGAAATGGAGACATATTTTTTTTTCAAAATTCCATGTAGGTGTCATGGTATGGCACCATTTGCTTGTTAGGAAGTCATATGAGTTTATTTTACATGATGGTGTTCATTATGTTATTTTAGTCTTTGAAGCCAGTGACTCCATAGGGACTTGTTTTTTGATTAAATTTGCCACCAGTCTCTACTTATTTGTCCCAGAGTAGTATGTGATATCTCATAGGCAGGGATTTGAAACTATTTTTTTAAGAATTCTGGACTGACTGGTTTCCTGGATGATGAGGTCTTAGGCTATGGGAACTTTACTGTCTGCTGATTTTTATAATAAGTAACGCAAAGAATTGGTAAAGACACCAATTTTGGAGATGGAGAGGAAAGGCTGAAGGGGAGGAGGAGGCCTTTATTTGAAGATAACAATTCTTGTGTTGTTATGTTCAAAAGTCTTATCTAGTTAGTTTCCCATAGCTCGCTATCTTTTTTTCCAAATTCTTCATGTACCCACTATCTGACAAATATAATAGAAGTAGCATTATTTACTCAACTAATATTCCAAGAGCTGTTTTACAAATGGTTGGAGACTCATATGTATATTGGGCTTAAAGCCAATGCCTGTAGTGGTGCCATAGGTTTAGATAAAGAACCAGGACTGAAGCAGATTTTGAGAGCTTTTGTGTGATGATAAATTGTGTAGACTTAGGATATCCAGACCTTGTACGTTTTCCAATGTGTAGCTATCATGTGTTGTACTATAGAATCAATATATTTTGGAAAAAAAAAAGTGCTTGTAAAGGGGTATACACTTCTGGGTGAATTAATTCTGTGTTTTCCTGTTTATTGTAAAAAAGTTGGGATTTTTTGGTATAGTTTTCAATTTTGTTTTATACTTGCACACATTTCATGTTAATGTTGTACTCTCATTTGATTTTGATTGGCTGTGTATAATCATGGAGATTTTATCTAGATTCTTTTACTATATTTTATATGTTATTCTGTTACATTGAAGTTAGACGCACCTTAAATCATTATAGTTACATTGGTAATATGGTGAGATTGCTATCATATCACTGTGTCATTTCCATTATGTTCATCTAATTTCCAATGGAGATGTCTGGTCAGAAGTGGTTTGTTTGGTTCAGTTGCTGGGCCCTCCTTGGATATTGGTGCTTCATGTGAAGTGGAATAACTTAGGGTAGGTCCCTTTTGCTGGATTTGGTCAGGGCAATAAAGAGATATGTAATGCTTACGTTATTGCTCCTCTCTCTCAAGGTAAAATTGTGTGGTCTGAGATGGTATCATGTTTGTTTTGGAGAAATACCACAGACCAATAACCTTAAGAGGTATTGGGAATTAAGAGGTCTGCTTTTTTCAAAATTCTGTGTAGGTGTCATAGTATGGCGCCATTTGCTGGTTAGGAAGTCATCTGATTTAATTATAGTGATGGTGTTCACTGTGTTTTTTTAGTCTTTGAAACCAGTGACTCCACAGGGACTTGGTTTTGGTAAATTTGTCACCAGTCTCTACTTCTGTGTACCAGAGTAGTATCTGATATCTGATAGCCAGGGGTTTGAAACTATTTTTTTAAGAATTCTGTACTGACTGGATTTCCGGATTATGAGGTCCTAGGCTATAGGAACTTTAGTATTTGCTGCTATTTACAATAAGTGACACATAAGATTGGTAAAGACACCAATTTTGGAGATGGAGAGGCAAGGCTGAAGGGGAGGAGGAGGCCTTTATTTGAAGATAACAATTCTTGTGTTGTTATGTTCAAATGTCTTATCTAGTAAGTTTCCCATAGGAAGGTATTGGGAATAGAGACATATTTTTTTTTCAAAATTCCATGTAGGTGTCATGGTATGGCACCATTTGCTTGTTAGGAAGTCATATGAGTTTATTTTACATAATGGTGTTCATTATATTATTTTAGTCTTTGAAGCCAGTGACTCCATAGGGACTTGTTTTTTTATTACATTTGCCACCAGTCTCTACTTATTTGTCCCAGAGTAGTATGTGATATCTCATAGGCAGGGATTTGAAACTATTTTTTTAAGAATTCTGGACTGACTGGTTTCCTGGATGATGAGGTCTTAGGCTATGGGAACTTTACTGTCTGCTGATTTTTATAATAAGTAACGCAAAGAATTGGTAAAGACACCAATTTTGGAGATTGAGAGGAAAGGCTGAAGGGGAGGAGGAGGCCTTTATTTGAAGATAACAATTCTTGTGTTGTTATGTTCAAAAGTCTTATCTAGTAAGTTTCCCATAGCTCGCTATCTTTTTTTCCAAATTCTTCATGTACCCACTATCTGACAAATATAATAGAAGTAGCATTATTTACTCACCTAATATTCCAAGAGCTGTTTTACCATTGGTTGGAGACTCATATGTATATTGGGCTTAAAGCCAATGCCTGTAGTGGTGCCATAGGTTTAGATAAAGAACCAGGACTGAAGCAGATTTTGAGAGCTTTTGTGTGATGATAAATTGTGTAGACTTAGGATATCCAGACCTTGTACGTTTTCCACTGCGTAGCTATCATGTGTTGTAGTATAGAATCAATACATTTTGGAAAAAAAGTGCTTGTAAAGGGGTATACACTTCTGGGTGAATTAATTCTGTGTTTTCCTGTTTATTGTAAAAAAGTTGGACATTTTTTGGTATAGTTTTCAATTTTGTTTTATACTTGCACACATTTCATGTTAATGTTGTACTCTCATTTGATTTTGATTGGCTGTGTATAATCATGGAGATTTTATCTAGATTCTTTTACTATATTTTATATGTTATTCTGTTACATTGATGTTAGATGTACCTCAAATCATTATAGTTACATTGGTAATATGGTGAGATTGCTATCATATCACTGTGTCATTTCCATTATGTTCATCTTATTTCCAATGGAGATGTCTGGTCAGAAGTGGTTTGTTTGGTTCAGTTGCTGGGCCCTCCTTGGATATTGGTGCTTCATGTGAAGTGGAATAACTTAGGGTAGGTCCCTTAAGCTGGATTTGGTCAGGACAATAAAGAGAGATGTAATGCTTATGTTATTGCTCCTCTCTCTCAAGGTAAAATTGTGTGGTCCGAGATGGTATCAGGTTTGTTTTGGAGAAATACCACAGACCAATAACCTTGAAAGGTATTGGGAATAAAGAGGTCTGCTTTTTTCAAAATTCTGTGTAGGTGTCATAGTATGGCGCAATTTGCTGGTTAGGAAGTCATCTGATTTGATTTTAGTGATGGTGTTCACTGTGTTTTTTTAGTCTTTGAAACCAGTGACTCCGCAGGAACTTGGTTTTGGTAAATTTGTCACCAGTCTCTACTTCTGTGTACCAGAGTAGTATGTGATATCTGATAGCCAGGGGTTTGAAACTATTTTTTTAAGAATTCTGTACTGACTGGATTTCCGGATTATGAGGTCCTAGGCTATAGGAACTTTAGTATTTGCTGCTATTTACAATAAGTGACACATAAGATTGGTAAAGACACCAATTTTGGAGATGGAGAGGCAAGGCTGAAGGGGAGGAGGAGGCCTTTATTTGAACATAACAATTCTTGTGTTGTTATGTTCAAAAGTCTTATCTCGTAAGTTTCCCATAGGAAGGTATTGTGAATAGAGACATATGTTTTTTTTCAAAATTCCATGTAGGTGTCGTGGTATGGCACCATTTGCATGTTAGGAAGTCATATGAATTTATTTTACATGATGGTGTTCATTATGTTATTTTAGTCTTTGAAGCCAGTGACTCCATAGGGACTTGTTTTTTGATTAAATTTGCCACCAGTCTCTACTTATTTGTCCCAGAGTAGTATGTGATATCTCATAGGCAGGGATTTGAAACTATTTTTTTAAGAATTCTGGACTGACTGGTTTCCTGGATGATGAGGTCTTAGGCTATGGGAACTTTACTGTCTGCTGATTTTTATAATAAGTAACGCAAAGAATTGGTAAAGACACAATTTTGGAGATGGAGAGGAAAGGCTGAAGGGGAGGAGGAGGCCTTTATTTGAAGATAACAATTCTTGTGTTGTTATGTTCAAAAGTCTTATCTAGTAAGTTTCCCATAGCTCGCTATCTTTTTTTCCAAATTCTTCATGTACCCACTATCTGACAAATATAATAGAAGTAGCATTATTTACTCACCTAATATACCAAGAGCTGTTTTACAAATGGTTGGAGACTCATATGTATATTGAGCTTAAATCCAATGCCTGTAGTGGTGCCATAGGTTTAGATAAAGAACCAGGACTGAAGCAGATTTTGAGAGCTATTGTGTGATGATAAATTGTGTAGACTTAGGATATCCAGACCTTGTACGTTTTCCAATGTGTAGCTATCATGTGTTGTACTATAGAATCAATACATTTTGGAAAAAAAAGTGCTTGTAAAGGGGTATACACTTCTGGGTGAATTAATTCTGTGTTTTCCTGTTTATTGTAAAAAAGTTGGGATTTTTTGGTATAGTTTTCAATTTTGTTTTATACTTGCACACATTTCATGTTAATGTTGTACTCTCATTTGATTTTGATTGGCTGTGTATAATCATGGAGATTTTATCTAGATTATTTTACTATATTTTATATGTTATTCTGTTACATTGAAGTTAGACGCACCTTAAATCATTATAGTTACATTGGTAATATGGTGAGATTGCTATCATATCACTGTGTCATTTCCATTATGTTCATCTAATTTCCAATGGAGATGTCTGGTCAGAAGTGGTTTGTTTGGTTCAGTTGCTGGGCCCTCCTTGGATATTGGTGCTTCATGTGAAGTGGAATAACCTAAGGGTAGGTCCCTTTAGCTGGATTTGGTCAGGGCAATAAAGAGAGATGTAATGCTTATGTTATTGCTCCTCTCTCTCAAGGTAAAATTGTGTGGTCTGAGATGGTATCAGGTTTGTTTTGGAGAAATACCACAGACCAATAACCTTGAAAGGTATTGGGAATAAAGATTTCTGCTTTTTTCAAAATTCTGTGTAGATGTCATAGTATGGCGCCATTTGCTGGTTAGGAAGTCATCTGATTTGATTTTAGTGATGGTGTTCACTGTGTTTTTTTAGTCTTTGAAACCAGTGACTCCACAGGGACTTGGTTTTGGTAAATTTGTCACCAGTCTCTACTTCTGTGTACCAGAGTAGTATGTGATATCTGATAGCCAGGGGTTTGAAACTATTCTTTTAAGAATTCTGTACTGACTGGATTTCCGGATTATGAGGTCCTAGGCTATAGGAACTTTAGTATTTGCTGCTATTTACAATAAGTGACACATAAGATTGGTAAAGACACCAATTTTGGAGATGGAGAGGCAAGGCTGAAGGGGAGGAGGAGGCCTTTATTTGAAGATAACAATTCTTGTGTTGTTATGTTCAAAAGTCTTATCTAGTAAGTTTCCCATAGGAAGGTATTGGGAATAGAGACATATTTGTTTTTCAAAATTCCATGTAGGTGTCTTGGTATGGCACCATTTGCTTGTTAGGAAGTCATATGAGTTTATTTTACATGATGGTGTTCATTATGTTATTTTAGTCTTTGAAGCCAGTGACTCCATAGGGACGTGTTTTTTGATTAAATTTGCCACCAGTCTCTACTTATTTGTCCCAGAGTAGTATGTGATATCTCATAGGCAGGGATTTGAAACTATTTTTTTAAGAATTCTGGACTGACTGGTTTCCTGGATGATGAGGTCTTAGGCTATGGGAACTTTACTGTCTGCTGATTTTTATAATAAGTAACGCAAAGATTTGGTAAAGACACCAATTTTGGAGACGGAGAGGAAAGGCTGAAGGGGAGGAGGAGGCCTTTATTTGAAGATAACTATTCTTGTGTTGTTATGTTCAAAAGTCTTATCTAGTAAGTTTCCCATAGCTGGCTATCTTTTTTTCCAAATTTTTCATGTACCCACTATCTGACAAATATAATAGAAGTAGCATTATTTACTCACCTAATATACCAAAAGCTGTTTTACAAATGGTTGGAGACTCATATGTATATTGGGCTTAAAGCCAATGCCTGTAGTGGTGCCATAGGTTTAGATAAAGAACCAGGACTGAAGCAGATTTTGAGAGCTTTTGTGTGATGATAAATTGTGTAGACTTAGGATATCCAGACCTTGTACGTTTTCCAATGCGTAGCTATCATGTGTTGTACTATAGAATCAATACATTTTGTAAAAAAAAAGTACTAGTAAAGGGGTATACACTTCTGGGTGAATTAATTCTGTGTTTTCCTGTTTATTGTAAAAAAGTTGGACATTTTTTGGTATAGTTTTCAATTTTGTTTTATACTTGCACACATTTCATGTTAATGTTGTACTCTCATTTAATTTTGATTGGCTGTGTATAATCATGGAGATTTTATCTAGATTATTTTACTATATTTTATATGTTATTCTGTTACATTGAAGTTAGATGTACCTCAAATTATTATAGTTACATTGGTAATATGGTGAGATTGCTATCATATCACTGTGTCATTTCCATTATGTTCATCTAATTTCCAATGGAGATGTCTGGTCAGAAGTGGTTTGTTTGGTTCAGTTGCTGGGCCCTCCTTGGATATTGGTGCTTCATGTGAAGTGGAATAACTTAGGGTAGGTCCCTTTAGCTGGATTTGGTCAGGGCAATAAAGAGAGATGTAATGCTTATGTTATTGCTCCTCTCTCTCTCATGGTAAAATTGTGTGGTCTCAGATGGTATCATGTTTGTTTTGGAGAAATACCACAGACCAATAACCTTGAAAAGTATTGGGAATAAAGAGGTCTGCTTTTTTCAAAATTCTGTGTAGGTGTCATAGTATGGCGCCATTTGCTGGTTAGGAAGTCACCTGATTTGATTTTAGTGATGGTGTTCATTATGTTATTTTAGTCTTTGAAGCCAGTGACTCCATGGGACTAGTTTTTTGATTAAATTTGCCACCAGTCTCTACTTATTTGTCCCAGAGTAGTATGTGATATCTCATAGGCAGGGATTTGAAACTATTTTTTTTATGAATTCTGGACTGACTGGTTTCCTGGATGATGAGGTCTTAGGCTATGGGAACTTTACTGTCTGCTGATTTTTATAATAAGTAACACAAAGAATTAGTAAAGACACCAATTTTGGAGATGGAGAGGAAAGGCTGAAGGGGAGGAGGAGGCCTTTATTTGAAGATAACAATTCTTGTGTTGTTATGTTCAAAAGTCTTATCTAGTAAGTTTCCCATAGCTCGCTATCTTTTTTTCCAAATTCTTCATGTACCCACTATCTGACAAATATAATAGAAGTAGCATTATTTACTCACCTAATATTCCAAAAGCTGTTTTACAAATGGATGGAGACTCATATGTATATTGGGCTTAAAGCCAATGCCTGTAGTGGTGCCATAGGTTTAGATAAAGAACCAGGACTGAAGCAGATTTTGAGAGCTTTTGTGTGATGATAAATTGTGTAGACTTAGGATATCCAGACCTTGTACGTTTTCCAATGCGTAGCTATCATGTGTTGTACTATAGAATCAATACATTTTGTAAAAAAAAGTGCTTGTAAAGGGGTATACACTTCTGGGTGAATTAATTCTGTGTTTTCCTGTTTACTGTAAAAAAGTTGGGATTTTTTGATATAGTTTTCAATTTTGTTTTATACTTACACACATTTCATGTTAATGTTGTACTCTCATTTGATTTTGATTGGCTGTGTATAATCATGGAGATTTTATCTAGATTATTTTACTATATTTTATATGTTATTCTGTTACATTGAAGTTAGATGTACCTCAAATCATTATAGTTACATTGGTAATATGGTGAGATTGCTATCATATCACTGTGTCATTTCCATTATGTTCATCTAATTTCCAATGGAGATGTCTGGTCAGAAGTGGTTTGTTTGGTTCAGTTGCTGGGCCCTCCTTGGATATTGGTGCTTCATGTGAAGTGGAATAACTTAGGGTAGGTCCCTTTAGCTGAATTTGGTCAGGGCAATAAAGAGAGATGTAATGCTTATGTTATTGCTCCTCTCTCTGAAGGTAAAATTGTGTGGTCTGAGATGGTATCATGTTTGTTTTGGAGAAATACCACACACCAATAACCTTGAAAGGTATTGGGAATAAAGAGGTCTGCTTTTTTCAAAATTCTGTGTAGGTGTCATAGTATGGCGCCACTTGCTGGTTAGGAAGTCATCTGATTTGATTTTAGTGATGGTGTTCACTGTGTTTTTTTAGTCTTTGAAACCAGTGACTCCACAGGGACTTGGTTTTGGTAAATTTGTCACCAGTCTCTACTTCTGTGTACCAGAGTAGTATGTGATATCTGATAGCCAGGGGTTTGAAACTATTTTTTTAAGAATTCTGTACTGACTGGATTTCCGGATTATGAGGTCCTAGGCTATAGGAACTTTAGTATTTGCTGCTATTTACAATAAGTGACACATAAGATTGGTAAAGACACCAATTTTGGAGATGGAGAGGCAAGGCTGAAGGGGAGGAGGAGGCCTTTATTTGAAGATAACAATTCTTGTGTTGTTATGTTCAAAAGTCTTATCTAGTAAGTTTCCCATAGGAAGGTATTGGGAATGGAGACACTTTTTTTTATTTTCAAAATTCCATGTAGGTGTCGTGGTATGGCACCATTTGCTTGTTAGGAAGTCATATGAGTTTATTTTACATGATGGTGTTCATTATGTTATTTTAGTCTTTGAAGCCAGTGACTCCATAGGGACTTGTTTTTTGATTAAATTTGCCACCAGTCTCTACTTATTTGTTCCAGAGTAGTATGTGATATCTCATAGGCAGGGATTTGAAACAATTTTTTTAAGAATTCTGGACTGACTGGTTTCCTTGATGATGAGGTCTTAGGCTATGGGAACTTTACTGTCTGCTGATTTTTATAATAAGTAACGCAAAGAATTGGTAAAGACACCAATTTTGGAGATGGAGAGGAAAGGCTGAAGGGGAGGAGGAGGCCTTTATTTGAAGATAACAATTCTTGTGTTGTTATGTTCAAAAGTCTTATCTAGTAAGTTTCCCATAGCTCGCTATCTTTTTTTCCAAATTCTTCTTGTACCCACTATCTGACAAATATAATAGAAGTAGCATTATTTCCTCACCTAATATTCAAAGAGCTGTTTTACAAATGGTTTGATACTCATATGTATATTGGGCTTAAAGCCAATGCCTGTAGTGGTGCCATAGGTTTAGATAAAGAACCAGGACTGAAGCAGATTTTGAGAGCTTTTGTGTGATGATAAATTGAGTAGACTTAGGATATCCAGACCTTGTACGTTTTCCAATGCGTAGCTATCATGTGTTGTACTATAGAATCAATAAATTTTGTAAAAAAAAAGTACTAGTAAAGGGGTATACACTTCTGGGTGAATTAATTCTGTGTTTTCCTGTTTATTGTAAAAAAGTTGGACATTTTTTTGTATAGTTTTCAATTTTGTTTTATACTTGCACACATTTCATGTTAATGTTGTACTCTGATTTGATTTTGATTGGCTGTGTATAATCATGGAGATTTTATCTAGATTATTTTACTATATTTTATATGTTATTCTGTTACATTGAAGTTAGATGTACCTCAAATTATTATAGTTACATTGGTAATATGATGAGATTGCTATCATATCACTGTGTCATTTCCATTATGTTCATCTAATTTCCAATGGAGATGTCTGGTCAGAAGTGGTTTGTTTGGTTCAGTTGCTGGGCCCTCCTTGGATATTGGTGCTTCATGTGAAGTGGAATAACTTAGGGTAGGTCCCTTTAGCTGGATTTGGTCAGGGCAATAAAGAGAGATGTAATGCTTATGTTATTGCTCCTCTCTCTCTCAAGGTAAAATTGTGTGGTCTCAGATGGTATCATGTTTGTTTTGGAGAAATACCACAGACCAATAACCTTGAAAAGTATTGGGAATAAAGAGGCCTGCTTTTTTCAAAATTCTGTGTAGGTGTCATAGTATGGCGCCATTTGCTGGTTAGGAAGTCATCTGATTTGATTTTAGTGATGGTGTTCACTATGTTTTTTTAGTCTTTGAAACCAGTGACTCCACAGGGACTTGGTTTTGGTAAATTTGTCACCAGTCTCTACTTCTGTGTACCAGAGTAGTATGTGATATCTGATAGCCAGGGGTTTGAAACTATTTTTTTAAGAATTCTGTACTGACTGGATTTCCGGATTATGAGGTCCTAGGCTATAGGAACTTTAGATTTTCCTGCTATTTACAATAAGTGACACATAAGATTGGTAAAGACACCAATTTTGGAGATGGAGAGGCAAGGCTGAAGGGGAGGAGGAGGCCTTTATTTGAAGATAACAATTCTTGTGTTGTTATGTTCAAAAGTCTTATCTAGTAAGTTTCCCATAGCTCGCTATCTTTTTTTCCAAATTCTTCATGTACCCACTATCTGACAAATATAATAGAAGTAGCATTATTTACTCACCTAATATTCCAAGAGCTGTTTTACAAATGGTTGGAGACTCATATGTATATTGGGCTTAAAGCCAATGCCTGTAGTGGTGCCATAGGTTTAGATAAAGAACCAGGACTGAAGCAGAGTTTGAGAGCTTTTGTGTGATGATAAATTGTGTAGACTTAGGATATGCAGACCTTGTACGTTTTCCAATGCGTAGCTATCATGTTTTGTACTATAGAATCAATACATTTTGGGAAAAAAAAGTGCTTGTAAAGGGGTATACACTTCTGGGTGAATTAATTCAGTGTTTTCCTGTTTATTGTAAAAAAGTTGGGATTTTTTGGTATAGTTTTCAATTTTGTTTTATACTTGCACACATTTCATGTTAATGTTGTACTCTCATTTGATTTTGATTGGCTGTGTATAATCATGGAGATTTTATCTAGATTCTTTTACTATATTTTATATGTTATTCTGTTACATTGAATATAGATGTACCTCAAATCATTATAGTTACATTGGTAATATGGTGAGATTGCTATCATATCACTGTGTCATTTCCATTATGCTCATCTAATTTCCAATGGAGATGTCTGGTCAGAAGTGGTTTGTTTGGTTCAGTTGCTGGGCCCTCCTTGGATATTGGTGCTTCATGTGAAGTGGAATAACTTAGGTTAGGTCCCTTTAGCTGGATTTGATCAGGGCAATAAAGAGAGATGTAATGCTTATGTTATTGCTCCTCTCTCTCAAGGTAAAATTGTGTGGTCTGAGATGGTATCAGGTTTGTTTTGTAGAAATACCACAGACCAATAACCTTGAAAGGTATTGGGAATAAAGAGGTCTGCTTTTTTCAAAATTCTGTGTAGGTGTCATAGTATGGCACCATTTGCTGGTTAGGAAGTCATCTGATTTGATTTTAGTGATGGTGTTCACTGTGTTTTTTTAGTCTTTGAAACCAGTGACTCCACAGGGACTTGGTTTTGGTAAATTTGTCACCAGTCTCTACTTCTGTGTACCAGAGTAGTATGTGATATCTGATAGCCAGGGGTTTGAAACTATTTTTTTAAGAATTCTGTACTGACTGGATTTCCGGATTATGAGGTCCTAGGCTATAGGAACTTTAGTATTTGCTGCTATTTACAATAAGTGACACAAAAGATTGGTAAAGACACCAATTTTGGAGATGGAGAGGCAAGGCTGAGGGGAGGAGGAGGCCTTTATTGGAAGGTAACAATTCTTGTGTTGTTATGTTCAAACGTCTTATCTAGTAAGTTTCCCATAGGAAGGTATTGGGAATAGAGACATATTTTTTTTTTAAATTCCATGTAGGTGTCGTGGCATGGCACCATTTGCTTGTTAGGAAGTCATATGAGTTTATTTTACATGATGGTGTTCATTATGTTATTTTAGTCTTTGAAGCCAGTGACTCCATAGGGACTTGTTTTTTAATTAAATTTGGCACCAGTCTCTACTTATTTGTCCCAGAGTAGTATGTGATATCTCATAGGCAGGGATTTGAAACTATTTTTTTAAGAATTCTGGACTGACTGGTTTCCTGGATGATGAGGTCTTAGGCTATTGGAACTTTACTGTCTGCTGATTTTTATAATAAGTAATGCAAAGAATTGTTAAAGACACCAATTTTGGAGATGGAGAGGAAAGGCTGAAGGGGAGAAGGAGGCCTTTATTTGAAGATAACAATTCTTGTGTTGTTATGTTCAAAAGTCTTATCTAGTAAGTTTCCCATAGCTCGCTATCTTTTTTTCCAAATTCTTCATGTACCCACTATCTGACAAATATAATAGAAGTAGCATTATTTACTCACCTAATATTCCAAGCGCTGTTTTACAAATGGTTGGAGACTCATATGTATATTGGGCTTAAAGCTAATGCCTGTAGTGGTGCCATAGGTTTAGATAAAGAACCAGGACTGAAGCAGATTTTGAGAGCTTTTTTGTGATGATAAATTGTGTAGACTTAGGATATCCAGACCTTGTACGTTTTCCAATGCGTAGCTATCATGTGTTGTACTATAGAATCAATACATTTTGTAAAAAAAAGGGCTTGTAAAGGGGTCTACACTTCTGGGTGAATTAATTCTGTGTTTTCCTGTTTACTGTAAAAAAGTTGGGATTTTTTGGTATAGTTTTCAATTTTGTTTTATACTTGCACACATTTCATGTTAATGTTGTACTCTCATTTGATTTTGATTGGCTGTGTATAATCATGGAGATTTTATCTAGATTCTTTTACTATATTTTATATGTTATTCTGTTACATTGAAGTTAGATATACCTCAAATCATTATAGTTACATTGGTAATATGGTGACATTGCTATCATATCACTGTGTCATTTCCATTATGTTCATCTAATTTCCAATGGAGATGTCTGGTCAGAAGTGGTTTGTTTGGTTCAGTTGCGGGGCCCTCCTTGGATATTGGTGCTTCATGTGAAGTGGAATAACTTAGGGTAGGTCCCTGTAGCTGGATTTGGTCAGGGCAATAAAGAGAGATGTAATGCTTATGTTATTGCTCCTCTCTCTCAAGGTAAAATTGTGTGGTCTGAGATGATATCATGTTTGTTTTGGAGAAATACCACAGACCAATAACCTTGAAAGGCATTGGGAATAAAGAGGTCTGCTTTTTTCAAAATTCTGTGTAGGTGTCATAGTATGGCGCCATTTGCTGGTTAGGAAGTCATCTGATTTGATTTTAGTGATGGTGTTCACTGTGTTTTTTTAGTCTTTGAAACCAGTGACTCCACAGGGACTTGGTTTTGGTAAATTTGTCACCAGTCTCTACTTCTGTGTACCAGAGTAGTATGTGATATCTGATAGCCAGGGGTGTGAAACTATTTTTTTAAGAATTCTGTACTGACTGGATTTCCGGATTATGAGGTCCTAGGCTATAGGAACTTTAGTATTTGCTGCTATTTACAATAAGTGACACAAAAGATTGGTAAAGACACCAATTTTGGAGATGGAGAGGCAAGGCTGAGGGGAGGAGGAGGCCTTTATTGGAAGGTAACAATTCTTGTGTTGTTATGTTCAAACGTCTTATCTAGTAAGTTTCCCATAGGAAGGTATTGGGAATAGAGACATATTTTTTTTTTAAATTCCATGTAGGTGTCGTGGCATGGCACCATTTGCTTGTTAGGAAGTCATATGAGTTTATTTTACATGATGGTGTTCATTATGTTATTTTAGTCTTTGAAGCCAGTGACTCCATAGGGACTTGTTTTTTAATTAAATTTGGCACCAGTCTCTACTTATTTGTCCCAGAGTAGTATGTGATATCTCATAGGCAGGGATTTGAAACTATTTTTTTAAGAATTCTGGACTGACTGGTTTCCTGGATGATGAGGTCTTAGGCTATTGGAACTTTACTGTCTGCTGATTTTTATAATAAGTAATGCAAAGAATTGTTAAAGACACCAATTTTGGAGATGGAGAGGAAAGGCTGAAGGGGAGAAGGAGGCCTTTATTTGAAGATAACAATTCTTGTGTTGTTATGTTCAAAAGTCTTATCTAGTAAGTTTCCCATAGCTCGCTATCTTTTTTTCCAAATTCTTCATGTACCCACTATCTGACAAATATAATAGAAGTAGCATTATTTACTCACCTAATATTCCAAGCGCTGTTTTACAAATGGTTGGAGACTCATATGTATATTGGGCTTAAAGCTAATGCCTGTAGTGGTGCCATAGGTTTAGATAAAGAACCAGGACTGAAGCAGATTTTGAGAGCTTTTTTGTGATGATAAATTGTGTAGACTTAGGATATCCAGACCTTGTACGTTTTCCAATGCGTAGCTATCATGTGTTGTACTATAGAATCAATACATTTTGTAAAAAAAAGGGCTTGTAAAGGGGTCTACACTTCTGGGTGAATTAATTCTGTGTTTTCCTGTTTACTGTAAAAAAGTTGGGATTTTTTGGTATAGTTTTCAATTTTGTTTTATACTTGCACACATTTCATGTTAATGTTGTACTCTCATTTGATTTTGATTGGCTGTGTATAATCATGGAGATTTTATCTAGATTCTTTTACTATATTTTATATGTTATTCTGTTACATTGAAGTTAGATATACCTCAAATCATTATAGTTACATTGGTAATATGGTGACATTGCTATCATATCACTGTGTCATTTCCATTATGTTCATCTAATTTCCAATGGAGATGTCTGGTCAGAAGTGGTTTGTTTGGTTCAGTTGCGGGGCCCTCCTTGGATATTGGTGCTTCATGTGAAGTGGAATAACTTAGGGTAGGTCCCTGTAGCTGGATTTGGTCAGGGCAATAAAGAGAGATGTAATGCTTATGTTATTGCTCCTCTCTCTCAAGGTAAAATTGTGTGGTCTGAGATGATATCATGTTTGTTTTGGAGAAATACCACAGACCAATAACCTTGAAAGGCATTGGGAATAAAGAGGTCTGCTTTTTTCAAAATTCTGTGTAGGTGTCATAGTATGGCGCCATTTGCTGGTTAGGAAGTCATCTGATTTGATTTTAGTGATGGTGTTCACTGTGTTTTTTTAGTCTTTGAAACCAGTGACTCCACAGGGACTTGGTTTTGGTAAATTTGTCACCAGTCTCTACTTCTGTGTACCAGAGTAGTATGTGATATCTGATAGCCAGGGGTGTGAAACTATTTTTTTAAGAATTCTGTACTGACTGGATTTCCGGATTATGAGGTCCTAGGCTATAGGAACTTTAGTATTTGCTGCTATTTACAATAAGTGACACAAAAGATTGGTAAAGACACCAATTTTTGAGATGGAGAGGCAAGGCTGAAGGGGAGGAGGAGGCCTTTATTTGAAGATAACAATTCTTGTGTTGTTATGTTCAAAAGTCTTATCTAGTAAGTTTTCCATAGGAAGGTATTGGGAATAGAGACATATTTGTTTTTCAAAATTCCATGTAGGTGTCGTGGTATGGCACCATTTGCTTGTTAGGAAGTCATATGAGTTTATTTTACATGATGGTGTTCATTATGTTATTTTAGTCTTTGAAGCCAGTGACTCCATAGGGACTTGTTTTTTGATTAAATTTGCCACCAGTCTCTACTTATTTGTCCCAGAGTAGTATGTGATATCTCATAGGCAGGGATTTGAAACAATTTTTTTAAGAATTCTGGACTGAGAGGTTTCCTGGATGATGAGGTCTTAGGCTATGGGAACTTTACTGTCTGCTGATTTTTATAATAAGTAACGCAAAGAATTGCTAAAGACACCAATTTTGGAGATGGAGAGGAAAGGCTGAAGGGGAGGAGGAGGCCTTTATTTGAAGATAACAATTCTTGTGTTGTTATGTTCAAAAGTCTTATCTAGTAAGTTTCCCATAGCTCGCTATCTTTTTTTCCAAATTCTTCATGTACCCACTATCTGACAAATATAATAGAAGTAGCATTATTTACTCACCTAATATTCCAAGAGCTGTTTTACAAATGGTTGGAGACTCATATGTATATTGGTGTTAAAGCCAATGCCTGTAGTGGTGCCATAGGTTTAGATAAAGAACCAGGACTGAAGCAGATTTTGAGAGCTTTTGTGTGATGATAAATTGTGTAGACTTAGGATATCCAGACCTTGTACGTTTTCCAATGCATAGCTATCATGTGTTGTACTATAGAATCAATACATTTTGTAAAAAAAAGGGCTTGTAAAGGGGTATACACTTCTGGGTGAATTAATTCTGTGTTTTCCTGTTTACTGTAAAAAAGTTGGGATTTTTTGGTATAGTTTTCAATTTTGTTTTATACTTGCACACATTTCATGTTAATGTTGTACTCTCATTTGATTTTGATTGGCTGTGTATAATCATGGAGATTTTATCTAGATTCTTTTACTATATTTTATATGTTATTCTGTTACATTGAAGTTAGATGTACCTCAAATCATTATAGTTACATTGGTAATATGGTGAGATTGCTATCATATCACTGTGTCATTTCCATTATGTTCATCTAATTTCCAATGGAGATGTCTGGTCAGAAGTGGTTTGTTTGGTTCAGTTGTTGGGCCCTCCTTGGATATTGGTGCTTCATGTGAAGTGGAATAACTTAGGGTAGGTCCCTTTAGCTGGATTTGGTCAGGGCAATAAAGAGAGATGTAATGCTTATGTTATTGCTCCTCTCTCTCAAGGTAAAATTGTGTGGTCTGAGATGGTATCATGTTTGTTTTGGAGAAATACCACAGACCAATAACCTTGAAAGTTATTGGGAATAAAGAGGTCTGCTTTTTTCAAAATTCTGTGTAGGTGTCATAGTATGGCGCCATTTGCTGGTTAGGAAGTCATCTGATATGATTTCAGTGATGGTGTTCACTGTGTTTTTTTAGTCTTTGAAACCAGTGACTCCACAGGGACTTGGTTTTGGTAAATTTGTCAACAGTCTCTACTTCTGTGTACCAGAGTAGTATGTGATATCTGATAGCCAGGGGTTTGTTTGTTTCAAATCTGTTTTTATTGTTATATAAATTTGAACAAGCGAATATAACAAATTGTTATAACATTGGCTACGCAGAGCCCTTGCTAATCATCCATAAGGATAAGCAGGTAATACAAAATAATACAATATAACATAACACAAGGGAAAAACAAAAAATATAGAAATGCGAAGGGGGAGAGGGGAAAGTAAGGGAGGGTAGGTAGTTTGGGTGTGTCAGTAGGCAATTCTGTTGGAGTATATGAATTGTTGGTAAAAGCATTATACGGTATTGTGATCTGTATTTTGTACCTTGTTATGACTCTTCTTCTGCACTAGGTAGCTAGGTCTTGGTCGATTCTGTATTTCTACCTTTTGGGATACCATCATAGTCTAGTGATGTCAGGGAAATCTAGCCATGGGGACCAGGTAGCTAAATATTTGCCCCTTGTCTTTGATTCACAGTGTGCCATTTCTTCGAATTGCTGGATTTCAAATACTTTATCTAACCATTGTGTAAAAGTAGGGGGAGCTGTGTCTTTCCACAATATTGGAATCAGTAGTTTTGCTGCAGCTATCATGTGCGTTGGTAGATTATTTTTTTTTGGTATAAAGCCACTTATAGGTTTCCATAGTAGTACCAATTCTGGAGTCAATGTGATATTGAGAGAGCATATAGTATTTATGGCTTTCCCTACATGAATCCAATATGGCTGAATAAGGGGGCAATGCCACCAGATATGTGATAATGATCCGATGTCCCTTTTACACCTCCAACATTGATCTGAAACTGAGTTATTTATAGCATGAAGTATTATCGGTGTTTTATACCACCTTGTTGTAAGTTTAAAGGAGTTCTCTTGAATTCTCGTACATCTAGAGAAACCATGTGAATTTGCTAGTACAAAACGCAGTTCTGGTTCAGTGAGCTGCATCCCCAATTCTTCCTCCCATCTCCCAATATATCTTGGTTTGCAGTCCATTCGCATCATCAGAACCTGTTGATATAATTGGGATAGTTTCGGTGTAGTGTATGGAGTCACCGCCATCAAATCTTCTAGCCAGGTATTAGTGTGAGGTATTGTATGAGGTGTCCCTAATTTTTGGCATTCTTTAAGAATATGATGTGTTAATAAAAAATTCCCTGGAGGAACATTAGCTTTCACAATTAGATCCATTATTTCAGTATTTCCTGAAAGCTTTTGAGCATCTGATATAGTTAGAGTATGTGGAATATCCCAAGGGGCCGAGGGTGAGGAGTTAGAGTTACATTGAAGGCATGGCAGTAAATTTAGTGTCATTAGCGGGGATGGGGAGGATAACAACGCAGATGATTTATTCACCTCTTGCCAAGTTAATATGGTGCCTTTGAGTAAAGATTCATTGTAAAATTTGCCTGCAGTAGCAGGATGCAAACCCCAGAAGGCCTGTTTTTCTTCTATTGACATTAGAGAGCGTTCCATAGAAGCATAGATATTTTTCAAGTCATGATGTGCTAAGATGATCCACCGACGTAAATGGTTAGCCCTATAGTAGGACATTAAATCGGAGAGGCCAAAGCCTCCCAAGCGGGAGTTTGCTATAAGGTATTTATATGCTAACCTAGGACGTTTGTTGTTCCAAATAAATTCCAAGAAAGTTTTCTTGACTAATAGGAAGAAAGACTTAGGAAGCCAGATAGGTACAGTTTGAAGAACATATAAGAGTTTAGGGACAATATATGTTTTGAGAAGATTTCTCCTGCCCATCCATGACATCAAGGGAACGTGTAAGGAATGTAAGTAAGTTTTAATGTCAGCTAGCAAATTGAGATAATTAAGTTTATAAAGTAGAGAGGGGTTTTTAGGAATGCGGATACCTAAGTATTTAATAGACATTTCTGACCACAGGTAGGGGGAACTCTTTTTTAAGCAAAGAATAATATCTTGCGGTACCGAAATGTTGAGGGCTTCTGACTTACTAAAGTTTATTTTAAAATTAGAAATTTCTCCAAATTTTGAGAAGATATCTGTGATCTGTGGGAGTGATCTCTCAGGGTTAGTAGTGAGTATCAGCAGGTCATCTGCAAATGCTGCTGTTTTGTGTGTGAATGAGCCTATTGACAAGCCATGAATAATAGGATCCTGTCGAATTTTCTGGATCAGCGTCTCCATGACTAACACGAATAGTGTCGGCGATAGAGGACATCCTTGTCTTGTACCATTAGTGATGGTAAAGGAATTTGACAGCACCCCATTAACTCTCACCTTTGCACTAGGGTTACTATATAGGGAAAGAATCGCTTGTATAAAAGCAAGAGGTATCCCAAATTTCTCCAGGGAAGCGATCATATAAGGCCAATCCACCCTATCAAACGCATTTTCTGCATCTGTACTGAGCAGGACTAAGGGTGTTCAAGATTTTAAAGCGTATTGTACCAACCTTAAAACCCTTGAGGAGTTATCTGATCCTTGTCTTCCCTTGACAAATCCGGTCTGTTCAGGTCCAATAATGCTAGATAACATGGGACTGAGACGAGCTGCTAGAGCTTTAGCCCACCATTTTATATCAGTATTAAGGAGCGATATTGGTCTATAGCTTCCACATTGTGAGGCATCCTTACCCTCTTTAGGGATAAGAGTAATATGTGCTTCTAGGGCTTGACCAGGAAGTTTCGAGCCAGTGAGAAGTGAGTTACAGAGAGAAGTAAATGGTGCTATTAATAACTCTTTAAATTGTTTATAGTAGTTTATGGTGTAACCATCTGGGCCCGGGCTTTTACCTGACGGGATAGAATGAAGGACTTTTAGCAGCTCTGCAGGGAAAAAAGGTGCCAGCAGTTCTTGGGCATTATCATCTGATATGCGTGGAATGTCAATGGAGTCTAAAAATGAATGTATAGCATGTTTGGTGGGTGTAGATGATGTGTCAGCTACTGTAGAATCTGTAAGATTATACAGGTTCATATAAAATTTCTGGAATGCCGTGGCAATGGAGGTTGTATCCGTAACAAAATTCCCTG
Source organism: Rhinoderma darwinii (assembly GCF_050947455.1). Classification (NCBI taxonomy): domain Eukaryota; kingdom Metazoa; phylum Chordata; class Amphibia; order Anura; family Rhinodermatidae; genus Rhinoderma; species Rhinoderma darwinii. The sequence goes on from NW_027461711.1 coordinate 276,202, forward strand.
GCTTTTGTGCAATACGGTGAATGAATGCTTTATCTTGATAAGTTTTAAGGAGAGCGGACATCGTCTTGTTGCCTTTGTCCCCATGTGTATAAAATTTAAACTTCGATATTTGTAACAGTCTGGCTGATTTAATGTTCAGTAGATCTTTAACTTTATTACGTAAAGAGTATAATTTGTCTTTAGTGGTTTCCGCTTGGGTACGCTTGTGAAGGTTTTCTAACGAGGAGATTTGTGAGAAGAGAGCATTTAAGAGCTCTGACTTCTGTTTTTTAATATATGTACATAATGAAATAAGCTCCCCCCTTAAAACTGATTTGTGTGCTTCCCAAGTGATAGCAGGTGAGACATCTGCTGTAATATTGGTGTTAAAGTAATTTTGTATATGTGTCTTTATAGAAGATTGGTGAGAGGGATCAGCCAACAGAGTATCATTGATCCTCCAACACCATTGGCCTTTAGGAATGTCTGCTAATGTCAGAGTAGTATGAATCGGTGCGTGATCTGAGAGTAAAATATTTCCTATATCAGTACGTATTATAAAAGGAACTTGGGATTGAGAAATGAAGATATAGTCCAACCTGTGGTATCTATGGTGCGTATGAGAGAAATAGGTGTAGTCCCGGTCAGAGGGATGTAGTAGTCTCCAAGTATCTGACAGGTGTAATGCATTTAAAGTCTTACGTAATTTAGTCGTATATCGGTATGAAGTGGAAGGATTCCCTGTGGTATCCAAGAGTGGGTCTATGGGAACATTAAGGTCACCTCCCACTACTAAAACACCCTCAGCAAATTGTTTGAACAGTTGTAAGGTCTGAACTATCCATTGGGTTTGTTGGGAGTTAGGTGCATATAAATTTGCAATCGTGTAAAGGGTATTACCTATGATGCTCTTAACAAATAAATAGCGTCCTTCTGGGTCAACCATTTCAGCAACCCATTTGAAAGGTACACTTGTATGGAAAAGTATACTTACTCCTCTACGCGAGGATGAGTAGGTGCTATGGTAAACATTCGAAAAAACATTTTTCCTTAAATTTGGAATTTTGTTATGTCTAATATGTGTTTCTTGTAACAGGGCGATTTTTGTTTTATCTACAAGAATTTGGTGTAAAATTTGGCTTCTTTTCCTTGGATAGTTCAGACCTCTTACATTAAATGAAGTAATTTTTAGTTCCACCATGAGTTCTTTGTAAATGAAATAACAGATCGGCACCTATAACCAATAGTCTTATGGTAGAAATCACCTATTGACTTTGATAGGAAAAAAGGGGTAGGAAAGGAGGGGAGGGAAGGAATCAGTGGAGAAGAATATAAACAAAAGAAAAATAATACAGGGGTTGTCAGCACCCCTAAGGACAGCAACAATTTGCAAGAATAATAATACATAGTAAAATTGTAGCTAGTCCTTATCCACAGTAGAAAATCGTGAGGTACATAGAAATCCTGTGGAACTGAATACACGTTAGTCATATACCAACAAGTATACCTTACACTGAAAGAACATACCAGAACATATGGTAAAAGGTTACATATTAATGCATGTATAAACTCAAATCACATTATGTAGAAGAGAAACAGAGTAGGAGAACCATAAACTTAATGTGAAATAGTATGGAAGAGAGTCACTCACCACACTTCTCCCACAAACTTAGCGGGGAAGCGGGTCGGTCAGGAATCCATTCGGTGGCTTTTGTGAAGACAGTCAGGTGTCCAGTTGTCTAGCACGGGTTTGGGCTTTCTTGGTTTTGGGCGAAGAGGCTTTTGAGGTTTGGTTCCAAAATGAGGGACTTGGCAAAGGTGGTAAGGCCATCATAGTAGACGGAAGCCACGACAGGATATCTATGGGTGGGATGTCCAGTTTCTCCCACGCAGCTGCCAAATCCGCAGGTTTTCTAATGATAATTTGGTGACCATCTTTGGATATGGCAATGCCAAACGGAAAGAGCCACTTAAATTGCATTTTTTTCTCTCTCAGAGCATCTAATAATGGTTTGAGCACTCTCCTCTTTGCTAGAGTTGAAGGAGCAATATCTTGGAATATTTGAATCGTAGAGGTTCCATAGGTCAATGTGTTCTTATTTCTTGCAGCTTTCAAAATTGCAGCGGTATCTGTATAACTTAGCAAACCGCACACTATATCTCTTGGAGGGTCATTGGGGCGAGGTTTGGCCCGTAGTGCTCTGTGAATACGTTCAATTATGATGGATTTGGCCGCCTCAGGGCTTAACAGGTCAGAAAAGATATCCAGAGCTAGTTGAGGTAAATTATCGTGTAGAATTGATTCTGGAAGTCCCCTGAGCCTGATGTTATTTCTGCGGCTTCGGTTTTCCTGGTCTTCAATACGTAGTAGAGATTCGTTAATACAATCTTGTTGATGGTCGAGAACACATTTGACTTTTGCATTATAATGCAGTAGAGCATTTTGCGTATCTTCCACAGTTTCAACCCTGGTGCCCATGCTACGAAGATCAGATTTGATATCTGCAAGGTCTTTTACTAGTGGCGTAAGAGCTTGGTATAGTGTCCTTTTTATAAAGCCTCTTGATGCTGGAACCACACGAGAGTCATCCCCAGTATCAGAGTTACCGCCTTTGCTATCCATATCGGAGTTGTCCTCCATAGGATTATCATCAGATAGTAACTGTGCTTGCTTAGATTTACTAGCTGGTGAAGCTGTTAACTTTTTTCTTAAGAATTTATCAAGATCTGCTTGCGTTTTATGAGACTTAGGGGTAGGCGCTGCTTCTCGGATTTTATCTTTTGACGTTTTAACCATTATGGCGTAATAAGGTCTGAGTAAGCAAATGTTATGGCAGTTTCAGTAACAGGTAAGTATTCAAGCCAGCATCTGTATAGCGAAGTTTAGAGGATTAATCTCTCACAGAGATTTATGGTATAAAGGCTAATGCACTGTATTAGAGCTTGTGACAGTGTTGTAGTATAGAGCAAGGTAAATCAAATCAGCCGCTCTGTAAGATGGCCGCCGGTTACAGTCCCCTTCCCCCACTCACCGGAAAAGTCCTGCAACGCGTGCCGGCCCGTTTCTGTGTGCTGTCGCTAGGCTGGGACTATGTCCTTATCTAGTGTACCTCCGGTTGTACGGGACCAGCTGCCGGGGAGGAGGGGATGGCTGCAGAGACCCGAGTGTCTGGCGTCCGCAGAAATCCACTACCACAGCCGCGTGTGGAGTAGGCCGCCGTTTCAATCTTATGCGGTAAGTTGTAAGACTTTCTCCTATGGGCCCAGCAATGGTGTTATATGGTGGTAGGGAGATGTCATGTTGTATCTGGAACACCGGGGGTGATTTCCTTGGACGGATGAAGTGAGATTTCTTTCTCGTGGTCGGAGCTCTCACTCAACACGTCTTTCCACCATCAGCGCTAGGCCACGCCCCGATAGCCAGGGGTTTGAAACTATTTTTTTAAGAATTCTGTACTGACTGGATTTCCAGATTATGAGGTCCTAGGCTATAGGAACTTTAGTATTTGCTGCTATTTACAATAAGTGACACAAAAGATTGGTAAAGACACCAATTTTGGAGATGTAGAGGCAAGGCTGAAGAGGAGGAGGAGGCCTTTATTGGAAGATAACAATTCTTGTGTTGTTATGTTCAAACGTCTTATCTAGTAAGTTTCCCATAGGAAGGCATTGGGAATAGAGACATATTTTTTTCAAAATTCCATGTAGGTGTCGTGGTATGGCACCATTTGCTTGTTAGGAAGTCATATGAGTTTATTTTACATGATGGTGTTCATTATGTTATTTTAGTCTTTGAAGCCAGTGACTCCATAGGGACTTGTTTTTGGATTAAATTTGCCACCAGTCTCTACTTATTTGTCCCAGAGTAGTATGTGATATCTCATAGGCAGGGATTTGAAACTATTTTTTTAAGAATATTGGACTGACTGGTTTCCTGGATGATGAGGTCTTAGGCTATGGGAACTTTACTGTCTGCTGATTTTTATAATAAGTAACGCAAAGAATTGGTAAAGACACCAATTTTGGAGATGGAGAGGAAAGGCTGAAGGGGAGGAGGAGGCCTTTATTTGAAGATAACAATTCTTGTGTTGTTATGTTCAAAAGTCTTATCTAGTAAGTTTCCCATAGCTCGCTATCTTTTTTTCCAAACTCTTCATGTACCCACTATCTGACAAATATAATAGAAGTAGCATTATTTACTCACCTAATATTCCAAGAGCTGTTTTACAAATGGTTGGAGAATCATATGTATATTGGGCTTAAAGCCAATGCCTGTAGTGGTGCCATAGGTTTAGATAAAGAACCAGGACTGAAGCAGATTTTGAGAGCTTTTGTGTGATGATAAATTGTGTAGACTTAGGATATCCAGACCTTGTACGCTTTCCAATGCGTAGCTATCATGTGTTGTACTATAGAATCAATACATTTTGTAAAAAAAAAGTGCTTGTAAAGGGATATACAATTCTGGGTGAATTAATTCTGTGTTTTCCTGTTTACTGTAAAAAAGTTGGGATTTTTTGGTATAGTTTTCAATTTTGTTTTATACTTGCACACATTACATGTTAATGTTGTACTCTCATTTGATTTTGATTGGCTGTGTATAATCATGGAGATTTTATCTAGATTATTTTACTATATTTTATATGTTATTCTGTTACATTGAAGTTAGATGTACCTCAAATCATTCTAGTTACATTGGTAATATGGTGAGATTGCTATCATATCACTGTGTCATTTCCATTATGTTCATCTAATTTCCAATGGAGATGTCTGGTCAGAAGTGGTTTGTTTGGTTCAGTTGCTGGGCCCTCCTTGGATATTGGTGCTTCATGTGAAGTGGAATAACTTAGGGTAGGTCCCTTTAGCTGGATTTGGTCAGGACACTAAAGAGAGATGTAATGCTTATGTTATTGCTCCTCTCTCTCAAGGTAAAATTGTGTGGTCTGAGATGGTATCATGTTTGTTTTGGAGAAATACCACAGACCAATAATTACCTTGAAAGGTATTGGGAATAAAGAGGTCTGCTTTTTTCTAAATTCTGTGTAGGTGTCATAGTATGGCGCCATTTGCTGGTTAGGAAGTCATCTGATTTGATTTTAGTGATGGTGTTCACTGTATTTTTTTAGTCTTTGAAACCAGTGACTCCACAGGGACTTGGTTTTGGTAAATTTGTCACCAGTCTCTACTTCTGTGTACCAGAGTAGTATGTGATATCTGATAGCCAGGGGTTTGAAACTATTTTTTTAAGAATTCTGTACTGACTGGATTTCCGGATTATGAGGTCCTAGGCTATAGGAACTTTAGTATTTGCTGCTATTTACAATAAGTGACACAAAAGATTGGTAAAGACACCAATTTTGGAGATGGAGAGGCAAGGCTGAATACCCTCTCTGACGCTACACTGGAGGGTGGACAAGACAGTACACCCATGGCAAACTGGGCCAGTTCTTGCCAATGATCCATGGGGTCTGGGATTAGCATTTCTGACGGAGAAAGGGCACAGTCCAGGTACGAGTGAACCTGGTTGTTTAGGTGCTGCACCTGGTGATGGTGAACATCCCTTTGGTGACTACGATGTGTGTCAGGTCGGGGTATTGGATGTAAAAATGTTGTCATCATATTTTCCAAACTGAATTGGCTGCTGCTGCTGCTGCTGCCGCGGCTGCCGCCTATTGCAGAGGTAGCTCTGCCAGAGGCGGTGGAACGATGAGACAGTGGGGAGCGGAGAGTGGCCCCCCGGTCAGACATGCTTGCAGCAGGTGTTTGCCGTTTGAAAGCCGTGACAAGCTGGCTGCATAGCTTCTCTCGATAATAAGCCAATTTTGCCTCCCTCTCGGAAGGCACAAAAAACTCCCCCATTCTGGCTTCATACCGAGGGTCTAAAAATGGTTCCTTCTCCGCCCCATACTGCCATGGTTGTCCATCATCAAGTTCGTCGTCAGACTCGTCATCACCACCATCACTGTCATGTTGTGCGGCTTCCTCGTCCCCTATCCCTTCCTGTGATTCCATCTCCAAATCCGGCTCCTCTTCAGGTCCTGTTTCCTCATCCTCATCCTCCTCCTCCTCCTCAACATCCATAGCCAGATGTGATCCTTCCTCCATCCTTTGCTGAATCATCACTGTGAGCGTTTGCTCCATAATGAATATCAGCGGTATAACATCGTTCATTCCGCTAGCGTCACGGCTCACAAATCGTGTGGCCTCTTCAAAGGGCCTCAAAACGCGACATGCGTCTCTAACCAGCTGCCAGTGCCTGAGCTCGAAATTACACTGGCTCCAAACGCTGCCCGTCTGCTGCATCAGGAAATCATTCACGGTTTTCTGCTGTTCGTACAGACGGTCCAACATGTGCAGTGTGGAATTCCAGCGTGTTGGAACGTCGCAAATCAGGCTGTGTTCTGGGAGATTGTTTTGACGCTGCAAGTCCAGGAGGGCGTGCTTAAATGCATACTAACGTCTAAAGCGAACGCAAACCTTCCTGGACATGGCCAGCACACCCTTCAAACCAACATATGACTTTAAGAAGCGTGTTATGACCAGATTGATCACATGTGCCATGCAAGGAGCGTGTGTCAGGTGACCTAGGCCCAGTGCAGCCACAACGTTCTTGCCGTTATCAGAGACAACATTGCCCAGTGTGAGTTTCAGAGGAGACAGCCAGCGTGCGATTTCCTCCTTGATGCAGAGCAGCAGCTCCTGCCCTGTGTGGCTTTTCTCGCCCAGGCTCAGCAGGTGTAAGACAGCGTTGTGGCGCTTCACCTTGCACCTATGAAAAGAGGAGGGAGGAGGAGTGGAAGATACGCTGTGTCCTGTCGGGGACGGGAAGGAGGAGGAGGAGGAGTAGGAGGAGGAGGATGGTAGGCGCCTGGTGTCCGGAGTTGAACCAGAAAGATACAAGCGTGGAGGTGGTAATGCCTGGCATTGCTGCGGTGGTGCATCGGACTGCAAAATATTGACCCAGTGGGCCGTGAAAGACATGTACTGTCCCTGCCCATAGTTGCTGCTCCACGTGTCGACGGTGGCATGTACCCTGCTGCACACGGATAATTGCAAGGACTGGCACACCTTTTCCTCCACATGCTTGTGCAAGGCAGGGACAGCTGTTTTGGAGAAGTAATGTCGGCTAGGTATTCGCCACCTAGGCTGAGCGCACGCCATCAATTGCTTGAAGCCGGCGGAGTCGACCAGGTGGTACAGCAGCGACTGCACCACCAACAACTTAGCCAGGTGTGAATTAAGCCGCACGACAAGTGGATGACTGGGTATATATTGTTGCTTATTGGACAACGATTCCATAATGGATAAGTGACGGGACGTAGGAGGAGCACTAGATGACAGTGATGATGATGATGACAACGACATGGTGGATAAGGCCTGGCTACTACTTAGATGACAGGGACGTGGAGCAGCAGCAGCAGCAGCGGAAGAGGGGTCTTCATTAGATGTACATGATGGTGGGGCATGTTGATTGTCCCACATGGCCTTGTGATGTCGTTCCATGTGTTTACGTAGAGCAGTAGTTCCTACATTGCTGCCCTGCCCACGCCTTACTTTCTGCTTGCAGATACGGCACTGTGCCATGTTTTCGTCCTCCGGGAAGGTACAGAAAAATTGCCACACGGCAGAGTACCGTAAAGAGGTAGTACCACGTCCACCACCACCACCACCACCACAACCACCCAAGCTTGCCCCTTGTCTGGCAGGCTTTTTTCGGGAGCCTACACCAGCATCTGTGTCGCCGTCACCGGCTCCTGAGCTGACCCTACCGCTGCAACGTTTTGCAGATTGACTTCTGCCCCTACCTCGGCTTGGCTGTTTATCACATCCAGTGCCGCCACTACTACCCTCCTCCTCTGACGCCGTCATCACCTCGTCACCTGGTTCCCACGTCCTGTCTAAAAAACATCATCATCATAGCCTTCCTCATCATCCCCGCCACTTCTGTCACTGTGTTGTGAATGTGATGTGACATCATGGCGGGCTCCATGCCCCCCCTCATTACTGCGTCTGCCACCACGGCTACCACCACCAACACCCCCACTACCGCAGCTATGCGTCTCGGTCACCGCTTCCACCTCCACCACCGCTGCAACACACTCCGTTGGCTGACTCGCGGAAAACAAATCATCATCATCGTCACTATGTTGTTCAGTATCTTCCTTCGCACCCGAGGAGATGTCTCTTAGGACTCTCAGGAAAGATTGCTTCCCGCTAGGAAGGGGGAGCGAAGACATAGATGAAGGAATGGAAACGCTAGAAATACCTATATTACTACTGTCACCGTGCCAAGGAACTGTAGAGGATCTGGAATCCAACGAAACCTGGCTTGAAGCCAGATCGTCAGAGTCTTCCTGCTGAGATGACCGCGAGCCAGCCAACCAGTCCACAATGGCCGTATTGTCTAAAGTAACCTGCCCACCGGAGGAGATGGACAAGTCTGGCTTGCTGATACTACTACCAGCAGGCACATGGCAGCTGCTACTAGTGGAACTGGGCACATGTCTTGTGCCACAAATGCTGGTACTGGGTGTGGCACCAACAGATCCAACATTTGGACTGGAAGAGGAGACGGCATGAGTGTTTTTTCCTCTACCCCGTCCTTTCACAACCTTTTTTTTCCCAGACATTTCAGAGCCCCTTCTAAAAGCGTATTCACACACTAACACTGGCTTGGCAAATGGCAATGAATGAGAATTTCAATCAGCCTCGCTGCAGTGCACTCAGGGAATGCTGGGCCTTGTATTACTACTTGGCTGCCTGTATCGCAAGTTGGGTTGTTTGTTATGTTAACGGCCGGGGATGAGCCCCTTCTATAAGCGTATTCACACACTGACACTGGCTTGGCAAATGGCAATGAATGAGAATTTCAATCAGCCTCGCTGCAGTGCACTCAGGGAATGCTGGGCCTTGTATTACTACTAGGCTGCCTGTATCGCAAGTTGGGTTGTTTGTTATGTTAACGGCCGGGGATGAGCCCCTTCTAAAAGCGTATTCACACACTGACACTGGCTTGGCAAATGGCAATGAATGAGAATTTCAATCAGCCTCGCTGCAGTGCACTCAGGGAATGCTGGGCCTTGTAGTACTACTAAGCTGCCTGTATCGCAAGTTGGATTGTTATTCCTGTTAACGGCCAGGGATGAGCCCCTTCTAAAAGCGTATTCACACACTGACACTGGCTTGGCAAATGGCAATGAATGAGAATTTCAATCAGCCTCGCTGCAGTGCACTCAGGGAATGCTGGGTCTTGTAGTACTACTAGGCTGCCTGTATCGCAAGTTGGATTGTTATTCCTGTTATCGGCCAGGGATGAGCCCCTTCTAAAAGCGTATTCACACACTGACACTGGCTTGGCAAATGCCAATGAATGAGAATTTCAATCAGCCTCGCTGTAGTGCACTCAGGGAATGCTGGGCCTTGTATTACTACTAGGCTGCCTGTATCGCAAGTTGGGTTGTTTGTTATGTTAACGGCCGGGGATGAGCCCCTTCTAAAAGCGTATTCACACACTGACACTGGCTTGGCAAATGGCAATGAATGAGAATTTCAATCAGCCTCGCTGCAGTGCACTCAGGGAATGCTGGGCCTTGTAGTACTACTACTACCACTACTACAAAGGCTGCCTGTATTGCAAGTTGGATGCAACAGGGATGAGCCCCTTATAAAAACGTATTCACACACTGGCTGAGTAGTGAGTAGTGGATGAGCCCCTTCGATTTCTGGATTCCTGCCTTTTAGATTCCTAAAGCTTTCCCTTACTGCACAGAGATGCTATCGCTACAGCTCCTGTCTGTAAAATGGCCGCTGAGCTCCGTGCATAGACTTTTATTGCAGGCTTGAGCCCGCCCCTATGCTGCCTCCCGATTGGCTGGGAGAGCCGTTTGCAAGGCATTATGGGGTAGCCTGATGTCAGGTGATCTTGTGAAATCCTCCATTTTAGATGTAACATGTGGCAGGCGCCAAAAATGTAGCCGGGTTTGGTCAAAACGGGTTTGGCCGAACCCGGTGAAGTTCGGATTCGCTGCGAACCGAACTTTTCCTGAAGTTCGGACCGAAACCGGGTTCGGTTGTCCCGATTCGCTCATCTCTATTCAAATGTCTTATCTAGTAAGTTTCCCATAGGAAGGTATTGGGAATAGAGACATATTTATTTTTAAAAATTCCATGTAGGTGTGGTGGTATGGCACCATTTGCTTGTTAGGAAGTCATATGAGTTTATTTTACATGATGGTGTTCATTATGTTATTTTAGTCTTTGAAGCCAGTGACTCCATAGGGACTTGTTTTTTGATTAAATTTGCCACCAGTCTCTACTTATTTGTCCCAGAGTAGTATGTGATATCTCATAGGCAGGGATTTGAAACTATTTTTTTAAGAATTCTGGACTGACTGGTTTCCTGGATGATGAGGTCTTAGGCTATTGGAACTTTACTGTCTGCTGATTTTTATAATAAGTAACGCAAAGAATTGGTAAAGACACCAATTTTGGAGATGGAGAGGAAAGGCTGAAGGGGAGGAGGAGGCCTTTATTTGAAGATAACAATTCTTGTGTTGTTATGTTCAAAAGTCTTATCTAGTAAGTTTTCCATAGGAAGGTATTGGGAATAGAGACATATTTTTTTTTTCAAAATTCCATGTAGGTGTCGTGGTATGGCACCATTTGCTTGTTAGGAAGTCATATGAGTTTATTTTACATGATGGTGTTCATTATGTTATTTTAGTCTTTGAAGCCAGTGACTCCATAGGGACTTGTTTTTTGATTAAATTTGCCACCAGTCTCTACTTATTTGTCCCAGAGTAGTATGTGATATCTCATAGGCAGGGATTTTAAACTATTTTTTTAAAGATTTCTGGACTGACTGGTTTCCTGGATGATGAGGTCTTAGGCTATGGGAACTTTACTGTCTGCTGATTTTTATAATAAGTAACGAAAAGAATTGGTAAAGACACCAATTTTGGAGATGGAGAGGAAAGGCTGAAGGGGAGGAGGAGGCCTTTATTTGAAGATAACAATTCTTGTGTTGTTATGTTCAAAAGTCTTATCTAGTAAGTTTCCCATAGCTCGCTATCTTTTTTTCCAAATTCTTCATGTACCCACTATCTGACAAATATAATAGAAGTAGCATTATTTACTCACCTAATATTCCAAGAGCTGTTTTACAAATGGTTGGAGACTCATATGTATATTGGGCTTAAAGCCAATGCCTGTAGTGGTGCCATAGGTTTAGATAAAGAACTAGGACTGAAGCAGATTTTGAGAGCTTTTGTGTGATGATAAATTGTGTAGACTTAGGATATCCAGACCTTGTACGTTTTCCAATGCGTAGCTATCATGTGTTGTACTATAGAATCAATACATTTTGTAAAAAAAAGTGCTTGTAAAGGGGTATACACTTCTGGGTGAATTAATTCTGTGTTTTCCTGTTTACTGTAAAAAAGTTGGGATTTTTTGGTATAGTTTTCAATTTTGTTTTATACTTGCACACATTTCATGTTAATGTTGTACTCTCATTTGATTTTGATTGGCTGTGTATAATCATGGAGATTTTATCTAGATTATTTTACTATATTTTATATGTTATTCTGTTACATTGAAGTTAGATGTACCTCAAATCATTATAGTTACATTGGTAATATGGTGAGATTGCTATCATATCACTGTGTCATTTCCATTATGTTCATCTAATTTCCAATGGAGATGTCTGGTCAGAAGTGGTTTGTTTGGTTCAGTGGCTGGGCCCTCCTTGGATATTGGTGCTTCATGTGAAGTGGAATAACTTAGGGTAGGTCCCTTTAGCTGGATTTGGTCAGGGCAATAAAGAGAGATGTAATGCTTATGTTATTGCTCCTCTTTCTCAAGGTAAAATTGTGTGGTCTGAGATGGTATCATGTTTGTTTTGGAGAAATACCACAGAATAATAACCTTGAAAGGTTTTGGGAATAAAGAGGTCTGCTTTTTTCAAAATTCTGTGTAGGTGTCATAGTATGGCGCCATTTGCTGGTTAGGAAATCATCTGATTTGATTTTAGTGATGGTGTTCACTGTGTTTTTTTAGTCTTTGAAACCAGTGACTCCACAGGAACTTGGTTTTGGTAAATTTGTCACCAGTCTCTACTTCTGTGTACCAGAGTAGTATGTGATATCTGATAGCCAGGGGTTTGAAACTATTTTTTTAAGAATTCTGTACTGACTGGATTTCAGGATTATGAGGTCCTAGGCTATAGGAACTTTAGTATTTGCTGCTATTTACAATAAGTGACAGATAAGATTGGTAAAGACACCAATTTTGGAGATGGAGAGGCAAGGCTGAAGGGGAGGAGGAGGCCTTTATTTGAAGATAAAAATTCTTGTGTTGTTATGTTCAAAAGTCTTATCTAGTAAGTTTTCCATAGGAAGGTATTGGGAATAGAGACATATTTTTTTTTCAAAATTCCATGTAGGTGTCGTGGTATGGCACCATTTGCTTGTTAGGAAGTCATATGAGTTTATTTTACATGATGGTGTTCATTATGTTATTTTAGTCTTTAAAGACAGTGACTCCATAGGGACTTGTTTTTTTATTAAATTTGCCACCAGTCTCTACTTATTTGTCCCAGAGTAGTATGTGAAATCTCATAGGCAGGGAATTGAAACTATTTTTTTAAGAATTCTGGACTGACTGGTTTCCTGGATGATGAGGTCTTAGGCTATGGGAACTTTACTGTCTGCTGATTTTTATAATAAGTAACGCAAAGAATTGGTAAAGACACCAATTTTGGAGATGGAGAGGAAAGGCTGAAGGGGAGGAGGAGGCCTTTATTTGAAGATAACAATTCTTGTGTTGTTATGTTCAAAAGTCTTATCTAGTAAGTTTCCCATAGCTCGCTATCTTTTTTTCCAAATTCTTCATGTACCCACTATCTGACAAATATAATAGAAGTAGCATTATTTACTCACCTAATATTCCAAGAGCTGTTTTACAAATGGTTGGAGACTCATATGTATATTGGGCTTAAAGCCAATGCCTGTAGTGGTGCCATAGGTTTAGATAAAGAAACAGGACTGAAGCAGATTTTGAGAGCTTTTGTGTGATGATAAATTGTGTAGACTTAGGATATCCAGACCTTGTACGTTTTCCAATGCGTAGCTATCATGTGTTGTACTATAGAATCAATACATTTTGTAAAAAAAAAGTGCTTGTAAAGGGGTATACACTTCTGGGTGAATTAATTCTGTGTTTTCCTGTTTACTGTAAAAAAGTTGTGATTTTTTGGTATAGTTTTCAATTTTGTTTTATACTTGCACACATTTCATGTTAATGTTGTACTCTCATTTGATTTTGATTGGCTGTGTATAATCATGGAGATTTTATCTAGATTCTTTTACTATATTTTATATGTTATTCTGTTACATTGAAGTTAGATGTACCTCAAATCATTATAGTTACATTGGTAATATGGTGAGATTGCTATCATATCACTGTCATTTCCATTATGTTCATCTAATTTCCAATGGAAATGTCTGGTCAGAAGTGGTTTGTTTGGTTCAGTTGCTGGGCCCTCCTTGGATATTGGTGCTTCATGTGAAGTGGAATAACTTAGGGTAGGTCCCTTTAGCTGGATTTGGTCAACTCAGGGCAATAAAGAGAGATGTAATGCTTATGTTATTGCTCCTCTCTATCAAAGTAAAATTGTGTGGTCTGAGATGGTATCATGTTTGTTTTGGAGAAATACCACAGACCAATAACCTTGAAAGGTATTGGGAATAAAGAGGTCTGCTTTTTTCAAAATTCTGTGTAGGTGTCATAGTATGGCGCCATTTGCTGGTTAGGAAGTCATCTGATTTGATTTAAGTGATGGTGTTCACTGTGTTTTTTTTAGTCTTTGAAACCAGTGACTCCACAGGGACTTTGTTTTGGTAAATTTGTCACCAGTCTCTACTTCTGTGTACCAGAGTAGTATGTGATATCTGATAGCCAGGGGTTTGAAACTATTTTTTTAAGAATTCTGTACTGACTGGATTTCCGGATTATGAGGTCCTAGGCTATAGGAACTTTAGTATTTGCTGCTATTTACAATAAGTGACACAAAAGATTGGTAAAGACACCAATTTTGGAGATGGAGAGGCAAGGCTGAAGGGGAGGAGGAGGCCTTTATTTGAACATAACAATAATTGTGTTTTTATGTTCAAAAGTCTTACCTAGTAAATTTCCCATAGCTCGCTATCTCTTTGTCCATATTTTTTACGTACCCACTATCTGTCCAATATAATAGAAGTAGCATTATTTTCTCAGCTAATATTCCAAGAGCTGTTTTACAAATGGTTAGAGGCACATATGTATATTGTGCTTAAAGACAATGCCTGTAGTGGTGTCATAGGTTTACAGATAATGAACCAGGAATGAAGCAGATTTTGAGAGCTTTTGTGTGATGATAAATTGTGTAGATTTAGGATATCCAGGCCTTGTTTGTTTTCCAATGTGTAGCTATCATGTGTGTTACTAAAGAATCAATACATTTTGTATCTGTAGAGCTATAAAAAAAAGTTAGATTGTAAAGGGGTGTACTCTTCTGGCTAAATTAATTCATCTGCATTTTCCTGTGTACTGTAAAAAAGTTGAGATTTTTTTGTATAGTTTTCAATTTTGTTTTAAACTTGCACATATTTCAGATTTTTTAAATTATATTTGTATATGTTATTCTGTTACGTTGAAGTTAGATGTACCTCAAATCATGATGGTCACATTAGTAATATGATGAAATTGCTATCACGTCACTGTGTAACTTCCATTTTTTTCACCTAATTTCCAAAGGAGGTGTCTGGTCAGAACAGGTTTGTTTGGTTCAGTTATTGGGCCCTTCTTGGGTATTACCACAAAATTGTAAACATATTTGCTATTAACCCCTTCCCGCCATTGGACGTATATGTACGTCCTGGAAAGCATTGACTTCACGCAAAATGACGTACAATGTTTGGCACCGGCTCAGAAGCTGAGTCGGTGCCATCATCACCGGATCTCAGCTGTATCTTACAGCTGACATCCGACTGTAACGGTGGGGACCGAACTAGGTTAACCCCTTCCCGCCCTAGCCACTTTTGACCTTCCTGACAGAGCCTCATTTTTCAAATCTGACATGTTCACTTTATGTGGTAATAACTCTGGAATGCTTTCACCTATCCAAGCGATTCTGAGATTGTTTTCTCGTGACACATTGCACTTTAAGTTACTAGCAAAATTTGCTCGATATGTTCTATATTTAATTGTGAATAACACCGAAAATTAGCGAAAAATTGCAAAAATTAGCATTTTTCTCAATTTAAATGTATCTGCTTGTAAGACAGGCAGTTATACCACACAAAATGGTTGCTAATTAACATCACCCATATGTCTACTTTAGATTGGCATCGTTTTTTGAACATCCTTTTATTTTTCTATGACATCACAAGGCCTACAACTTTAGCAGCAATTTCTCACATTTTCAAGAAAATGTCAAAAGGCCATTTTTACAGGGGCCAGTTCAGTTGTGAAGTGGCTTTGAGGGCCTTATATATTAGAAACCCCCAAAAAGTCACCCCATTTTAAAAACTTCACCCCTCAAAGTATTCAAAACAGCATTTAGAAAATGTCTTAACCCTTTACACATTTCACAGGAATTAAAGCAAAGTAGAGGTGGAATTTACAAATTTCATATTTATTGGCAGAAATAAATTTTTAATACTATTTTTTTATTACACAGAAGGTTTTAGCAGAGAAATTCAACTCAATATTTGTTGCCCAGTCTCTGCAGTTTTAGGAAATATCCCACATGTGGTCGTAGCGTGCTACTGGAATGAAGCACAGGCCTCAGAAGCAAAGGAACACCTAGTGGATTTTGGGGCCTTATTTTGTTAGAAGGGCTCTTGCAGTGACAAAACAGTACAAATCCCCCAAAAGTGACCCCATCTGGGAAACTAGACACCTCAAGGAAATTATCTAGGGGTATGGTGAGCATTTTGACCGCACAGGTTTTTTACAGAATTTATTGGAAGTAGGCCGTGAAAATTAAAATCAACATTTATTCAAAGAAAATTTAGGTTTAGCCATTTTTTTTCTCATTTCCACAAGGACTGAAGGAGAAAAAGCACCGTAAAATTTGTAAAGCAATGTCTCCCGAGTAAAACAATACCCCACATGTGGTAATAAACGGATATTTGAACACAGGGCATGGCTTAGAAGGGATGGAGTGCCATTTGGCTTTGGGTGATCACATTTAGCAGGAATGGTTTGAGAGGCCTTGTCACATTTACAAAGCCCCTGAGG
Source organism: Rhinoderma darwinii (assembly GCF_050947455.1). NCBI lineage: Eukaryota > Metazoa > Chordata > Amphibia > Anura > Rhinodermatidae > Rhinoderma > Rhinoderma darwinii. The sequence goes on from NW_027461711.1 coordinate 292,462, forward strand.
GGACTAAACAGTGGAAACCCCCCACAAGTGACCCCCATCTGGGAAACTAGACACCTCAAGGAAATTATCTAGGGGTATGGTAAGCATTTTGACCGCACAGGTTTTTTACAGAATTTATTGGAAGTAGGCCGTGAAAATTAAAATCAACATTTATTCAAAGAAAATTTAGGTTTAGCCATTTTTTTTCTCATTTCCACAAGGACTGAAGGAGAAAAAGCACCGTAAAATTTGTAAAGCAATGTCTCCCGAGTAAAACAATACCCCACATGTGGTAATAAACGGATATTTGAACACAGGGCATGGCTTAGAAGGGATGGAGTGCCATTTGGCTTTGGGAGATCACATTTAGCAGGAATGGTTTGAGAGGCCTTGTCACATTTACAAAGCCCCTGAGGGGACTAAACAGTGGAAACCCCCCACAAGTGACCCCATCTGGGAAACTAGACACCTCAAGGAAATTATCTAGGGGTATGGTAAGCATTTTGACCGCACAGGTTTTTTACAGAATTTATTGGAAGTAGGCCGTGAAAATTAAAATCAACATTTATTCAAAGAAAATTTAGGTTTAGCCATTTTTTTTCTCATTTCCACAAGGACTGAAGGAGAAAAAGCACCGTAAAATTTGTAAAGCAATGTCTCCCGAGTAAAACAATACCCCACATGTGGTAATAAACGGATATTTGAACACAGGGCATGGCTTAGAAGGGATGGAGTGCCATTTGGCTTTGGGAGATCACATTTAGCAGGAATGGTTTGAGAGGCCTTGTCACATTTACAAAGCCCCTGAGGGGACTAAACAGTGGAAACCCCCCACAAGTGACCCCATCTGGGAAACTAGACACCTCAAGGAAATTATCTAGGGGTATGGTAAGCATTTTGACCGCACAGGTTTTTTACAGAATTTATTGGAAGTAGGCCGTGAAAATTAAAATCAACATTTATTCAAAGAAAATTTAGGTTTAGCCATTTTTTTTCTCATTTCCACAAGGACTGAAGGAGAAAAAGCACCGTAAAATTTGTAAAGCAATGTCTCCCGAGTAAAACAATACCCCACATGTGGTAATAAACGGATATTTGAACACAGGGCATGGCTTAGAAGGGATGGAGTGCCATTTGGCTTTGGGAGATCACATTTAGCAGGAATGGTTTGAGAGGCCTTGTCACATTTACAAAGCCCCTGAGGGGACTAAACAGTGGAAACCCCCCACAAGTGACCCCATCTGGGAAACTAGACACCTCAAGGAAATTATCTAGGGGTATGGTAAGCATTTTGACCGCACAGGTTTTTTACAGAATTTATTGGAAGTAGGCCGTGAAAATTAAAATCAACATTTATTCAAAGAAAATTTAGGTTTAGCCATTTTTTTTCTCATTTCCACAAGGACTGAAGGAGAAAAAGCACCATAAAATTTGTAAAGCAATGTCTCCCGAGTAAAACAATACCCCACATGTGGTAATAAACGGATATTTGAACACAGGGCATGGCTTAGAAGGGATGGAGTGCCATTTGGCTTTGGGAGATCACATTTAGCAGGAATGGTTTGAGAGGCCTTGTCACATTTACAAAGCCCCTGAGGGGACTAAACAGTGGAAACCCCCCACAAGTGACCCCATCTGGGAAACTAGACACCTCAAGGAAATTATCTAGGGGTATGGTAAGCATTTTGACCGCACAGGTTTTTTACAGAATTTATTGGAAGTAGGCCGTGAAAATTAAAATCAACATTTATTCAAAGAAAATTTAGGTTTAGCCATTTTTTTTCTCATTTACACAAGGACTGAAGGAGAAAAAGCACCGTAAAATTTGTAAAGCAATGTCTCCCGAGTAAAACAATACCCCACATGTGGTAATAAACGGATATTTGAACACAGGGCATGGCTTAGAAGGGATGGAGTGCCATTTGGCTTTGGGAGATCACATTTAGCAGGAATGGTTTGAGAGGCCTTGTCACATTTACAAAGCCCCTGAGGGGACTAAACAGTGGAAACCCCCCACAAGTGACCCCATCTGGGAAACTAGACACCTCAAGGAAATTATCTAGGGGTATGGTAAGCATTTTGACCGCACAGGTTTTTTACAGAATTTATTGGAAGTAGGCCGTGAAAATTAAAATCAACATTTATTCAAAGAAAATTTAGGTTTAGCCATTTTTTTTCTCATTTCCACAAGGACTGAAGGAGAAAAAGCACCGTAAAATTTGTAAAGCAATGTCTCCCGAGTAAAACAATACCCCACATGTGGTAATAAACGGATATTTGAACACAGGGCATGGCTTAGAAGGGATGGAGTGCCATTTGGCTTTGGGAGATCACATTTAGCAGGAATGGTTTGAGAGGCCTTGTCACATTTACAAAGCCCCTGAGGGGACTAAACAGTGGAAACCCCCCACAAGTGACCCCATTTCGGAAACTACACCCATTGAGGAAATTATCTAGGGGTATAGTGAGAATTTTTAGTTTTGTTTTAGGTGGTTTTTTTTTACAATTTTTAAATGATCAAATTTTAAATGGGGCTGGTCAGTAGAAAAATTAATAATTGGTCATGGCCAGTATGGGAGACAGAAAAGGTGAATAATGAATAAATAAATTAAAAATCCAAGGAGGTATGATATATTTTGAAACATTGGTTCATGCACAGGCCGGGATTTGTGGGACATGTCTCACAATGGTATGTGGTGTCCTTACGAATGCCTCGCTTGGCACACACACGGCATTTTTTTTGGGGCTTCTTTTTTTTTTCAGTGGGGGGGATTTCTGTCGGGAAATGCTGGCCGGGAATTATCCTACTGACGGAAGAGCCAGATGAACTGCCCTCTCCTTCCTGGTTACCAAACATCAGGGACTTTATGACCTTTTCCTGAAATTGCAGGAACGTACCTCCACTGCTGGCATATCTATAGAGGACAAAGGCGTTGTATAAAGCCATCTGTGTAAGATGCACAGACAGCTTCTTATACCATACTCTGGTCTTGCGCATGGCGTTGTATGGTTTTATAACCTGGTCGGACAGGTCAACGCCACCCATATACTTGTTGTACTCCTGTACACAATATGGTTTTGGGACTTGGGAAGTGGATCCACGTACAGGGACTAGGCTGCATCTGCTGTCGTGTATGCTGGTCAGTATAAGGACGTCCCTTTTATCCTTATACTTTAGGAGGAGCAGATTGTCGCAGCAGAAAGCTTTGCTCTCTCCTAATTTTAGGATCTGACCCAGCAATGTTTTGGGGAGGCCCTTCTTATTTTTGCGGATTGTTCCGCATGCCAAGGTGGATCTGGACAAGAGAACTTTTACTAAGGGGACACTGTTATAAAAGTTGTCCAGATAAAGATGATAGCCTTTTCCAAGTAAAGGATGGATAAGATCCCATACGATCTTTCCACTAATTCCAAGGAAAGGGGGGCATTCTGGGGGATCTATATGGGAGTCTTTTCCCTCATAGACCCTAAAGGAGTAGGTGTAACCGGTGGCACTTTCGCACAGCTTGTAGAGCTTTATGCCGTACCGGGCTCTTTTATTGGGTAGATACTGCCTGAAGTGCAGTCTACCCTTGAAGCTGACTAGGGATTCATCTACCGAAATATTTTGCTGGGGGGTATAAACGTGGGAAAAAATTTGGGAGTAGTGGGCAATCAATGGTCGTATTTTATATAGCCTATCAAAATTTGGGTCCTGTGGGGGTGGGCACTGGCTATTATCATTGTAATGAAGGAATTTCAGGATGGCTTCGAAGCGCTTCCTTGGCATTACTGTGCGGTAAATGGGGGTGTTATATAAAATATCAAGGGACCAATAGTCTCTAATCCTAGGCTTTTTTATTAGGCCAAAACTTAAAAATATGCCCCAAAACTTCCGCAATTCCACTAGGTTTGTGGGGGTCCAATTTTGGCTTCTCCCATAATAAGAGTCAGGGTTCTGGGCGATAAATTGTTCCGCATAGATGTTGGTCTGCTGGACCATTAACGCTAAAAGGGAGTCTGAAAAAAAAAGGTTAAAATAATCAATGGGGCTGAAACCCGTCATTTCAATTTGAATGCCTGAGCGGGCTGTAAACTCAGGCACCTGGGGGGTATAATTCTCTGCAGCTTCCCAGGTCAGCTCAGGCAGATCAGGAACTACGGCTCTTCTACGCCGACTGGGGGGTGCAGATTCAGAGTCACTGGATGCAGAGGAAGATGGAAGCACGAACTGCTCCTCACCTTCACTTGCGCTGTCCGTGTCGGAACACAGCATTGCAGATGCTTCCTCGGCTAAAAAGACTCTTTTGGCCATACTGAAAAACTTGTGCTACCTAACTAACTAAAAACAGGTTAGAGGGGCCCCGTGGGAGCTTGTGGATGCCGGCAGCTTCCTTGTGGGAGCTGGGCATCGGCCGCGGCGAGTCCCGTAGTTCACCCGCCCGACAAGCACTTCCGGCCCGCGGCGGACTTCCAGGGCTCAAGCGGTAGGCGCGGCCACCTCATGCCGACCTCCTGGAACTCCCCCTCGGCCTCGCTCGCGTGTCTGTCTTCATTCACGTTTTGGAGAAAAAACCCTATGAGGTTTTTATTTTGGCCTTCAGCCAAGCAGCAGTTCCAGGAGGCCGGGCATTTTGGCACCTCCCACCGGTGTAATTGGCGAGGTGACACTTTTAGGGGTGTGAATATCTCCTACGCCTGAAATACTGTGAGAGGGAGAACTTGCTCCGCCTCCCAAGTCCAACACTTCCAGGACGAGAGGAGGGCGGGAGGCGTTCCCTGCTTAGGCCGAATGCTGCTTCCACGGCGATAGCGGCACCAAGCCGCCCTCTCACGCCGCTGCCCTGGATGTCCCCGTCGGCCTCGCTCGCTGGTCGGGTCCGGTGTTTTTTTACCTTCTTAATAAAAAATTATTTTTTTTTTTATGTTATTTCCTGAAGCCCCAAGCCCACCTGCAGTTGCACGAGCAAGGCCACCTCGGCAACTCCTACCGAAAGCCGTGAACGAGGAAGTACAAACGGGAGCTGCTCCCGTTCCAAGCCGAGAAGGACTTCCATGGTGTGACCGGTAGGTAGTGGCACCTCCTGCCGTCCTCCTGGAAGTCCCCGTCGGCCTGGCTCACGGCTCGGTCCCGCTGTGTGTTTTACCTTCATAATAAAAAACACTTTTTTTTTTTATGGTATTTTCTGAAGTCCCAAGCCGACCTGCAGTTGCAGGAGCTCGGCCACCTCGGCAACTCCTACCGAAAGCCGTGAACGAGGAAGTACAAACGGGAGCTGCTCCCGTTCCAAGCCGAGAAGGACTTCCATGGTGTGACCGGTAGGTAGTGGCACCTCCTGCCGTCCTCCTGGAAGTCCCCGTCGGCCTGGCTCACGGCTCGGTCCCGCTGTGTGTTTTACCTTCATAATAAAAAACACTTTTTTTTTTTATGGTATTTTCTGAAGTCCCAAGCCGACCTGCAGTTGCAGGAGCTCGGCCACCTCGGCAACTCCTACCGAAAGCCGTGAACGAGGAAGTACAAACGGGAGCTGCTCCCGTTCCAAGCCGAGAAGGACTTCCATGGTGTGACCGGTAGGTAGTGGCACCTCCTGCCGTCCTCCTGGAAGTCCCCGTCGGCCTGGCTCACGGCTCGGTCCCGCTGTGTGTTTTACCTTCATAATAAAAAACACTTTTTTTTTTTATGGTATTTTCTGAAGTCCCAAGCCGACCTGCAGTTGCAGGAGCTCGGCCACCTCGGCAACTCCTACCGAAAGCCGTGAACGAGGAAGTACAAACGGGAGCTGCTCCCGTTCCAAGCCGAGAAGGACTTCCATGGTGTGACCGGTAGGTAGTGGCACCTCCTGCCGTCCTCCTGGAAGTCCCCGTCGGCCTCGCTCGCAGGTCTGTCTTCATTGACGTTTTGGAGAAAAAACCCTATGAGGTTTTTATTTTGGGCCTCAGCCGGGCAGCAGTTCCATGAGCCCGGGTACTTTGGCACCTTACCCCGGTGTATTTGAGGTGGTGACACTTTTAGGGGTGTGAATATCTCCTTCACCTGAAATCCTGTGAGAGGGCATCTAGGTTTTGAGTTCCAAGTCCCAACGGTTCTTCCTAGCGGGAAGTCCTAACCGTTCCTGGCCGAGAGTGACTTCCAGGGTTTGAGCAATAGGTACCGGCCCGCCCTCTCACGGTGCCTCCTGGAAGTCCCCGTCGGCCTCGTTCGCTGGTCGGTCCGCTGCACCTTAACTTCCATGAAAGAACTTTGGTGCATTCTTTCTGGAGTCCCAGGCCGACCAGCAGTTGCAGGAGCTCGGCCAGCTCTGTGACTCCAACCGAGTACCATGAAGGAGGACGTGCTGCACGTTCTTGCGGGAGCTGCACCTGGTCCAACCCGAGAAGGACTTCCATGGTGTGACCGGTATGTAGTGGCACGTCATGCTGGCCTCCTGGAAGTTCCCGTCGGCCTTGCTCGCTGGTCGGTCCGCTGCACCTGAACTTCCACGAAAGAACTTTGATGCATTCTTTCTGGAGTCCCAGGCCGACCAGCAGTTGCAGGAGCTCGGCCACCTTGGCGACTCCAACCGAACACCTTGAAGGAGGACGTGCTGCACGTTCTAGCGGGAGCTGCACCTGGTCCAACCCGAGAATGACTTCCATGGTGTGACCGGTATGTAGTGGCACGTCATGCCGGCCCCCTGGAAGTCCCCGTCGGCCTCGCTGGCAGGTCTGTCTTCATTGACGTTTTGGAGGAAAAACCCTATGAGGTTTTTATTTTGGGCTTCAGCCGGGCAGCAGTTCCAGGAGCCCGGGTAAGTTGGCACCTTACCCCGGTGTATTTGAGGTGGTGACACTTTTAGGGGTGCGAATATCTCCTTCACCTGAAATCCTGTGAGAGGGCATTTAGGTTTTGAGTTCCAAGTCCCAACGGTTCTTCCTAGCGGGAAGTCCTAACCGTTCGTGGCCGAGAGTGACTTCCAGGGTGTGAGCGATAGGCACCGGCCCTCTCATGGTGTCTCCTGGAAGTCCCCGTCGGCCTCATTGGCTGGTCGGTCCGCTGCACCTGAACTTCCACGAAAGAACTTTGGTACATTCTTTCTGGAGTCCCAGGCCGACCAGCAGTTGTAGGAGCTCGGCCACGTTGGCGACTCCAATCGAGAGTACCGTGAAGGAGGACGTGCTGCACGTTCTAGCGGGAGCTGCACCTGGTCCAACCCGAGAAGGACTTCCATGGTGTGACCGGTATGTAGTGGCACGTCATGCCGGCCTCCTGGAAGTCCCCGTCGACCTCGCTGGCAGGTCTGTCTTCATTGACGTTTTGGAGGAAAAACCCTATGAGGTTTTTATTTTGGGCTTCAGCCGGGCAGCAGTTCCAGGAGCCCGGGTAAGTTGGCACCTTACCCCGGTGTATTTGAGGTGGTGACTCTTTTAGGGGTGCGAATATCTCCTTCACCTGAAATCCTGTGAGAGGGCATTTTGGTTTCGTGTTCCAAGTCCCTACGGTTCTTCCTAGCGGGAAGTCCTAACCGTTCGTGGCCGAGAGTGACTTCCAGGGTGTGAGCGATAGGCACCGGCCCTCTCATGGTGTCTCCTGGAAGTCCCCGTCGGCCTCATTGGCTGGTCGGTCCGCTGCACCTGAACTTCCACGAAAGAACTTTGGTACATTCTTTCTGGAGTCCCAGGCCGACCAGCAGTTGTAGGAGCTCGGCCACGTTGGCGACTCCAATCGAGAGTACCGTGAAGGAGGACGTGCTGCACGTTCTAGCGGGAGCTGCACCTGGTCCAACCCGAGAAGGACTTCCATGGTGTGACCGGTATGTAGTGGCACGTCATGCCGGCCTCCTGGAAGTCCCCGTCGACCTCGCTGGCAGGTCTGTCTTCATTGATGTTTTGGAGGAAAAACCCTATGAGGTTTTTATTTTGGGCTTCAGCCGGGCAGCAGTTCCAGGAGCCCGGGTAAGTTGGCACCTTACCCCGGTGTATTTGAGGTGGTGACACTTTTAGGGGTGCGAATATCTCCTTCACCTGAAATCCTGTGAGAGGGCATTTTGGTTTCGTGTTCCAAGTCCCTACGGTTCATCCTAGCGGGAAGTCCTAACCGTTCGTGGCCGAGAGTGACTTCCAGGGTGTGAGCGATAGGCACCGGCCCTCTCATGGTGTCTCCTGGAAGTCCTCGTCGGCCTCGTCCACCTGTCGTTAAGCTGTGAGAGGAGCACGTGCTCCCGCGCCGTTTGAGTCTTTGGAATTTGTCCAAGACTCCTCAGATCGATCTGGCTCCCCGCGACCCGGCGGCGGAGGGACCACTCGCTCGGCAGTGCTTTGGAGCCCTGTCGGTTACGGCGAGCGCGTCTTCCTCCCACACCGTCCGGGTCTGTTTCGCCCCCGGCCACCTACGGCCGGTGTCCCAAAAAGCCCGGCGGTCCTGCTAAGGCGGGCGCCGGTAGCTCTCGCTCCCGCGAGGTGCGTTTGCTCAGTGCTGCTTCTATCACTCTAAAAGGCGTCCGAGAGTGCGCTGGTGTCGCCGGAGCCCGAGGCGCGAGAGAAAGCTTTAAACGACGGGGAGGCAGTGACCGCCCCCGTATGTCCGCTGCTCGCAAGGGCCTCTCTAGCCGAGGTGCTCCCAGGCGCACCCGCGCATGGGGCACGGTTGTTTCTCGCAAGTAGTCCAAAGCCGTCTTCCGCCTCGCCCGAGGCTGGAAGTGTCGGCGTGGCTCCCGCATGCAAGCCACACGCGGCTCCACGGTGGCTTCCCTCCCCCCCTCTCCGGAGGGGGCGGCCCCATCCCATGTGGAGCCGCTAAGCCGCCGGGAAAGCGGCCTCGGTTCCCCGTGGGCGACAAAGGCGTCCTCCTCGGCACTTTGCGAGCTGGGCCGCCGGAGAGAGCAGTTAACCCGGATTGTCGAGGTTGTCCGTTGCCTTTGTCCCATATTACCTAAGCCTGGTCCTTGTTACCTTACTGGTAAGGGTTAGGGACGCTGAGCGCGCTCCATCTTCTCGGCTCTATGTTGGGCTCTCTCTAAACAGGTCCTCGACTTAAGACCGACCGGTCTTCGTAGGCATCCTTCATCTCGGCAGGTTGCGAGCTGGGCCGCCGGTGAGAGCAGTTAACCCGGATTGTCGAGGTTGCCGTTGCCTTTGTCCCATATTACCTAAGCCTGGTCCTTGATACCTTACTGGTAAGGGTTAGGGACACTGAGCGCGCTCCATCTTCTCGGCTCTATGTTGGGCTCTCTCTAAACAGGTCCTCGACTTACGATGCTGCCCCGACCGACCGGTCTTCGTAGGAGTCCTCCATCTCGGCAGGTTGCGAGCTGGGCCGCCGGTGAGAGCAGTTAACCCGGATTGTCGAGGTTGCCGTTGCCTTTGTCCCATATTACCTAAGCCTGGTCCTTGATACCTTACTGGTAAGGGTTAGGGACGATGAGCGCGCTCCATCTTCTCGGCTCTATGTTGGGCTCTCTCTAAACAGGTCCTCGACTTACGATTCTGCCCCGACCGACCGACCGGTCTTCGTAGGCGTCCTCCATCTCGGCAGGTTGCGAGCTGGGCCGCCGGTGAGAGCAGTTAACCCGGATTGTCGAGGTTGCCGTTGCCTTTGTCCCATATTACCTAAGCCTGGTCCTTGATACCTTACTGGTAAGGGTTAGGGACGATGAGCGCGCTCCATCTTCTCGGCTCTATGTTGGGCTCTCTCTAAACAGGTCCTCGACTTACGATTCTGCCCCGACCGACCGACCGGTCTTCGTAGGCTTCCTCCATCTCGGCAGGTTGCGAGCTGGGCCGCGGTGAGAGTATGTAGCCCGGACTGTCCTGAAGCGTCACAGTGGCATATTGAACACCCCGGTTGACTTACATTTATGTGGTCGCGAAACCTGGTTGCGGTCTCAGTGCCAATCTGCGTCCAACAACGGGGCTCTTGGTTGCTCTCTTTCCATGTGTCCTAGACTGTCTTCCGATGCCTTGGAAGGGTCGGTCGGTTGTTTGAAGGCATCCTCCTCCTCGGCAGGTTGAGAGCTGGCCCGCGGTGAGAGTATGTAGCCCGGACTGTCCTGAAGCGTCACAGTGGCATATTGAACACCCCGGTTGACTTACATTTATGTGGTCG